>NC_053398.1:46531253-46852610 GCF_905171765.1 Bufo bufo
CCCCATAGTGCCCCTCATTTAAAATACCCCTCTTTGTGGCCTCACTAGATGGCCCCATAGTGCCCCCTAATAATGTGCCAGTAAGAAGTGCCCCCATAGTGCGCCCAATAATGTGCCAGTAAGAAGTGCCCCCATAGATGACCCCCAATAATGTGCCAGTAAGTGCCCCCCAATCATGTGCCAGTAAGAAGTGCCCCCCATAGATGCCCCCAATAATGTGCTAGTAAGAAGTGCCCCTCCATAGATGTCCCCCCAATCATGTGCCAGTAACAAGTGCCCCCCAATCATGTGCCCCCAGAGCACTCCTCTCCTGTATTGTATCATATAAAAAAAATTAACTCACATACGGTACTTATCTCCATCAGGCTAGCAGCGATGCGATGCAAGCCCCTTCTGGCCTGTGTCCTGCTCTGTACGACTTAGGGGGCCCGATGACGTCATCGCGCTGCCGGCATCGGCGTCTGATAGGCTGAAACCCTAGTGTCTGCAGCCTATCTGAACTGGGGAAGGGAGACGCCTTTCCCCTGCACTGCAGCACATCCATCTGTATAGCTGTCCTGAGGACGGCGATAAAGAGGACTATGGAGATGAGCACTTCCACAACAAAAGCACTCATCTCCCTGTGCCCTGCCACTGCCGCCCCCCACTTGTCACTAGTGCCACTCTGCCTTAGGTGATCGCCTCACCTCGCCTAATTGGCGGTGCAGCCCTGCATGTCTGGAACATTAAACCCCAGCTGCATAGAGTCATACTGCTGGTTTAGTGGCCTGAAACCTACTGTCAGGTTCCCATTAAATAAGATCACAGAAATTATATGTCATACACTTGTAATATTATGTAGCTTGCATGTGCAGTACGGTAGAAGCTCTGAACACGAGCAACCAAATGAAAAGGTCAAACACTCCTTTCTGGAGGACGAATCAACATTATCAGCCAGGAAAAGCCTGATGGCTTAATGTTAGACGGCCAGATCTTACATAATTTCAGGACTTTGCCAGTCTAAAACATTTCAGGAACCTGAAATACTCAGAACCCCTATGAGTGTTACCAACTACTTTTTTATAAAGACTGGGAGTCTGATAACACTGTATTAGGGAACTGCTATTGATGCCACTCATATGTTCTCTGAAGGGGTTGTAAGAAATTAGAAAAAAGTTAACAGTCTTCCACAAAGAATTTCATTCTTGGTTATAGGCTTTGTGTGCATTGCTCAGCCCTTTTCACTTGAAAGTACAAGACATAGCCCATGGACAAGGGGTGCTGTATGTGTTGTATCTTTTTCTAATCCAAGACAACCTCTTTACAGTCCTTGGCCTGAGGTCACGTTCATATTTTTGGTTGAATGATGAAGGAAAACCTACTGCTGGGTGTTTGGCTCCTGATCTTTGATCATTACATTCAAGCTTCCCTTTAGAACAAGCTTCCCTTTATTATCACTGTCCTTTGCTTTGTCTTGAGAACCACTTGTGATATTTGCTGGAAATCTGAGATGGAAGCAGGAAACTGCCGCCTCCTCCCTCCTAGAAATTTCTATGCCTCTAACTTTCTGCCCCCTATGTCTATCTGCCACTTTTGGAACCCTCATAACAAGAGAAGATCCTCTGAGAACTTAAAAAGTGTAATCTCATTTTAAGGATGATATCAGTGCTCATTTTATTTAAGAAAGTACTCTAAGTGCATCAGCTGGATTGTTCTTTTTACTTAAATCCTTTTCATAGTTACTAAGAGATCAAAAGGGATTAAAGACACGGGGAAAGATTGAATGACCTTAACACACAGCAGAGATCAAGCAAAATGTAGCGTTGGATTTTCTTTACTGACGGTCTCGTAACATAAAATATATATTGTGGAAGACGAACGTAAGAGGCAATGATCTAATGTGTCCTCTACTGAGAACTTGGCTGATGAAATAATGCTTCAGTTCTGTGCAGTTCTATCCCTCAAATGTTTAAACCTCATTTTAATCTCTATTAGTGCTCATGCACATGACCGATGATGGCCAGTGTCCCAATTGTGACCCGCAAACAACACTTGAATGGGTCTGCAATCCGGATGGTTTTCTGTCTGTGCCTCCGCACCACAAAAAAAACTTAACTATTTTTTTGCGATGTGGATGGATCACGGACCCATTCAAGTTGATGGTGCCCGTGAATTGGGGACCGCAATTTGCAGTCCCCAATGCACGGAACGGACGGCACATGGCGAAAAAGAGCTATATTCTCTGTATAGGGCCAACAATTTTATCAATGTAGATAAGAATCCAAGAAGTAAGTATTTAAATAAAATTTCCCCATAACTTTCAATGTACCTAGTAAATATAAGGTCTTCATTGCCACTAAATGATTTGGTGACGAATCAGCAGTTGCCTCCACTACATGTAGAGGAAAGTAATAATGACAACACAGAGGACTTGTGAATTTGTTGTGAATTCACATTTCAGGATCACTTACCTGTCCACACTGATAGCACAGAGGTTGAAAATGGAGGCAGTGCACAGCATGACATCCATGGTCATTAGGATATCACAGAAGACAAAACCAAGTGTCCACACCCCTCCTAGAAACTGCAATAGATATAAACGATTAGCACAGATATAGAGAGGAGAATCTAGTAAAGTACATGACATGCAATGACATGAGGCATGTCTGTCTATCTATCTATCTATCTATCTATCTATCTATCTATCCTGTCTCCTACCATTACTTCATTACTATAATATATACACAAAATATAGGGACAAAAGTATTGAAACACCTAGATATTACACCTACAGGATTTTTTAGGACATCCCATTCTAATATGGAATTGCCCTCCACCTTTTTGCAGCTAAAAGAGCTTCCACTCTTCTGGGAAGGCTTTCTAAACGATTTTGGAATGTGTCTGAGGAAATTTTTGGCCATTCAACAAGAAGAGCATTTGTGAGGTCAGACACTGAGGTTGGACAGAAGGACCTGGCTTGCAAGCTCCGTTCTGGTTCATCCCAAATGTGTTGGATGGGGTTGAGGTCAGGGATCTGTGCAGCTAGTCAAGTGTTTCCACAACAAATTCACCCAACCATGTCTTCATAGACCTTGCTTTGTGCACTGGGGCTTTCCCCAAACTGTTCCCACAAAGTTAGGATGGGTTCATATGACGTTTTTCACATTTGCTTAAAGGGGTTGTCTCATCATGGACAATGGGGGCATATCGCTAGGATATGCCCTCATTGTCTTATAGGTGCGGGTCCCACCACTGGGACCCGCACCTATATCGAGAACGAGGTCCTGCAAGTGAAGCTGGCTCGGCTATTTCCGTCAGCCCCATAGAAATGAATGGGAGCGGGGGCTGCGCATGCGTGGTATGCTCCCATTTACTTCTATGGAAGCTGGCTTGGTGGTGGTCGGACTGGAGTCCTACAGCCACCACCTTGCGGGGCTCCGTTCTCGATATAGGTGCAGGTCCTAGCGATATGACCCCATTGTCCACTATGAGACAACCCCTTTAATGTATACAAAAATGTATATATAAAATGGATGCCTCAGACTGATGCCATACAGTTAACATATACATTTTTTTGTGCACTATACAGGATACAAAAGCGTAGCACACCACTTTTATTCCAACGTATACATCACACGGATGGGAAAAACGTGATGTGAACCCACCCTTAGAAACATACAATTGTCTAAAATGTCTTGGTATGCTGAAGCATTAAGATGTCCCTTCACTGGAACTAAGGGGCCTAGGCCAACCCTTCAAAACACATAGCATAGCATTTTTCCTCCTCCATCAAACTTTACAGGTGGCACAATGCAGTCAGGCAGGTAACGTTCTCCAGGAATTCGCGAAAGCCAGACGTCAGTAAGAGAAGTGTGATTTATGACTCCACAGAACATATTTCCACTGCTCCAGAGTAGCGGTGCGGCATACTTTACTCCACTCCATCCGACGCTTGGTGATGTAAGGCTTCCGTGTAGCTGGTTATGGAAGCCCATGCCATAAAGCTCCTGGAGCATAGTTTTGTGCCGATGTTAATGCCAGAGGAGGTTTGGACTCTGCAGTTATTAAGTAAGCAGAGCATTGGCGACTATGCACTATGCTCCTCAGCATTCAGCGACCTCGCTCTGTAACTTTACATGGTCTCCGCTTCATGGCTGAGTTGCTGTGGTTTGTAAATCTTTCAACTTTGCAATGATACCAATCATTGTGGAATATCTAGGAGGGATGACATTTCACAAACTGACTTGTTACAATGGTGGCATACTATTACAGGAGCACTCTCAAATTTAGTGAGTTCTGTAGGGCACGCCATTCTTTCAGAAATGTTTGTAAAGGCAGACTGCATGGCTAGGGCCTGGATTTTATACACCTGTGGCAATGGCACTAAATGAAAAACAAATTCACTGATTAAGAGGAATGTCACAATACTTTGGCTATATAGTTATCTGTGTGTACTCATTAAGGGAGATTTACTAAGCAAAATATGATAGAATTCTGACTCACTTTACAGCAAAAAACTAGTGTGCATGCCTTGAATCAGATTTATTTTTATTTGGTCAAGCATGTGTGTCTTTTCAGTGGGCAGAGAGAAGAAAGCCGCTGCCATACACATCTGGCTGTGGCTTACAGTGATGGTCAGTTCGCAGTGTTTGCCAGCACACACATGTGGGCTGCCATCTTTAGTAAGGTAGACTCACCCGTCCGGCGATGCACAAGTAAGCCCCTACCTGTGCCTGTGCCGGGAGCCGGTCTGAAATCAAATGCAGTCACCGGGAGCCTTCATCGGCCTGTTCTCAACACTACATGTTAGGTCTTTTTGAATCATCTTGATCAAGGTAAAATCAAACACCTGGCCTGGATCTTTAAACTACATATATCATTCACACAATGCGTTATTGAATGAACAGTTACCCCCATTATATCATGGATCTATAAAATATAACTTCCCATTATTTTTAGCATACCATTATTCTTAACTACATATATCGCTATTTAGAACATATGTCGATATATTTCATTGTTACTTTTAAATTCTCCATTTACTTGGACTTTACCAGAAATTCCAAGTATATCTTTATACTTGCGACCTATTTCGCATCAGCCGCATATATTATATTTAATTTATACCACTAGATGGTTAATGCAGTTACATTTCCTAGTTTGTAATCATGATTGCATCTAGCACTTCTAATCACAGTCTCATTCACACCTTGTGTCTCATTCATCTGGAAGACAACCTTATTACAATTGTTTAACCATGAGATCATATGGCAATCTGTTATATTACACACATAATTGTGCTAATAATAAAAGTGTGTAAAAACTAAATGTAAAAAATATATATATACCGTATATATAGAAAAAATAAAAAATAATACAATAATGTGTACCCTAATTCTTATGCTACTACCCTGATTCTTTTGTTCTATATTATTCGATTTTATTTTATAATTAACTGCTATTGCACATAATGTTTTCAAAGCTTGGAATCAAAGATTAGCTCATCAGCTGCTTCCTATTACCCTTTCAGCTTTCACTTCTTTTCGTCATCCGAGTCTTCTACACTCTTTTCTCTAATGTGGTTCACACTCACACTGCATTATATAGTTTTAAGGCCTCCTGCACACGAACGTGTGCGCCCCGTGGTCGTGCTGCGGCCCGCAAAATGTGGGCCGCAATGCACGAGCACAGTCCGTGGGGCAGCCGCAGCGGATCGCGGACCCATTCACTTTAAAGGGTCAGCGATCCGGCCGTTCCGCAAAAAGATAGGACATGTTCTATCTTTTTGCGAAACGGAAGTACGGGGCGAAACCCCACGGAAGCACTCCGTAGTGCTTCCGTAGGGTTCCGTTCTGTGCTTCCGTTCCGCAACCTTTGAGCAATTCTTGTTTTCAAAGCTCTTTTTGATCGTCCAATGTACTGTTGTGTATTATTTGCACTTGGTTTGATGCCGTAGGGTAAACGGTGACTGAGCTCCACAATAGCTGGTGAGCATCCTCAAATTTGTAATAATCCAATGTAGGCCTGCAGGTGGCAGCACTAAATTGCAATCTACTGAATCTTCTACTTATCAATGGATTTATTTCCATTAATAAATAGAAGTGGAAGTCTAACAATTGCAAGTTGTTAGGCCCTTGGGGTCCTACAAAAAAAGTAGAAAGAAATGTAAAATAAATATAAAAAAAATATATAAATTCAAATAATCCCCCCTTTCCGCACGTAAAAATAAAAATAAACAATCAAAAAATATATACTAACATAGGCATCGCTCCATCTGAAAACGAGCATACTATTAAAATCTAACAATATTTATTCCTCATGGCGAACGGCATAACGAGAAAAAATCTATCACACTCCAGAATGGTATCAATAAAAACTATAGATCGTCCCACAAAAAAATTAGCCCACAAACAGCTCGTAGACATAACTATAAAAAAATGATGGGGGCCAGAATATGGCGAAAAGAAAGAAAAATCATTTTTCCAAAGTTTTTATTTTTTTCCCACTGTTAAAACACAAGAAAAACTAGATAAATGTGCAATCGTTGTAATCGTACAGACCCAGAGAATGAAGGACATGGCTCAGTTTTAACGTATTGGGAACAATATAAAAACAAATTCCACACCTTTTTGAATTTGTTTCCATCTACCGACTACATTGTATGTAATAGTAAATGGTGCCATTACAAAGTACAACTTGTCCCCTAAAAATAAAAAAATAAAAAAAACTGATACGGATATGCGAACGGAAAAATAAAAAAAGTTATGGCTCGGGGAAGGCAGAGAGTAAAAAATGAAAACGCAAAAATGAGAAATTGCAAGGTCCTGAAGGGGTTAAATTGTAGGTTGTTCACTGACGATACACTAATGCAACCAAGCTGAACAAGAAGTGGGGATTAAGGAAAAGTGTCTAATATGTCTAGTGAGATCACACAGTGTATATCACTAGGATAATTTTTTTGCATCTCCTGCCTGTCTGGTCTTGTCTAAATGTAGTCTGTAATAGTAATACATTTCACCCAATATTTACAAACCTCAACTAAAAATGCAGCCGTTACTAGCCATGTACTGACTTTGTATATCAAATATCAGTAAGGAATTTCCAAGGGAATTTTATAAAAATGTTTATACTTTTGTCTAGTATTTTTTTGTTTTGTTATTACGACCTAACCAGATAAGGTAATTATTAGGATTGCATTTCCCTTGAATCCTTACTATATTGATACCTAATATAGCTATAAAATATCTTATACATTTATAAAAGAGATACCCGCAGATAATGTACCACCAAAATGCACACCATGCCACAGCAGAGTAATTGTCTCCTCATGCTATCTGATATGTGCAGATTGTTAAATATAACATACAGTATATTACTTAAAATGAAAAACACCTACACCCCCCCCAAAAAAAAAAAGTTAGAGTAAGATTAGGCCTCTTTCACATGACCGTTTTTCTTTTTCCGTTTATGGGCCGTTTTTTGCGTTCCGTATATGGAACCATTCATTTCAATGGTTCTGCAAAAAAAAAACTGAATGTACTCCGTATGTATTCCGTTTCCGTATTTCCGTTTTTCCGTTCCGTTGAAAGATAGAACATGTCCTATTATTGCCCACAAATCACGTTCCGTGGCTCAATTCAAGTCAATGGGTCATCAAAAAAATCGGAACTCATACGGAAATGCATCCGTATGTCTTCCGTATTCGTTCCGTTTTTGCGGAACCATCTATTGAAAATGTTATGCCCAGTCCAATTTTTTCTATGTAATTACTGTATACGCCATACGGAAAAACGGAACAGAAATAGAAAGACAACGGAAACAAAAAACGGAACAACGGATCCGTGAAAAACAGACCGCAAAACACTGAAAAATCCATACGGTCGTGTGAAAGAAGCCTTACACTGCTTTCTATTACATTGCAAAACTATATCACCTGTCTTCTCCTCCAGATTTAAAGCAATATCTAGGTTTCTATGAGGTGTGCACTGTATACATTCAGATAATACATTCGGACTTACCTCTGTGTATACATACAGTGGCAACACCAATACAGCCAGGAGAAGGTCAGCCACTGCCAAGCTCACAATGAAATAGTTGGTAGTAGTTTTCAAAGCTTTCTCTGTACAGACACTAAGACACACCAATACATTTCCACAGATTATAAACACAATCAGTATGAGCCCAAAGAACAAGGCCAGAAAGTTATAATGTGTGTCTTCTGAGGGCTCAGAAGTTTGGTTGGAGATGTTCTTCAGCATGGCTTCCTGACAATACTATATTCACTGTCCCATCAAAGCAGAAGACTGTAGATCAGACAGGATCTTGGTCAGTCTTCTTCTTCTTCCTTTGTTTTCTAGAAAGAACTGTTTTTCCCGTGGAGAATTCATCCGTTCTTCTCACTTTTGTAGATGTTCTCATGGGTAAGGTCATAAGTATCTTGTCCTTGATTTCAGAGATTTGTAGACTACTCTAGGTCTTTTATTCATTCTTTCGGTCTGTGTCCCAGATGTTTTGCTCATAAAGACCACACAGACTAATTCTTACTGACATGGAGTTAAAGTTGACTTTGTGGAACCACATATTGATGCACAGGGATGACTTTGTTGGAGATACATGTCCAAGCGTCAAACACCATGAAGGGTGCAGGGTCTTGAAGGATAAAGGTTCATGTCCTTAATTGTCTCCATTATGACTTTGGGGTAGGCAGGAGAGGAATTCTTTCTCTCCCTCTGAAGAACTGAATGATCCCAAGGTGATTAATTTGCAAGTGGGTCGCGTCCAGGAGAAGAAAGCCGATTAAGGTAGAGAGGGTTTGTCCAGGAGCTGCTCCAATCAGCACAGCGATCTGGGAAGTGCTCACATCCAACACAAAGCTCAGCTTAGATGTGAATGTGACAGTACAGGGAGGGAGCCTGATCTGTGTCTGAGAGCACCTGGGCTCCACACATTATCTATAGCATGCAGACATCAGTTACACCTTCTGAGCTCACATTGACATGTTGCTTGTCATGCAGAATTTGAAGATTACACAGTATAACACTTAGGAAATATCCAGTCTTCTGCACATTATGGGGTTAATCCAGCAGCCACCCAAAGAATGCAAGGTTAATGAGAATAAGAAATGTAGGCAGCAAACTGTAGTACACAATGCAGAAGGAATTAATGAGGGTAGATGTGGAAGTCTAAGAGTGTATGAATGGGGTGAGAGGTTTTAGTGGTGAAGCTGCTGGAGGTGTGAACTGAGCAGCTGGGGGGTAATAAACTGTCTCCAAGTCTGGTGTTCTCTACTGTCTATGCTACAAAAATCCCATATTACATTATAATAATAAGTAGGAATGATCAGGATAATACTATCATGAAGCCTTCTAAATGAAATTGTGTGGCCAGTCTCCTCTGTTCATGAAGGTGTTAAATGTGTCATTTTAGGATTCCAGACTGGCAGAGCTCCACAAGGATACAGATCAGCAGCTGACAGTATGCTCACATTTTCCCATCTATGATATACATGTCAATTGTGCTTCTCGAGCCTGGCATAAACACACTAGATTGGACCTTTTGATCTTCTCTTAAAGGGGTATCGGTAATGTAAATTTATTAACTCCTGGGGGAAAAAAACAAAAAACAGCATATTGAAAGTATTTGATCTTTATTTACAATAAATATACTAATAAAAACCAGTAAAAATTGGCAGTACATAGAGAAAGATACCCCTCCCCGGAGGCTAATCATACAAAAATACACAGCAAAAAATATATTATTACAAACATCGGATGGGTGGACTCACTATACATGGAACAGTATAGTCACACAAGAACCCATATGCGTAAAGACAGATATATATATATATTGATATAACATTAAGTATTGTCTGACAGCACTTAGGCTACTTTCACATCTGCGTTTTTGCTGGATCCGGCAGGGGTCAGCAAAAACGCTTCCGTCTGTATAATACACCCGGCTGCATCCGTAATGTCAATGGGTGACAGATCCGTGTTCTTTTGTGTCCATTGTGTGTCATGCCGGATCCATCTTGCTTCGCATCCTTTGCCGGACAGCAGTTTTCTGTCCGGTATGGGAACGAAACCAAATGGAAAGGAATGCATTCTGGTGCACTCTGTTCTGTTCAGTTCGGTTTTAACCCTATGGACAAGGAATTGAGATCCTATGACGGATCTCAATACCGGAAAGGAGAAACGCTGATGTGAAAGTAGCCTTACCCGCTATGTATAGTGAGTCCACCCATCTGATGTTTGTAATATAATTTTTGCTGTGCATTTTTATATGATTACCTGCCAGGGAGGGGTCTCGTTATCTTTCTCTGTGTATTCATTCTGACACTTTTTACTGTTTTTTTATATTTTTAAAACATATTTATCATTTATCATCATAACCATTGCAGCCCAGGCCTTGAAAAGAGTCAAATCTACCTGAGAAGAGTCCTGGTTATTCATAATCTCCTGCTCTCTCACCCATCTGCTGATGATTGGCAGATCTCTCCTAGAGAGAAAGGGAGAAAACTAGGTAGAAGACTGTCAGTCATCAGCAGGTGGGCGGGAGAGAAGGACTCCATGAATAACCAGGACTCTTAAGTAGATTAGACTCTTTTTAAGACCTGTGCTGCAATGATTATGATGCTGGTTCTCGGCAACCTCTTACTTTTAGCTGATGTGTGACACACCGCTGACATCAGCATTTCTGTCACTACTTTAGGCCTCATGCACATGGCCATTGCCCGGCCGTGGCAGTATTGCGGTCCGCAAATGGCGGGTCCGCAATAGACGGGCACCGTGTGCTCCCTGCATCACGGATGCGGACCCATTCACTTGAATGGGTCCGCAATCCGGAGCTGCAGTGTGGAACGCAGGCACGGAACCCACGGAAGAACTAGGTTCTATTTTTTGCGGTGTGGACGGATCACGAACCCAGCAAATTGCGGTCCCCAATGCACGGAACGTCCTGCCCTCTGTACGGTCAGCATAAAGTTGATGACAGGTTCCCTTTAAATCATCATGCATGGGAGGGAGTATATACAGAAAGGAGAATAGATGGGAATAGATCAATACTGACAGACAAGATGCACTCTACTAATATATGGACTGCTATCATTTTCACCAGCGATCTTAGGGACTGTGTTGGGGAATGGTCTAAGATGGCCTTTGGATACATATACTACAGTGTGTGATGATCTTGTATACCATGCCTATGGTCAGATTTTTACAGATAGACAACTGCCTCTGGAAATATGATAATATAGCCAGTACTTGTTTGTTTTTTAATAGTACACATTTTTGAATTTTTTTATGGAGATGTAATTGATGTAAGGAAGTGCGTGGTATTCAGTACAAATCACAGTTTTTGGTTCACATTTCATATGCAAAGAGGTATCTCCCAAAGAAAGAGAACCATATCGCTAGCGCCACCTTGTGGAAGTGGCTCCCTAGGAGTCAAAATCCAACTTTTTAACAAACCTTGGGACATGACAAGAGAAAATAGCCAAGCCAGATATCCATCTGCAGACAGCTGTTTCGGGGTGCTTGCTCCTCATCAGTACAGTGTAGGATTCTGGCTGGCTGAGTGTGATGCCTTGGATGTAGCTTTGGCAAGGTGTTAGGTCTCCTTAAAGAGACCAGCTGTGTAAGGAGACTTATTGGAAAAGCTCAGTGATTTGGAGACGTATAGGCAATACTCTATGGAAATGCGCCATTGCCTATAAGTCTCCATACCATGGAGCACTTCCAATAAGTCCCCGTATACAGCTGATCTCAGGGCCAATTCTAGCTTTTCTACTGCTTATTGAAATGGTGCCATCACCCGACTCTTTCCTTCCCGGGCCAAATTTTCAATCCATTTCCTCGCTGCGAATCCTACTGTTAAGGTAGATGAACATTACATACAGTGCTTTCACACCTACAGGAACATACAGTATTACTTACCTCCTACATCCAATGATATCTATCTCCTCTGATGTAGATGTTCTGTTTTCTTATCATCTCCTCTATTTTTTTTTTCTTATTATAAATTATACTTCTGATGCTCCAAACATGATTTCATTGTTCCCTGTCTCTCTGTTCTATCAATCATACCCTAATTGATTAATGTTTTATTCTTTTGAGTTTCTAAATCTGATTTCAGCTTAAGCCACAAACAGACAGGTCTTTTTTTTGCTTTTTATTTTTAGTATTTTTTAAACTGAGTAATTTATTACAAATGACAGCATGTTTTCTGTATTTCTGTATCACCTTTACTCCTTTCCTTTAAATGATCACTGTCTTTCAGTGAATCATGCACTAGACTAATATTTTCAATATTTATTCAGTACCGACCAGCCCCCTTATTTCTGCAGGCTGTATGCTAGTGTTGAGTCTATCTGCACAACCTGAGAAGGTGAACAACACTTAGCGAGGGCACAACTATTGTATATGTTATCCCTATGAGTGCCCTTCCTGTGTTGCACTCAATGCCATCTTCTCCATTGGAAGCCTATGGACATCACATCTTTCAACCGCGTCTCAGTCTCATCTCTACAGAGTTTGGCACATAGACATCTTGGGTTCCTCACTTTTTCATCATCCTCCCTTCAACATAGTCATACTGCTGCTATCCCCAGTACTGTGCTCGCTATGGTCCCCAATGCCCCCAAACACTATACTACAGAAATAATATAATAATATAATTGCTTTACAGATAGTCCTTTCTATTGTAATAGAGCCATTAATAGTAATAGTTCTCCCTACCGTACCCCCGGTAGCAATTACATTAATAATGCCCTCTATATTGCTCCTAATAATAATAATGCCTCCATAGCACGCCCCATAATAATAATGCCCCCATAGGGTATTAAGGCCCTCTTATAGTGCCCCAGCAGTAACAAGACCCCTCTATACGGCAAAACTGTGCTGTCACCACGACTCAAAATGTTCTGGTCACCACAGACCAACAGTCAGAAAGTTGTTTTCAGAAAACCAAATCCGGAGCCTTTATTAAAATCATTCAACTTTCTGAATAAAATGAGTGATACAATAGTAGTTCACCAATAACCTACGCGTTTCGGACTGGTTCCTGAGTCCTTGTTTGTGGTATAATACTTAAAGGGAGTCTGTGACCTACTTTTGGCGTTCTAGCCAGGGCTGTGGAGTCAGTAGATAAATGGTCCGACTCCGACTCCTCAGTTTTTGGTACTTTTTGGTACTTTTAATATGCAAATGTATTTTATACATTCCTTGAAGGAAAGAAAGGCAACATACATGTCATTACCACAGAACTACTGGCTAGGAGCCGCTGCCTTCTCCTTTGTGTGCTGATGTTCTGCTGAAGATCGGGCAGTGGGAGGATCCAGGAAGGGGCAGGGGAAGGGGCATTTATTGTAAAACATGATTTCCCTAGTAGAATCCCATAGTCATGTTTAAAGTTTAGGCCTCATGCACACGACCGTTGTTTTATTCCGTGTCCGTTGTTCCGTTTTTCGTGATTTTCTGCGGACCCATTGACTTTCAATGGGTCAGTTGAAAACTCAGCTAATGCACCGTTTGTCATCCGCGTCCGTGATCCGTGGTTCCAGTCTGTCCAAAAAATATAACCTGTCCTATTTTTTTCGTGGAAAACGGTTCGCGGACCCATTCAAGTCAATGGGACCGCAAAAAAAAACGGAGGCACACAAGATTGTCATCCGCGTCCGCGTCCGTTTTTTCCTATCATTTGCATGGCAAACCTGTCTTAGATTTTTTTTTACTTTCCTTCATGTCTGGTGATCCAGACGATCCCTTCTGCCGAATCTTTTTCCATAAACCTATATGTCAGTCTGCTCAGCGCCCCCTGCTCTGTAATATGCTGCCTACAGATTATATTGCATTTTCATGGTGACAGGTTCCCTTAAAGGGAGAGGGAGTAAACCAACTGGAGATAGGCTTAGATCTTTGGGCGTCTGACTATTGGCACCTCCACTGATTAGCTCTTTGAAGGTGCTACCTAAATGGTACGAGCTCCTGCACCATGCCATTTGATTGCGTCCAGGTAAACAATGAAGAGGGTGAGCGAAAAGGCCCCTTCAAGCGGCTGATCAGCAAAGATGCTGAGAGTAAGACCATCACTGATGTGACATTGATAGCTTGAGTATAGGCAAAACTCATTTAACCAGTGGATACCCAGAAATGGAAAACTAGGGCACTTATGCCTCGTTTAGACTGCCCAATTGTAGGGCAGATTATTGGCGATGAAGGTTCCTACAAACACTTGTTCCCAATAATCTGCCCGTGTAAAAGTGCTGCGGATCACCTGATGAACGAGTGAAACGCTTGTTCATCAGGTGAAATGATCAGAGATGCAGACACCTCAATCATCATTTCTGGGCAGAAAATTGGGCTGTCTAAACAGCACTTTTCTGCCCAGAAAGTATGACTGTGTATGAGGACGAGCGATGTACGTCAAATTGATTCTCCTTCATGCTGACAAAATAACATGAACTAATGTGAAGTTTAATGGAGGTGAATTGTATAGGGTGATATAAATCAATTTTGTTCTCAGATATTATGAAGGAGACAGGCTCGGACTGGCCCACAGGGGTACAGGGGAATCCTCCAGTGGGCCCCTGAGCAAGATGGGCCCCTAGTCTCCCACCCCCTGCACAAGTGGAACATAACACAGTAGACTTACTGCACTACATACTTATATTCAATGTACAGCACCTCACCCAGTCTATGTGCATATACAAAACCTAAGAAACTCCCCAGTTTACTATTATAGGCACAATGAGATAGATGAGATGATTTCTAGGTATAGAGGAAATCTGCCAGTGTCCTCTTCTCCCCAGGACCTAACTTCTCAAATTCGCTGCAGGAACCCCCATATTCAATCATCTGGTAGCATCTTGCTGCTGTGTGAGCAGGTAATATTTGAATGTATCCGTATGGTGGGCCCCCAAAATACATTTTACTGGTGGGCCCTAGGCACCCCGGTCCGACACTGGAAGGAGATACAATACGTTCAGACAGTAGAGAGGTTTGAGACAAGGCATAGGGCATCAAAAGTAATTAAAACACATGACGAGAAATAGCAGATGATGAGCACCTCCTCCATTCTGCCAAGAATCAGGCTGAAATTATGGCTATGACCCAGTCTCTTCTTTACCTTTTTTACTTATTTTTAAGAGCTCATTCATTACTAGAGCAAATCATATTAACAATTTATGTAGATTTTGCTAATAGCATGTATTGTACAGCATAACCAGTTCACATGGATTAGGAGAAAAATGATGAATAGCAGGCTACCACTGGTAACCACCCTATAGCTGTGGCATGGTACAGGATGGATCAGGTTTGGAGACAATTATATGTTTGTGTTGCTCTGTGCAGCCCGTTATCCTGTGAGAATGTCTTTGTGTCCTGTCGAGATATGACTGGTTAAAAACAGAAGGATTAGCTGGGTTTAGCACGTAAAATGTTATGTTTTTCTTACCCTGCTGGGTTAAGCTGCATAGTTTTTACAGCTACCAGAAGACCACAGACTGAATGGCGAGAGAGAAAGAATAAAGGGGAGCAGGAGTCCAGTCCTGCAGATAGTTGTGAGAAGACGAGGTGACAAATACAGTGGCTGGAATACATTACAAGCCTCAATAAAACATTAAAAGAGAAGGTTATATACTGATGAGCAAAAGGGTAACAATGTTTTGAACTTTTGACTTTCAGGCTCCACATCTCACCATCCACTACAGCTTCGAACGTGAGACTATCATCATTTTATAGACAATCATCTTGGCTATCTCATACATAAATTGGACTTGCAACTATTCAGCATATGATTAGTTATGCAGATTCTTGTCATGTTACTGTTTAACTTCTAAAATTCAAAATTTTAATTTCTATTATTTTGTTAGTATTTTGTAAATCCACCTTTGGCTTTTAACACTGCCTGAATCTGTCACGAGTTGGAGGTCCCAGGAGAGACCACCGCGTCGTCAAGCAATAAACAAACAGAAATCAGGTACAGACACACAAGAGTTTATTGCACAAACAAAAACAGGGAAGGCAGCACAGACAAAACAAGAGCTCTATGTACCGTCAGCACAGTGGGAGAAAACCCCCACTGCGCCACTGTCTAGTAATACTCCAGAGGGGCGTGACTAAGCAACTCCTGGTATTCACTAGAGCCCTAGATGGTAGGGTTAGACTTTGCAGCAGGAAGTTGCCAGGGTCCACTCTGGAGCGTGAACTAGACAGTGACAGCAGGAACAAATGGACAACAGGTACCAGAAGGTACCGACGGCACATAGGCAAACATAACAGACAGGCAAATACAAAACAGGGCAACTAATAACACAAGCAGGAGTTCACGCAAGGGAGCAGGAGTGGCAATGAGCAGAGAAGGAATTGCTCCACCAGTGGTATACTGCGTGGCCTTGCGCATAGCACTCTGCAGCTAGGCGCTTGCTGAACCGAGACATATGAATACACACAAAGTAACTAAAACATAACTGGCAGAACAGATAACAGAAAGACAGGAAAGAGGACGTCAAAGAGGACGGGAAGCGGACGGGAATGAACAAGTAGGAAACCCACAGAGCACAGACAGACAGACACGGATCCCATGGGTCAGCAGCATGGGAGTGAGAGTACAAACCAGGAGCAGGACAAGACAACACACACCAGGAGAGCTGACACAGAACTGAGGAAACCTCAGCCTTATATACAGGTTCCATGGGTGCAGCAGAGAGGCCACACCCATGGAGCAGACAGAGATGATTAACTCCTAATAAGAACACAGGGGAGTTAACCCATACAGAACCACAAATAATACAGAGGAACGGAGCTGCAGCGAGAGCATAGACAGAAGGTCACAGCCAGAGGTAATGACTGTGACAGAATCCTTCTGGGCATGCTCTCGATCAGATTCAAACATGTCTCAACTAAAATCTGTTCCCAGGTCTCTTCTACACGTTCCCAATGTTGGTGCATACTGGTCGACTCACTTGGGTATATTTACACTCACCTAAAGAATTATTAGGAACACCTGTTCTATTTCTCATTAATGCAATTATCTAGTCAACCAATCACATGGCAGTTGCTTCAATGCATGTAGGGTTGTGGTCCTGGTCAAGACAATCTCCTGAACTCCAAACTGAATGTCAGAATGGGAAAGAAAGGTGATTTAAGCCATTTTGAGCGTGGCATGGTTGTTGGTGCCAGACGGGCCGGTCTGAGTATTTCACAATCTTCTCAGTTACTGGGATTTTCACGCACAACCATTTCTAGGGTTTACAAAGAATGGTGTGAAAAGGGAAAAACATCCAGTATGCGGCAGTCCTGTTGGCGAAAATACCTTGTTGATGCTAGAGGTCAGAGGAGAATGGGCTCCCTGATTCAAGCTGATAGAAGAGCAACGTTGACTGAAATAACCACTCGTTACAACCGAGGTATGTAGCAAAGCATTTGTGAAGCCACAACACGCACAACCTTGAGGCGGATGGGCTACAACAGCAGAAGACCCCACCGGGTACCACTCATCTCCACTACAAATAGGAAAAATAGGCTACAATTTGCACGAGCTCCCCAAAATTGGACTGTTGAAAACTGGAAAAATGCTTTCTTGAACATGACAATGAGTTCACTGTACTAAAATGGCCCCCACAGTCACCAGATCTCAACCCAATAGAGCATCTTTGGGATGTGGTGGAACGGGAGCTTCGTGCCCTGGATGTGCATCCCTCAAATCTCCATCAACTGCAAGATGCTATCCTATCAATATGGACCAACATTTCTAAAGAATGCTATCAGCACCTTGTTGAATCAATGCCACGTAGAATTAAGGCAGTTCTGAAGGCAAAAGGGGGTCCAACACCGTATTAGTATGGTGTTCCTAATAATTCTTTAGGTGAGTGTACATCTTTTTCTTCAACTCTGCTGACAAGTATATGATTGGGTTGAGGTCTGGAGACTGTGGGGGCCAATCCAGGACCTCTACTTCATTGTCATTGAACAATTTACATAGTACTCGAGTGTATAAAGTAACTCGTCTTGTAGAATACTCACATATAGCTCAGCATGGAAACCACCATCGATCCTGGTCAAGTATCCAACGTCTTTGGCTGTGAAACAACCCCATATCATCAGGCTTCTTCCATCAAACTTAACAATTCCTTCAATTTCTCGATCTGTTAGCCCCCTTTTCCCTCCCAGACCCATTTACACCCTTCAGAGCCGTCTATTGACTTTTGTCTCAACACTCCAAATCACCTGTTTCCAATCTTTTACTGTCCACTGTTGGTACTTTTTTGCAAAATCAAGCTGATGCTTCTTATGACAATATTGAAGTCTATGCTAATTCACTTTTTTTCAGGCCACCATTCCAGATTTGTTTAATGCGCATTGCACGGTGCTTACATGGATGTCTGTGATCCCACTATTATGAAGCATACGAGCCACCTTCACTGCTATGTTTGTCGCGCCAGAACTGATAGACCTTGTGATGAGCCAACTTGTTGACTCCGATATTTTACCTGGACGTCCACCTCTTGGCTTTGGAATGGATGGACTCTGCATAACTAATCATATGCTGAATAGTTGCAACTCCAATTTATGTATGAGATAGCCAAGATGGTTGTCTATAAAATGATGGCAGTCTCACGATCTAAGCTGTAGTGGATGGTGAGATGTGGAGCCTGAAAGTCAAAAGTTCAAAACATTGCTACCCTTTTGCTCATCAGTGTATAACCATGTTCTTGTGTTATGACTATGACTGATACAGTCTTCAGAGTAGGCATGTCAGGGGGTGGCAGCACCCATTCTAAAAAGCAATGTGGTTGACTGTGTCCGGTTTACTTTGTTAGTAATGCTCTGCATTGATTTTCCATTTTAGGTTGGACTGGTTGGGGAGATATATGTATGGTACTGTGTCTTTAAAACATGTGCTAAATAATGCTGATGTGTATTAAGATGGTGGGTCTTTACCCAGTGTTTGAGTCGGAGTCAGTAATCTGGGGGAGGTGGCTTAAAGGTACTCTCTGGGAATTATTTAAAAAGGCTGCAAGCAACCTGTCCTAGAATGTGAGCTGGACTGGCTGTCTAGTGGGGTGAAGGAGCATGGCCTCATGACACACTATGCTCTGGCACTTGCATATACTTCATATTGGTGAGTTCTCCTGTCAGGCTGCCCAGCCATGATGGTGTATTGTAGGCTGGATCACATCATTACAATCTATTGTAGAGAAGTGCGCCCATTGGTGGCAACCAATCCCGCTGTTTTATTATTACTGAATTCTAATTATCTTAAGCTAAAAAAAATCATTCTATTCATCTTTTTTCAAAAATGTCCATCAGTTTGTCCAGTACAGCCTTCAGTTTCACTGCATATTAATTCCGTCAGAGAGCTGTAGCCCTTATGTTTCCTTTCTTAGATCCTAGACAGTCATTTAAGCAAAATTCTTATCATGATATTAGTGTTTATGAGCTGTCAAGGCCCTAGAAATAAGGGATAAGAGCAAACCATCAGAGCAGCTCTTTGATAGAATTCAGTGGGAAGAAGCAACAGTCTTCAGATGCTGTGAAACCGAAAGCCTCAGAGGACAAACTTGAAAATTGTTACTAAAGACCGATTGGAAAAATAATTTTCAGTACAGAAGAAATAGAATTCAATAGTCAAAAACTTACCTGCAAAAGGTGTCCATAGACTTTAATACTCATTACCATTTTTTATTATAACAAATTTGTGTGAATATGTGTGCTTATAGATCATAGATCATTTAATATTTATCATTATATAATTTGTTTATGTAATGCCAACATATTACACAGCGCTGTACAGATATTAACATCAAACACTCCCTATCACCATTGGGATCGCAGTCTAAAATCCAGATTAACTTATCAATATGTTCTGGAGTGTGGGAAGAAGCCCATGCAAACACAGGGAGAAAATACAAACTTCATGTAGATGTTTCCCTTGGTCAAATTCAGATCCCAAGTGCTTCAAGGCAACAGTGCTAACCACTGACCCATTGTTCATTACACTATTCAACAATTAAATATTTTTTTTATCTGTTTGGTAAGGTAAGTGACAACCCCTCTAAGGCTTATGGCAAGTGATACTAATGCTCTCCTTCCCACTGTCATATGCAGTAGCCGGGTTTGGGGTTACCCCTATTCTATGCTGGGGCTTCTCCTACTAAGCACTGGTCCCTATCTACAGGACGTTGACTGCCCTCCTTATATACAGTTTCTAGCTGAACTAGAACCTTCTAGTGGGCGGGACAGAGTGGAGAATCACAGCCTAAACAGAAACAATGTTACAATGTTGATTGTCATAGACCTGTCTATGAATGATTAAGCAGCTTTTCCATACATAAACAAGTCTATAGGCATAAACAACAGAGCTAAACCATACAGTCAGAAGGCTAGTGTGCTTCCCCTCCAAAACTCTGCATAGGTAGAAAGTCAAAGACTCTCAGTATTAGCTGGCTGCACATGAACCCTTTCCACAGTGCAGTGCAGCTATAGTGTAATAACAGGGCAAATGAACTGGATATATTACAATAACATATCAATGCAGTTCAGCAATATGAAACAGTGTAAGTGCACACAACAGCATAAACCACAGTGCAAGTTAGCCCTTCAAAGTGCAATAAAGTAGGGAGTTGATGGCTTTGCATAAGAGCAATAGGGGCAAATGCCCACGAATGTCCATAGTCCAAAGTATCCTTGCTCCAGGGCACTACACATACATATGTCTGCCTCCATCTTCCCTGTTTACAGAAGGACAAAAAGCTATGCCCCTTGACAAAGCCACTCCCGCTGTGCCATTGCCCAGACAAAAATGGAACATCTCAGCAGGAGACTGTGTTCTCTCAAAGATTTCTGCAAGACTGTTTCAGGAACATGCAGCAGGTCCTGCAGACTGACAGTATGGACATTTAGTGTCCGATGGGTTTTGCTCATGATGAGCAGTGTAACAACTTTTTATAGTATGAGCAATCTAAATTTCATCGTTCGACGGAGGGTCACTTTAAGTCTGAAACCTGCAGAGTTTACTTTAGACAGTGTAACTGATCTCTTTTGGCAGGTTATCTCACAGTGACTCACATTCCAGTTCCTGTCAACTACAGAAAACAACTGGGTCAAGTGGAGCCGATACTGAATATATTAGAAATATGACACAGCTCTGCTACTGTCTTCTCCAGCTGTAAGGTTATCAGATTTGGGCTGAATACAAATACTTTTTAATATGATGGAATACTTGTGAATATAATTTATGTGAATTCTTATACAAAATTAAATATTTAGCAATATCAATGAATCTTTAAGTCCCATGCCTTCAAAGGAAAGAAATGTGGGACACCTATCAGGGGCGTACCCAATAATTCTATAGCTCTGTACTAAGAGCTGTAAAGTGCTACTGTCCACCATTCCACTGACACCTAATTTTAGAGATGACTTGTCACCTCTCCTGACAGTAACTTCCCGCATCCCCATGTAATATCAATTCTGGAGTATCTATTCTGATGACTCTATGTTGTGCCATTCCTGTATTATTTCTGCTAGATGTTTTGAATGAATTATTAGGGGTTTGCAGTGAAGGTCCAGGTGGGTGTTACCAGTTGGGGGGTGTTCCTGCACAGTCTGACACTATCCAATCAGTGCTGCCAGTGTCAGACTGTGCAGGGGCACACCCCCAACTGGTACCACCCATGAGGATCTTCATTTAACACCGCTAGAGATTTATTTAGAATTTCTAGCAGGAATAATAAAGATATGGCACAACAGAGAGTCATAAGAATAAATGATCCATAATTGCTATTACACAATGATTGTAAGTAGTTACTCAGGAGAGGTCACAGTTCCTCTTTAAATCTATACCCAAACACCCTGTAGGGACTATATACAGGAGTATGTGACTGTAAATAATTCCAGCATAGGTTCACCAAGGACAGAAGTTGTCAGACTAACCTGATTTGTTTTTATGAGGAGGTGAGTAGTGGCCTGGACAGAGGGGGGGCTGTGGATGTAGTGTTTTTGGATTTTGCAAAGGCTTTTGATACTGTCCCTCATAGACGTTTAATAGTTAAAGTAAGGTCTATAGCAGGCATGCTCAACCTGCGTCCCTCCAGCTGTTGTAAAACTACAACTCCCACAATGTCCTGCTGTAGGCTGATAGCTGTAGGCTGTTCGGACATGCTGGGAGTTGTAGTTTTGCAACAGCTGGAGGGCCGCAGGTTGAGCATTCCTGGTCTATAGGCTTGGAAAGTATAGTTTGCAATTGGATTGAAAACTGGCTGAAGGACTGTGTCCAGAGAGTTGTGGTCAATGATTCCTATTCAGAATGGTCCCGGGTTATAAGTGGTGTACCCCAAGGTTCAGTACTGGGTCCTCTATTATTTATTTATTAATGCTATCGAGGACGGGATTAACCCTTAGGACACCAGCGCCGTACATGTATGGCGCAGAAATGCGGGACAGAAATCCCAGCGCAGTACAGGTACGGCACGCTGATCGGGCGGGTGCAGGAGCTGTGCCTGCCCGATCAGAGGCAGGGGTCCGGCTGTCACTGATAGCCGGACCCCTGCTGTATGCGCCGGCATTGGTGAAATCACAGATGCTGGCGCATTAACCCTTGCAGGGCCGCGGTCAGCGCTGACCGTGGCACATGCGGTATCCTCATGGGTGTTGGTGTCCATGGGGTCCCCGTGCTGCTGAGACGGGGACCCCATGGCAGGGAAGGCAGCCCAAAGCCTTCCTTAGGCATCGTGGCTGCCTTCCGGGAGAGCCTGTGAGATCCAGCCCCCTGGATCTCACAGGCAAGCAGGCTGCAAGCATATTACAGTGTGTAATACACTTACAGCCAATGCATTACAATACAGAAGTATTGTAATGCATTGTAAAGGGGATCAGACCGCCAAAAGTTGCAGTCCCAGAGGGGGACTGCAAAAAAAAAAAAAAGTTTTCCACAAAAAATTAAAAGTTTCAAGTAAAAAAAAAATCATCCTTTTCCAAAAATAAAGTAATTTTTTTTTGTAAGAAATAGGGAAAAAAAGAAAAGTAGACATTTTAGGTATCACCGCGTTCGTATCGACCGGCTCTATAAAAATATCACATGACCTAACCGCTCAGGTGAACACCGTCAAATAGGTAAAATAAAAACATTTTTTGCCTCCTTACATCACTAAAAGTGCAACACCAGTCGATCAAAAAGGCGTATGCCTTCCAAAATCACACCAATCTAACCGTCACCTCATCCCACAAAAAATGAGCCACTACCTAAGACAATTGCCTAAAAATTAAAAAAAACTATGGCTCTCAGACTATGGAGACACTAAAACATGATTTTTTTTTTCAAAATTGATATTAGTGTATAAAACTTAAATAAATAAAAAAGTATACATATTATGTATTGCCACGTCCGTGACGACCTGCTCTATAAAAATATCACATGATTTAACCCCTCAGAAGAACACTGTAAAAAATAAATAAAATTAAAACGGTGTCAAAAAGCCATTTTGTCACCTTACATCACAAAAAGTGTAATAGCAAGCAATCAAAAAGTCATATGCACCCCAAAATATCATTGTGTAAAACTTAAATAAAAAGCATACAAATTAGGTATCACCACGTCCGTAACAACCTGCTCTATAAAAATATCACATGACCTAACCCCTCAGGTGAACACCGTACAAAAAATAAAAATAAAAACAGTGCCAAAAAAGCCATTTTTTGTCACCTTACATCACAAAAATTGCATCACCAAGCGATCAAAAAGGCGTATGCCCCCCAAAATAGTGCAAATCAAACTGTCACCTTATCCCGCAAAAAATGAGACCCTACCTAAGACAATCGGTTTAAAAAATAAAAAAGCTATGGCTCGCAGACAATGGAGACACTAAAATATGATTTTTTTTGCTTCAAAACTGCTATTATTGTGCTAAAGTGAAATAAAAAAAAGAATGTATACATATTAGGTATTGCCGCGCCCGTAACAACCTGCTCTATAAAAATATCATATGACCTAACCACTCAGTTGAACACCATTAAAAAAATGGTGTCAAAAAAGCAATTTTTTGTCACATTACATCACAAAAAGTGTAATAGCAAGCGATCAAAAAGTCCAATCAATCCAATAGTACCAATCAAACCGTCATCTCATACTGAAAAAAATTAGCCCCTATATAAGACAGTCGCCCAAAATACAAATTAAAAACTATGGCTTTCAGAATATGGAGCACTAAAAAAAATATTTTTTTTCAAAAATGCTTTATTATGTAAAACTGAAACAAACAACCAAAAAAGTAACATTTGGTATTTTCGCGTCCGTAACAGCCTTCTCTATAAAAATACCACATGATCTAACCTGTCAGATGAACACTGTAAATAACAAAAAATAAAAACGGTTCCAAAACAGCTATTTTTGTTACCTTGCCTCACAAAAAGTGTAATATAGAGCAACCAAAAATCATATGTACCCTAAAATAATACCAAAAGAACTGCCATTTTATCCCGTAGTTTCCATTTTTTGGGATTTTCTACTCTAGGGGTGCATCAGGGGGTCTTCAAATGAGACATGGTGTCAAAAAAACAGTCCCGCAAAATCTGCCTTACAAAAACCATATGGTGTTCCTTTCCTTCTGCGCCATGCCATGTGCCCATACAGCAGTTTACGACCACATATGGGGTGTTTCTGCAAAATACAGAATCAGAGCAAAAAATATAGAGTTTTGTTTGGCTGTTAACCCTTTCTTTGTTAGTGGAAAAAGATTGATTAAAATGGAAAATCTGCCAAAAAAGTAAAATTCTGAAATTTCCTCTCCATTTTCCATTAATTCTTGTGGAACACCTAAAGGGTTAACAAAGTTTGTAAAATCAGTTTTGAATACCTTGGGGGTGTAGTTTCTAAAATGTGGTCATTTTTGGGTGGTTTCTATTATGTAAGCCTCACAAAGTGACTTCAGACCTTAACTGGTCCTTAAAAAGTGGGTTTTGGAAATTTCCTGAAAATTTTCAAGATTTGCTTCTAAACATCTAAGCCTTCTAACGTCCACAAAAAATAAAATAGCATTCACAAAATGATCCAAACATGAAGTACACATATAAGGAATGTAAAGTAATAACTATTTTTGGAGTTATTGCTATGTATTATAAAAGTAGAGAAATGGAAATTTGCTAATTTTTCCCAATTTTTGGTAAATTTGGTATTTTTTATTAAAAAAAATTAAATTTTGTGACTCAATTTTACCACTGTCATAAAGTACAATCAATATGTGACTAGAAAACATTCTCAGAATGGCCTGGATAAGTAAGGCTATTTTCACATTCGCGTTTGGTGCGGATCCGTCATGAATCTGCACAAACGCATCCGTTCAGATAATACAACCACATGCATCCGTTCAGAACGGATCCATTTGTATTATCTTTAACATAGCCAAAACGTATCTGTTTTGAACACAATTGAAAGTCAATGGGGGACGGATCCGTTTTCTATTGTGCCATATTGTGTCAGTGAAAACAGATCCGTCCCTATTGACTTACTGTCACGATCAGTGTGTGTGTGTGTGTATGTGTGTGTGGGGGACTCCACACTGAACACAGGAGGGAAGGGGAACAGTAACTGAGCCTGGAAACTAGGGAAGAAACAGGTCACCTCCTAGACAACCCTAATCCGGGCCCTGACTACCTATCAATATGAATAGACCTTGAAGGTAGGAACATTCATAAGCAGGATACCTAGGCCCTGATTTCCCTATAAGGCCCTGGAATAAGTATAGGACCAGAGACAACCCATTCTTCCCCAGATGGACGAATGGAAGTCTCTGTCTCAGGCCCAGATACAACAACAGGGAATATAACAAATACAAACAAACGCGACACTTAACTTCTGTAGATATGGAAGAACGGGAACACCAGAGAGGATCTCACACCAGCTCAGCCAAACCCAAATGAAGCTATCAACAGCATAGTCAGAAGTGTGGGGTGAGACTATAAAGGGTAAAATGTTAGATTCCTCCACTCTCAGCCAATCTCCTTGATTTCCTGACATCAGTCACCGGAGGGACCATGACACTTACATTGTGTGTCAGGACGGATCCTTTGGCTCAGTTTTGTCAGACGGACACCTCCAAAGCGGAATGGAGGCGGAACGAAGCCAAACTGATGCATTCTGACCGGATCCTTATCCATTCAGAATGCATTAAGGGCAGAACTGATCCGTTTTGGACCGCTTGTGAGATCTCTGAATGGATCTCACAAACGGAAACCAAAACACCAGTGTGAAAGTAACCTAAAAGTGACACATGTCAGATTTGCAAAAATCGGCCTGGTATTTAAGGTGAAAAGTGGATCAGTAGTGAAGGGGGTTAATAGCACCATTTCTATTTTTGCAGATGACACTAAGCTATGTAGTACTGTGCAGTCTATGGAAGATGTCTATACACTACAAGCTGATTGAACACTCTGAGTGATTGGGCATCAACTTGGCAAATGAGGTTCATTGTGGATAAATGTAAAGTTATGCATCTTGGTAGTAATAATCTATGTGCATCATATGTCCTAGGTGAAGTAACACATTTGACGGTGTTAACATACAGTGTGTTTAAAAACACACCGCGCCGGCACATGTCTCATGCTTTTACATATTCCAAAGCTTTCATAAATTTTCCCTTAGCAGGGGCAGGTGACGTTTAAACACACATGGTGTTATGGGATTACAGCAAAGTACAGTAAATAAAAAAGTGTCTTGGGGGAACGTTATTGTTGCAAGTGGCATTAGTGAAACGATGCAGGCCGCAGCAGCTGTACACAACGTGATGGTAGGTGTGGCAGGCGCAGCACTATGAAGTGCCTTTTGCGCTGTGGCATTAGAAGAATTTTGATATCTCTGACTTTTAGTCTAACCAGACTGTTACTCTGTAATTCCTCTAGCGCCGTTCTATGGAAACAGTAGGTTTAAAGAGCACACCAAATGCTTGAAATAACTTTTTTATTAACTTCAACTTTTCTTTATATATAACAGTGCCGCCTTTGCAGCAGATCGTCCATGTACATAACACGTGTTGAAAAGATATCACAAAATGGCGGTATGCATAAGATGGTGGTTCAACTGTTCAATCTTGTCATTCAACATAAAATGGTGGATATATTTCTCTCTTGAGTATCTGTACTCTCACTTTAAGTTATTTAAGCAATTTATGATCTCTCTGAGAGGTATATCTGAGGTCTAACTAATAGTTCACTTGCTGAATTTGGTCGCAATTTGCAGTATGCAGTTAGCAGTAACAATTTGCAGATTGGTTGAGTATGATCTGGTATGGTTGTATGCAATTTGGATTGCAATATAGAATTTGAATGGTTGCAATTGGTATTTGTAGTTTGCAATTGGATGCAATATGCAATTGTAGCTTGCTATTTGTATTTGGTTGAACTGTAAGTAAACACACATATAACTGGTTCAGTATACAGTTCTAATCACTATATTAACAGTAGGAACATCATATAACTGTTCTAAATACCTATTTTGGCTTCTTGTTCCCATAAAAACACAGCTCTCAGAGGAGTGAATTTCTCTTCAGCTCTTATCTCTGGTGAATAATGATTCTAGTAGCAGGAGCTGGGGTAATTGTGTGAGGCTATATAACCAAGCAGAAAAAAAGGATGAGTGGACGAGCGCCAATGCACAATAAGAAGGTAGATACAGTTAAGGAGATTAGAAATCTGGCTTAATGGTCTTGAAGTAAAGAGGAAACCCAAAGGTGTGAAGCTAGTGAGTTATTATAGGACCAATTTAGGATGATAGACACCTGATGTCCAGGGGACACCAAAGGTGAATCCATCAAGTGATAAAATCAACGTAAAAAATATATTATACTGACGTTAAAATAACAATCAAATTGATAACTTCAAAATTAAATCAATTCAGTATATATGCACACTATGTGTGTTACTCACTTCACCAGGGAGGGTGGCGCAAGATAAACTCAAGACACTTGACGTCAAACCCTCCCCCGCCGAGGTCGCATGTAGAGTGGTAAATTTCTTGGTGTCCTCCAAATAGATGACCCGGTGGACTCTCAATATGGAACAAGGAAATTCTTTATTGCAGATAAGCTCAACGTGTTTCAGGGTGCTGATCACCCCTTCATCAGGAGCACGACATATACATAACAGTTACACATTCACAGGGGTATATATACATACTATATTATGGAAGAAAAAATGGTGATTCCACGTGTTGAGGCATATACTTCTGGTCATGTGATTGTCAAAACCGGTAGTGTGTTTTGGAGCGTATATAAACAGACACTAATGTGTAGCCTGATTTTAAATATATTATTAACAAGAAAGTTGTATACAAATTGCAGGGTCTAGATTGCAATAAAATAAAGTAAAAGAGGGATATATTCCCAAAAGGGTGAAGTAGATTCTTACTGTGACCGGAGCGGAGTTCGCAATCACTTCCGGTGACGCGGCCAAAAGTTCGGGTGTGCGCTCCAGCAATGGAATGCATCAGGCATGGAATTTAGTGTGGGACGCAAAGTGCAATATAGGGGCAGGATAAATGTAGAGGGATATCACATGGTTGGATGGTGCACTCTCAACCTCCACCCGCTAAACTTAGCACTCCAAAATTATGTTATACATGCCGGTCACATGATCAAAGATGATCCATTGGTGGAGCGCATCGGGCCATTTCCGGTCACATGTTAAACACACGATCATTGTGTATGCGCTACAAACAAGGAGCTTCTCATAGCGTAATGACAGCTGGGAAAAAGAAAGAGGGGGCTGGCAAGTCTATATGCCTACATGTACCGGACAATATCAATATCTCATAAATATATAGATATATAAATATAAATCCAAATATAAATATAGACATATATATATATATATATATATATATATATATATATAAAAATTAAGTTAAAAAAGGGAGGAATAAACATCTATAAAAGGGAAATAAATATAAATGGTAAACAATGAGGCAAATTTATAGAACTAATAAAAATAAAAAAAACAAAAAAACATAATGACAGCTGGAAGAAGAAAAAAGAAAAAAAATGAAAAAGGGGGCTGATAAGTCTATATGCCTACACGTACCGGACAATATAAATATCTCATAAATATATAAATATAAATCCAAATATAAAAATAGACATATATTAATTAAGTTGAAAAAAAAAAAAAAGTGTGAGGCTGGTTGTAATTGGTGAAAACTCTTGCTGTGTGAGAAGCTGGCTGTGATTGGTCTAGACTTCTGCCCAGCAACAGATTAACACTATGCTTTCTGTTGTTTCTGCTGTGTCACTGAGCTTACTTTACATTACAAAAGGAATCTTAAAGGCATATTATCGTTTTCTGCTTCTGTAAACACAAAATATAACAGTTATATCACATCCAAAATATGATGTCACAGTAAATAACTCTGCTTGTGTCTTTAACACATAAACATAGGAACTGTATTAAGGTTATTAGCAGTTTTAGCTGTATGCACATATAAGGCTATACTAGCAACCTAGGACAGGTCTTAGCTGGCCAGCTACACTCCCACCAAAATTACCTATAATTCTACGTTCTTAGTGGTAGGACTTGAACATGAATTTGAGGAATTTTCCATCAGGTTCTCAGCTTCGAAGTGTCTTTAATCACTCTCAAGTAGAACAACTAACTTCTATATAGGACGTTCCAACTTGAGTGGAGTAGTGAGACATTTTCCTTTTTTGTCAAGTTTTGAGTATCCTATTTGTAACAACACTCTTCTTACTAGTTTGTCTTCATCCTTTTGAACTTCTTGAACTCTGGACAATTTCTATTGACTTCTAGGTAAATCTTCTTCTTTTACTAACACTATGTCACCAACTTGGACATTTCTTCTGGATGTTTGCCATTTACTTCTTAGCATAAGATTCTGTATTCTGCTGGCTCTGAATCTGTATCTCTGTCCTCCCACCATAGAAATCTCAGGAAGTCTCTATCTTCATTCTTCACATGAAACTGGTGGAACATCTTTTCAACGTCACACAATACTGCTACGGGATACTTTTTGAATCTACAGAGTACTCCAGGCAGAGTGTTTGTAAGATCTGGTCCTTTTAGTAGATGATCATTCAATGCAGCACCATTGTACTTTGCTGAGCAATCAAATTCAACTCTAATCTTATCTGGTTTCTTTGAGTGGTAAACACCTTGATGTGGGATGTACCACACTCCTTCTTTAGGTTGATTATTAACTTTCTCTGCATGTCCTTCTTCGAGGATGCCTTCCATGAATTTCAAATAATAATTCTTGAATTTGGGATCTCTTCCCATCTTTTTCTTCAAACATTTCATTCTTACTAGGGCAAGATTTCTGTTATTTGGCAGACGAGGTCGCTCTCTAGAGGGTAAGGGCATTTCAAGATGACCTTGTTGATTCTGCTGAATACTTTATTCTAGAGTGTGTTCGAACTTTATGTCTTCTTGTGATACACTCTTTTCTTTAGAACTTATGTCTGCAAAGTCGGATTCAAGGATCTTGATTACTTTTGCTGGACTTACAGTTGGTAACTCTTGGACAGATTTTCGATGACACAATCCTGTCACCTGCCTTGAGTTTGCGATCTGCTGTTTTCCTCTAACAACACCCCATCCTAGATCAGTTTGAACAGTGTAGGGTTCACCCTTCCCTCCTGTGATTATCTTTCGTGGTACCAAGGCTTCGGGACAATCGTAACCTATCAACAGTCCAACACCAAACTCCTTCAGCGGGGACATTTCATGAGATATGACAGATAGGTGCTCCCATTCATTGGCTGTTTTACAGATAGGTATGCGATCTCAATATAGAGGTATATAGTCTTTTGTATAAGATGGAGGTAGATCTAATGTGCAGTTTGAATGAAGTCCTCTAACTCTCAGTCCTTTGACCCTTTGACTGTTCACTAATATGTCTCTCCCCGTCATTGTGGTGAGTTTGAGCTTCACTGGTTCTGTAGCCAATTGTAATTTCTTGCAGATTTCTTGATCAATGAAGGTGACATCACTCTGGGCATCCAGTAGCGCATAGGCGTATACCTTCTTGTTCTTCCTTTTAGGATTTAATATGCACACTGGTACAACCATTGATGTGCCATTGCTTTCTCCTTCCCTCACTCTGCAAGAGAATACTGATACTTTCTTTCCTTCCTCAGTATCTTTAGGTAGAGGATTTATCTTTCTTTGGATGTTCTTCATGTAGTGGTGTAGGATGGCGTCCTTTGAAAATGCTGCATGTGGCCTTTTTCTTACACTCCTTAGTAACATGGTGTCACGGAGGGTAAGACAAGGGAAGAAAACAGAACAAGGCAAAGCAAACAAAAACAACTGACTAGACCCCAAATGCTAGGGAACAAAGGGGTCACCTCCTAGCAATCCCTAAAACACTTTCCCTAAGCTGCTATGCCCATGTGCATATCTGTGTCACGACCATGGTCATGGTCGTGACTCCTGAACCGCATGCTGTTGCCTGCGGTCTGGTTTGGTTGTTCAATCACAGCTGAGGGCCGCTAGTTTGTTGCCTCACTTGTGGTTGCCGCTGGCAACATTAGGTATGTAGCAGTAGAGCAGCTGGAGCTGGTTGCTAGGCTGCTCGCTGTCATAGCAGGCGGTTGTCTCTGGCGACTTGTGTGATATGTGTGCACTTTCCATGTTTGGTGTGCACGGGGTTGTTTGTGTATTCACTTCCCCTTTAAATTGCTGTCTTCCCTTGTCTGGTTTTGGAAGAGTTAATTCCCTTCTCTGTCTGTGAACACTGGGTGTGTCTGAGTGTGGGTGTGGCCACTTGGGGCTATTTAGCTCCTGTTGATGCCAGTAGTTGAGGGGTACTTCAGCCATGGTTGCTGGAGTCATCCTCCTGCTTATTTACCATCTGCCAGTGTGGGCCACCCTTGTGGTCATAAGTTTATGTTACACATGATGTTATGAAGGTGTGTGTTTGGTATGCTTGTTTGGTGCAGCTTATGGTCCTGGGTTCCTGTGTGATGTGTGGTGTGTCCTTTTTGTGTTCTGGACAGCAGAACTTGCACATGGGTTCCAAGCTTTGTTGTCTGTGGCAGGTGGGTGTTGTGCTTGTTGCATTTACCTGTCATTGCCATAAGTTGTTTCTGTTCCCCTTTTCTTGTAGCTTGGCCAGTGAGACTCCTGTTCCTCCGTGCCTAGGAGGAACAGGTCGTCTTACCCTGCTCCTAGTTGAGGGCCACCCTGAGGGCTAGTAGGAGTCTTTAGGTTCCGGTGTATGAGCCCTCCTACCATCAGGGTCGGCTCATACAGCCAGGAGACAGGGTCAGAGTTAGGGATATGATAGGAGGTGACCTGCTCCCTGAGCTCTGTCCTGGCCTTGCAGCGACCAACATCTTCTGGCATCGCACTGCTGAGGGTTTCCCCCATCCTCAGCCGTGAAAATCTGGATGGTAGATATGCACATGCCCACGTATCTAGGACTATAACACACTGAACCAAACCCTCAGCTGTAGAGAAGAGGGAAAGAGACACCCAGCTCCTTCTACAAACGAAGGAGCTAGAGTCACCCTAGAGGCCTAGTCAAAACAGACACAGAAGGAAAAAGGGAAAAGGACTTATCTTGAGATGTGTTGGAGCAGACGATCCACCAAACTTCCAGAGCTCACACAAGGCAGAACTATAACGCGCAAAGGCTATAGGGAGAGAGAAGAATAAATAGCCTCACCAATTACCTAACGAACAACACCTGGGAGGAGGTGGGATTCTGCTCAAACCCACAACAAAACAAACTGTCAGATCGAGTCACGTGCAGCAATTCTGACAGATCTCCTTAGAACACCCACAGGGCAGGGCGTGACACATGGCCTTTTCTTAGGCATCCAAAACACAGTTGGTTATCCAGCACAAATTTTTTCTTTTCTTCTGGGGACTTCTCCTTCAATTCTTGGCACTAATGTATGGAGTGGTTCTCTCCACAGAACATACATTTGAAGGTAGTCTGAAGATTTGTCGGTTCTGTCTCTCTATTGATCCCAGTAGTGACTTTGGACTTGCTCTCGTAGGTATCTGAACCTTTAGCTGCTGTGTTGGTTGCAAAGCTAGTTGCTCTTGCACGTCTTATCTCTCTTGCAGGCCTTTCTTCTAAGGATTTTAAGACGTAAGATGATGTTACTGGATTACATGCTATTCGTGCTTCCTTATTGATGAACTCAGAGAACTCTTTAAAACTTGGGAAGTTCTTGCCTAGATCTAACTGTTCAGTCACATAGAAGCCACTTCTTCCAGTAGCTTAGTTAGCATCCTGTGGTTTTCTAGATAGTCGTTCAGTACTTCCAGTCCTTGAACGTGTGGGATGGCATTGCTGCATGCTTGCAGGAAGTCACCGTACTCTTGGAGTTTGAAGTGTTCTTTAGGACCTATTTTAGGCCAGTTATTCAATTTCTCTTTAAAAGCTCTTTGTACTAAGAAAGGATGACCATATCTTGCATATAATTTTTCCCAAGCTTGCTTATAGGCTTCTTCATCTTTTCTATAGAAGTTACCTTCAAGAACTTTCTTTGCTTCCCCACCAACATATCTCTGAAGGTAGAATAACTTGTCAACTGGACTGAAGCAATGATGCTCAATGATCCTTTCAAAGCTTGCCTTCCATTCTAGGAACTTCAGTACGTCTCCTGAAAATACAGTGGGTTCCAGCTCGGGAAGTCTAGCAAGGACTGTTCTCTGTTTTCCTGTTGGGACAATAGTTGTAACACTCTCCTGAGCATTGCCATGACATCTAGGAATAGAATCCTCCGATTCAGTTTTCTCACTTAGTTCTGAATTAGGTGAGTCATTTTCTTTATCATTTCTGGTAGAGATAGAGGGTAAATTCACACACATTTTTCCTATCACTGGACTAGGCCTCTCTTTGTTTTTCTGAGCAGTGATGGAAGGATAATGACTTATTTCCTCACTAAGTGCTGGAGATTTCCTTCCGTTCACATGGGCGTAAGTAGGAAAGTAGGAGTCTGCTTCACTTAGAACAGATTTGAACATATGACTACTCTGATTCATATCCTCTTCGTGTACTGACTTCTATGATCTTAACTTCTTTTTGCCTTTCCAAACTTTTCATCTGTTGGCGCTATGCCTTCATTTCAGCTTCTATTTGATGGCATTGTGCATCCTTTTCAGCAATCAGTTGGCGCTGCGCCTCGATGGCAGCTTCCATTTCAATTTCTGCTCTCTTGACAGCAAGTTGTTCAGCTAATTCCTTTCTTTTGGCTGAAGTAATTGAGGACTCTGATATGTGGGTGACACTTCTGCTAGTGAAGGAAGTAACACTTGAGATTGTGGTTCCCCCTAAGGATCTAGCATAGTCTCTCATAAAAAGCTCATTTATTCTACTTCTTGCTTTAACTTCATCATAATTAGCTGCAGATGAAAGTTCTCTCATGAGCTTTACAAAATCTTTAGTGACCGCAGTACATGTGTCCATGTTCCTTACAATATCCTGGCAAGGTGTCGTAAATGACCGCAGGTTGACATATGCTGCCATAAGCTCTGATTCAGATTCTTCTACCGTCTCTACCATATGACTCAAGTTCCTTTTTAAACTTTCTTGCTTTAGCTTTCTACGAATGTCTTTAATGTATGATTTCCACCTATCACACATCCAGGCATTTTTCCCTTTCAGTTCTGCTTCTTGCTCCAAATTTTCCAGCATCTTTGAAGTCGGTTTCCTGGCACGTGATGAATGTCTTAGTTCATCTGTTTGGGCTATACTTGTTTGAGGCAAGACTAATGCTGCATCAGACTGTTCTACCTCAGACAGGTTCCCTTGCTCTTCAACTTCTACTCTATCTATCTTTGTATCCTCTAACAATCGCATGGTAATAATAGGCTCAGCCATTTTACTTTGAATGCAATACTGACAATCAATACGAATATTAAGAGTCCTTTCACTTTAAATGCAATATTGACAAATGCAGAAATAAATGACTTTCACTTTAAATGCAATAAAGTCCGTGTATTACAAACTGTCCTTTGTTTTACTTTAAATTCTTTATCTGAACACAAAAATGTCTCTTTATGCCAAAGTCTATATGCAATGATAAGTAATAAAAGGAAAGCTCTGACCTTATTCTGAAGAGCAGGATACTGCGATCTGAAGGTTGCTGGATCAAATGTCTGTCTTAAAAGAGACTTGTCTTTTCTTGATGTGATGCGATGCTCTGCGCTGACTTGCAATGCTCTGTGCAGACTTGCGATGCTCTGCACTGAGTTGCGATGCTCTCTGCAGACTTGCGATGCTTTGTCTTGGATACGCTGCTGCAGGCTTTGGGCCTAGTGACGGGAAACTAGCTGACTGCAGTACGTGGTCTCTCCGTGGATAGCAGTGCAGGCACTTTCGCTCTGGACTTTGGCCTCACACCAGGCGTCTCTTTCTCTATCTAGGCATCGCAGGAGGGCTGGCGCTCTTTCTTTGACTATCTTGCCTTTGCCGTTCTGCCACTTATAGTGTTGGCTGCAGTTCGACTAATGCACACGTTCTATGGCATTTATGGTAGCTCCTCTAAGGTGTCTTTGCTCGCTCACTCAGGGAACAGTTGCTGCGCGGCGGTATATGCTGGCTCACCGCTGCTCTAATGCACTCTTTACTGTGCAAGTTGAGGATCGCTATCACTTCGCCCTCTGAGGGTAATAGTGGCAGGCACAGCACTATGAAGTGCCTTTTGCACTGTGGCATTAGAAGAATTTTGATATATCTGACTTTTAGTCTAACTAGACTGTCTATTACTCTGTAATTCCTCTAGCGCCGTTCTATGGAAACAGTAGGTTTAAAGAGCACACCAAATGCTTGAAATAACTTCTTTATTAACTTCAACTTTTCTTCATATATAACAATGCCGCCTCCGCAACAGATAGTCCATGTACAAAACACGTGTTGAATAAAGTATCATAAAATGGCGGTATGCATAAGATGGTAGTTCAACTGTTCAATCTTGTCATTCAACATAAAATGGTGGATATATTTCTCTCTTGAGTATCTGTACTCTCACTTTAAGTTATTTAAGCACTTTATGATCTCTCTGAGGGGTATATCTGAGGTCTAACTAATAATTCACTTGCTGAATTTGGTCTAGACCAGTGGTGCCAACCATTTTTCGTCTGAGGGCCGCATTAGACTTAGTATAAATTTCGCGGGCCGGAACCAGGTAGCTTTGCCAGAAAGAAATGCAAACGCTGTGAGGGGGCACGTGTATGCATTGCTACTGTGAAGAGGGCACATATCTGGCATAAATACTGTGAGGGGGCACATATAAGGGCATAACTACTGTGAGGGGGCACATATCAGGGCATAACTACTGTGAAGAGGGAACATATCTGGGCATAACTACTGTGAGGGGGCACATATCTGGGCATAACTACTGTGAGGGGGCATGTGCGAGCATTACATCTGTGAAGAGGGCACATATCTTGGCATTATTACTGTGAGGGGGCACATATCTGGGCATAACTACTGTGAGGGGGCACATATCAGAGTATAACTACAGGGTGGGCCATTTATATGGATACACCTTAATAAAATGGGAATGGTTGGTGATATTAACTTCCTGTTTGTGGCACATTAGTATATGTGAGGGGGGAAACTTTTCAAGATGGATGGTGACCATGGTGGCCATTTTGAAGTCGGCCATTTTGAATCCAACTTTTGTTTTTTCAATAGGAAGAGGGTCATGTGACACATCAAACTTATTGGGAATTTCACAAGAAAAACAATGGTGTGCTTGGTTTTAACGTAACTTTATTCTTTCATGAGTTATTTACAAGTTTCTGACCACTTATAAAATGTATTCAATGTGCTGCCCATTGTGTTGGATTGTCAATGCAACCCTCTTCTCCCACTCTTCACACACTGATAGCAACACCGCAGGAGAAATGCTAGCACAGGCTTCCAGTATCTGTAGTTTCAGGTGCTGCACATCTCGTATCTTCACAGCATAGACAATTGCCTTCAGATGACCCCAAAGATAAAAGTCTAAGGGGGTCAGATCGGGAGACCTTGGGGGGCCATTCAACTGGCCCATGATGACCAATCCACTTTCGAGGAAACTGTTCATCTAGGAATGCTCGGACCTGACACCCATAATGTGGTGTAGGGTGCACCATCTTGCTGGAAAAACTCAGGGAACGTGCCAGCTTCAGTGCATAAAGAGGGAAACACATCATCATGTAGCAATTTCGCATATCCAGTAACCCCCTTAGACTTTTATCTTTAGGGTCATCTGAAGGCAATTGTCTATGCTGTGAAGATACGAGATGTGCAGCACCTGAAACTACGGATACTGGAAGCCTGTGCTAGCATTTCTCCTGCGGTGTTGTTATCAGTGTGGGAAGAGTGGGAGAAGAGGGTTGCATTGACAATCCAACACAATGGGCAGCACATTGAACACATTTTATAAGTGGTCAGAAACTTGTAAATAACTCATGAAAGAATAAAGTTACGCTAAAACCAAGCACACCATTGTTTTTCTTGTGAAATTCCCAATAAGTTTGATGTGTCACATGACCCTCTTCCTATTGAAAAAAACAAAAGTTGGATTCAAAATGGCCACCATGGTCACCACCCATCTTGAAAAGTTTCCCCCCTCACATATACTAATGTGCCACAAACAGGAAGTTTATATCACCAACCATTCCCATTTTATTAAGGTGTATCTATATAAATGGCCCACCCTGTACTGTGAGGAGGGCACATATCAGGGCATAACTACTGTGAAGAGGGCACATATCAGGGCATAACTACTGTGAGGGAGCACGAGTGAGCATTACTACTGTGAAGAGGGCACATATCTTGGCATTATTACTGTGAGGGGGCACATATCTGGGCATAACTACTGTGAGGGGGCACATATCTGGGCATAACTACTGTGAAGAGGGCACATATCTTGGCATTATTACTGTGAGGGGGCACATATCTGGGCATAACTACTGTGAGGGGGCATGTGTGAGCATTACTACTGTGAAGAGGGCACATATCTTGGCATTATTACTGTGAGGGGGCATGTGATGTATACATGTGTGTAATGTACAGTACAGACCAAAAGTTTGGACACACCTTCTCATTCAAAGAGTTTTCTTTATTTTCATGACTATGAAAATTGTAGATTCACACTGAAGGCATGCAAAGCAGTAATCAAAGCAAAAGGTGGCTACTTTGAAGAACCTAGAATATGACATATTTTCAGTTGTTTCACACTTGTTTGTTGTGTATATAATTCCACATGTGTTAATTCATAGTTTTGATGCCTTCATAGTCATTAAAATAAAGAAAACTCTTTGAATGAGAAGGTGTGTCCAAACTTTTGGTCTGTACTGTATGTAGTGCAGTATGTGATCAAACACTGCACTACATACATTACACACATGTATACAGTTGCAATAAAAAGTATGTGAACCCTTTGGAATGATATGGATTTCTGCACAAATTGGTCAGAAAATGTGATCTGATCTTCATCTAAGTCACAACAATAGACAATCACAGTCTGCTTAAACTAATAACACACAAAGAATTAAATGTTACCATGTTTTTATTGAACACACCATGTAAACATTCATAGTGCAGGTGGAAAAAGTATGTGAACCCCTAGACTAATGACATCTCCAAGAGCTAATTGGAGTGAGGTGTCAGCCAACTGGAGTCCAATCAATGAGATGAAATTGGAGGTGTTGGTTACAGCTGCCCTGACCTATAAAAAACACACACCAGTTCTGGGTTTGCTTTTCACAAGAAGCATTGCCTCATGTGAATGATGCCTCGCACAAAAGAGCTCTCAGAAGACCTACGATTGAGAATTGCTGACTTGCATGAAGCTAAAAAGGGTTATAAAAGTATCTCCAAAAGCCTTGCTGTTCATCAGTCCTTGGTAAGACAAATTGTCTATAAATGGAGAAAGTTCAGCACTGCTGCTACTCCCCCTAGGAGTGGCCGTCCTGTAAAGATGACTGCAAGAGCACAGCGCAGACGGGTCAATGAGGTGAAGAAGAATCCTAGAGTGTCAGCTAAAGACTTACAAAAGTCTCTGGCATATGTTAACATCCCTGTTAGCGAATTTATGATACGTAAAACACTAAACAAGAATGGATTTCATAGGAGGATACCACAGAGGAAGCCACTGCTGTCCAAAAAAAACATTGCTGCATGTTTACAGTTTGCACAAGAGCACCTGGATGTTCCACAGCAGTACTGGCAAAATATTCTGTGGACAGATGAAACCAAAGTTGAGTTGTTTGGAAGAAACACACAACACTATGTGTGGAGAAAAAGAGGCACAGCACACCAACATCAAAACCTCATCCCAACTGTGAAGTATGTAGGTGGGGGCATCATGGTTTGGGGCTGCTTTGCTGTATCAGGGCCTGGACGGATTGCTATCATCGAAGGAAAAATGAATTCCCAAGTTTATCAAGACATTTTGCAGGAGAACTTAAGGCCATCTGTCCACCAGCTGAAGCTCAACAGAAGATGGGTGTTGCAACAGGACAACGACCCAAAGCATAGAAGTAAATCAACAACAGAATGGCTTAAAATACGCCTTCTGGAGTGGCCCAGTCAGAGTCCTGACCTCAACCCGATTGAGATGCTGTGGCATGACCTCAAGAAAGCGATTCACACCAGACATCCCAAGAATATTGCTGAACTGAAACAGTTCTGTAAAGAGGAATGGTCAAGAATTACTCCTGACCGTTGTGCACGTCTGATCTGCAACTACAGGAAACGTTTGGTTGAAGTTATTGCTGCCAAAGGAGGTTCAACCAGTTATTAAATCCAAGGGTTTCACATACTTTTTCCACCGGCACTGTGAATGTTTACATGGTGTGTTCAATAAAAACATGGTAACATTTAATTCTTTGTGTGTTATTAGTTTAAGCAGACTGTGATTGTCTATTGTTGTGACTTAGATGAAGATCAGATCACATTTTATGACCAATTTGTGCAGAAATCCATATCATTCCAAAAGGTTCACATACTTTTTCCTGCAACTGTACATCACATACTGCGCTGTCACCTTCTTCTGCAGGTCTATCTTGATGTCTGGTCTTTAGGCTTCAGTCAGATCCTCCACCGCCATGCTTGCGCCGTGTGCCCAACACCACCAGGAGCTGGACCCTCCTCCTTTCATGTCCCGCCGGCTTCTCCTACAGCAGGGCGCTCTATCGCTCCAGTGCCCACCCAATCTTACCAATCAGGGGTGTAGCTAGAAATGACTGGGCCCCATAGCAAGAAAATGTATGGCCCCCCCCTCCCGGATCTCCCACCCCAACATACCTATTGGACCTCCCACCCCTTCCAGAGCTCCCACCCCAACATCCCCACACCCCTCCCTAGATCCCCCTCAGTGTCATCCACAGATCCCCCCTCAGTGTCATCCACAGATCCCCCCTCAGTGTCATCCACAGATCCCCACTCAGTATCATCCACAGATCCCACCTCAGTGTCATCCACAGATCCCCCCCTCAGTGTCATCCACAGATCCCCCTCAGTGTCATCCACAGATCCCCCCTCAGTGTCATCCAAAGATCCCCCCTCAGTGTCATCCACAGATCCCCCCTCAGTGTCATCCACAGATCCCCCCTCAGTGTCATTCACAGATCCCCCTCAGTGTCATCCACAGATCCCCCCCTCAGTGTCATCCACAGATCCCCCCTCAGTGTCATCCACAGATCCCCCCCCCACAGTGTCATCCACAGATTCCCCCCTCGGTGTCATCCACAGATATCCCCCTCTGTGTCATCCACAGATATCCCCCCCTCGGTGTCATCCACAGATCCTCCCTCGGTGTCATCCACAGATCTCCCCCTCAGTGTCATCCACAGATCCCCCCCTCAGTGTCATCCACAGATCCCCCCTCAGTGTCATCCACAGATAACCCCCCTTAGTGTCATCCACAGATATCCCCCCTCATAGTGTCATCCACAGATAACCCCCCTTAGTGTCATCCACAGATATCCCCCCTCTCAGTGTCATCCACAGATATCCCCCCTCAGTGTCATCCACAGATATCCCCCCTCAGTGTCATCCACAAATATCCCCCCTCAGTGTCATCCACAAATATCCCCCCTCAGTGTCATCCACAGATATCCCCCCTCAGTGTCATCCACAGATATCCCCCCTCAGTGTCATCCACAGATATCCCCCTCAGTGTCATCCACAGATATCCCCCTCAGTGTCATCCACAGATATCCCCCCCTCAGTGTCATCCACAGATATTCCCCCCCTTAGTGTCATCCACAGATATCCCCCCCTTAGTGTCATCCACAGATATCCCCCCCTCAGTGTCATCCACATATATCCCCCCTCAGTGAAATTGAACTGAAGCACCGTAATCTCGCACAGGCGCACTGGCAGAGGCCAGGAAGACGGTGCATGCGCACTTCAATGCCTCTGCCAGTGCACCTGTGCGAGATTACGGCGCTTCTCTTCAATTTCACAGAGGCAAGTGCAGTGAATAAATTAGCTAGGAGGCGGCGCTGGGCAGGGAGATTGCAGGCACAGGCAGCATCGCTTTGCTGCCTGTGCAGTTCGCAGCACGCCCTGCGCTGATAAAGTCAGGTCACTGCGCAGGCCGCATGACACGGCTTCGCGGGCTGCATTTGGCCCGCGAGCCGTAGGTTGGGCATCACTGGTCTAGACTTCTGCCCAGCAACAACAGATTAACACTATGCTTTCTGTTGTTTCGGCTGTGTCACTGAGTTTACCTTACATTACAAAATTAATCTTAAAGGCATATTATCTTTTTCTGCTTTTGTGAACACATAATATAACACTTATAGTGGTAGGTTGTGGTGGCTCACTAGCAAGTAGTTAAGGTATGGTGCTGCAAGCTCATATAGAGGGAATCACCCCACCCTCTCTTAAAAGGCAAATGTAGTAATAGGAAAATGAGCGAGCACTCATACACTTGGCAACCAAATTGACATGTGCAGAAAATATTTATTAAATCCCCATAAAATACAAGTAATAAAATTTATAAGAACAATGTAGCAATAATATACAACATTACAGTCACATATATTGTGGTAGATATGATCGATACTATATTCGATAAAAATATATTCGATAGAAATATTCGATAAATTGAGTGGTAGAAAATTCAATGTTGAAATATTCGATAGAATATTCGATACCACTCAATAGTGTCGATAAATTCAATAATATATATCACACCAAAAAACTTCAAGTATATGCTGTTATTTGGGAAAGAGGGGGTATTATCTTCTAGAGCTCTATCCCAATTTGGGAAACTGAATGTCACTGTAAATGTTGTAGGTGTATTCACTGGGAGCGCAATATGTTCATAAAGTGTCCACAGGAATCCTGATAATATGAAAAGTCTCTTATAGCATATCCTTTTAAGGTCGATATGAGCTTTGAATCGAAGAAAACTTTAAATCGATATTTGGCTTACCGTCTAGCGTCTGCTGTCTCCCTATTGCTTCAATGGAGCTTTAAATATTTGCCGGTTTATTCAGTCGCTCCATACAGCAAGCTGGTTTAAATTTCGCAGGAGTTCCAAAGATCGCGGGAGTTGCCACTCTGTTCCGCAATTTCCTTTGGTGCAGCTTTCGACGATAAGAATAGTTAATCCTTTACTGTAGAAATTTTCTTCTGTATGGCCATACAGTATTATCGGAGGCTTTTCAATGCAGGTACATCACTTGTTTCACCATACGCGTCACGGGTAGATTCACTCTCCCTTCCTCAGTGGTCAACCACTGAGGAAGGGAGAGGGAATCTACCTGTAACGCGTATGGTGAAACAAGTGATGTACCTGCATTGAAAATTATTAGCAGGTTTAGCTGTATACACATATAAGGCTATACTAGCAACCTAGGACAGGTCTTAGCTGGCCAGCTACAGTAGGTATGCATACAGAAAGACAGCAAAAATGGCAGGATGGGGGTACCGGCAGCAAGGAGAGGTCTATTGATCGCATGCAACCTGCCTGGACTGTGGTAAAATTTCTGTATTAATACAGTAATCATGTACATATGCTGACTCATGAAATTTAACTCCCCCCGCAAAAAATTTCAACTGTGTGGAAAGTAAGTACACGAAAACTGACTGTCATTAGTGGCATGATGCAGGCCCCAGAATTTCCTAGACAGTGATAAAATGTCGGTATTGATGCAGTAATCACGTATATTTATGCTGGGTTCTAACAAAATTTAAACATTCCTTCCCCCCCCAAAAAAAAAAATGTATAAATTTCAACCATGTGGAAAGTGAGTACTTGGAAACTGATCCTCAGGCATTAGTGGCAGTGGCATGACACAGGCTGTAGCATTGCCTGGACTGTGAGAAAGTGTCGGTAATTAAATGTATATGTAAAAAAAAAATTTTTTTATTTCAACCGTTTGGAAGCTGAATACATCTAAACTGAAGATTCATTAGTAGCATGATACAGGCCGCAGCAGCCATACAGAACATGATAATAGGCAGACAGATATCAACAGTGGCAAGATGGGGCACCGCCAGCAAGGAAAGGTGGTGTCACAGTCCCTCCCATGACAGAGGTGAGAAGATCGGAGAGACTGGCGGCACATGAGGGTATCTGACAGTCTCTCTGTTCTTTACTTTCAGTGTTGTGTTTGGTAATGAACACACCCCTTGTCATGACCATGGTCGTGACAATACTAGAGTGTCAGCTAAAGACTTACAAAAGTCTCTGGCATATGCTAACATCCCTGTTAGCGAATCTACGATACGTAAAACACTAAACAAAAATGGATTTCATGGGAGGATACCACAGAGGAAGCCACTGCTGTGCAAAAAAAACATTGCTGCACGTTTACAGTTTGCACAAGAGCACCTGGATGTTCCACAGCAGTACTGGCAAATTATTCTGTGGACAGATGAAACCAAAGTTGAGTTGTTTGGAAGAAACACACAACACTATGTGTGGAGAAAAAGAGGCACAGCACACCAACATCAAAACCTCATCCCAACTGTGAAGTATGGTGGTGGGGGCATCATGGTTTGGGGCTGCTTTGCTGCGTCAGGGCCTGGACGGATTGCTATCATCGAAAGAAAAATTAATTCCCAAGTTTATCAAGACATTTTGCAGGAGAACTTAAGGCCATCTGTCTACCAGCTAAAAGCTCAACAGAAGTTGGGTGTTGCAACAGGACAACGACCCAAAGCATAGAAGTAAATCAACAACAGAATGGCTTAAACGGAAGAAAATACGCCTTCTGGAGTGGCCCAGTCAGAGTCCTGCACTGTGAATGTTTACATGGTGTGTTCAATAAAAATATGGTAACATATAATTCTTTGTGTGTTATTAGTTTAAGCAGACTGTGATTGTCTATTGTTGTGACTTAGGGCTCTTTCACACTTGCGTTCTTTTCTTCCGGCATAGAGTTCCGTCGTCGGGGCTCTATGCCGGAAGAATCCTGATCAGTTTTATCCTAATGCATTCTGAATGGAGAGAAATCCGTTCAGGATGCATCAGGATGTCTTCAGTTCCAGACCGGAACGTTTTTTGGCCGGAGAAAATACCGCAGCATGCTGCGCTTTTTGCTCCGGCCAAAAATCCTGAACACTTGCCGCAAGGCCGGATCCGGAATTAATGCCCATTGAAAGGCATTAATCCGGATCCGGCCTTAAGCTAAACGTCGTTTCGGCGCATTGCCGGATCCAACGTTTAGCTTTTTCTGAATGGTTACCATGGCTGCAAGGACGCTAAAGTCCTGGCAGCCATGGTAAAGTGTAGTGGGGAGCGGGGGAGCAGTATACTTACCGTCCGTGCGGCTCCCCGGGCGCTCCAGAGTGACGTCAGGGCGCCCCACGCGCATGGGGGACGTGATCACATGGACACGTCATCCATGCGCATGGGGCGCTCTGACGTCATTCTGGAGCGCCCCGGGAGCCGCACGGACTGTAAGTATACTGCTCCCCCGCTCCCCACTACTACTATGGCAACCAGGACTTTAATAGCGTCCTGGCTGCCATAGTAACACTGAACGCATTTTGAAGACGGATCCGTCTTCAAATGCTTTCAGTTCACTTGCGTTTTTCCGGATCCGGCGGGCACCTCCGGCAAATGGAGTGCACGACGGATCCGGACAACGCAAGTGTGAAAGAGGCCTTAGAATAAGATCAGATCACATTTATGACCAATTTGTGCAGTAATCCATATCATTCCAAAGGGTTCACATACTTTTTCTTGCAACTGTAGTTACATAGTTGATACGGTTGATAAAAGACAAAAGTCCATCAAGTTCAACCAAGGGATAGGTGGGGAAGCGAATCCCAGAAGGAAGTGAGACTCCGATTTCTACATATTGCCCTTATATGCAGGACACAATTATCAGACTCTCCAGATTCTCAAATTCAAAGGCTGGAGGAATAAGTTTATACAGTATAGAGATGTACACATCAATTGGTTTTCTGTAAGAAAAAAAAAAAGCTCTATATTTTTATACATTTAGTTTATTAATACATCCAGCATTAGATAGTTGTCAAGACAAATTTATGCCAATTCTTTTTTCTGTATTTCTGAAATACATACGTAGTATGTAGGCCGATGACAGTAATGCTGGTTTCCATTTATATATATAAATATCAATGAGGAGGTACAGTATCCGGGATATCACCGTGCTGAGAAAATGTCTGCCACCCTCGACAATCTGATCTTGTTAAAAATAATTTCCTAGTGGGAGTCTAATGAATATGCATTTCTGCAGTATAAACCACAGTTTTTTGGGGGGTGATCTCCATGATTTATAAATTCCCACAGTCGGAATATAGGTCGTAATCGAGGTCTGTACTCCATGGAGTTGATTAGACATAGGTAGTATTCCAAGTTTGTCTTGCTTGAAGATCTAGTGCTTAACACACAAAGGAGTCGGAAGATTTTCTCATCAAAATCTTTTGCCAGTTTTCCGTAGTCGTCAACATGTAAAATGTGATCACCATCACTAAATGCAGGTGTTAATGCTGTGATGATGCTGAGGTGGTTGTGTCAGCTCAACCTGATTTGTATGTGATAAGTAGTCTTCTTTTGAAAGACATTGCCGTGATGCAACAGGAGTGCTTTGTGTGCTGAGCAATTCCAAGAATAGCTCCCTCTCAAGCACTTTTCTGGTGTTTTAGAATAACAAGGTCAGTGTGACTATATTTCAGATCCATTTTACCTTTGTCCACTGTAAATTACCAGTAGTACAGTAAAGTAATGGAAAGGTCTTTCTGCTTTGGAAACCACTAATCTGGATGCTAAAACTACTTTCCCCAACAGCAAAGAGAACAGCCCAGCTAGTATTTAGGGTGGGTGGATGGGTTCTACAGGTAGCTAGCCAGTTGGTAGAAGAAAGAGATTCAGTTAGGAAGCCTAGTAGCCTCCCAGTCAATTTCGGAGAGACGTCCAGTTCTAGGTAATGTCACTGTTGTGCCATATTTTCTCCACTTGATGATGACGGTCTTCACTGTGTTCCATGGTATATCTAATGCCTTGGAAATCCTTTTGTACCCTTCTCCTGACTGATACCTTTTAACAATGAGATCCCTCTGATGCTTTGGAAGCTCTCTGTGGACCATGGCTTTTGCTGTGGGATGCGACTAAGAAAATTTCAGGAAGGATCAACTAGAGCAACTGAACTTTATTTGGGGTTAATCAGAGGCACTTTAAATGATGGCAGGTGTATGCTGACTCCTATTTAACAGGATTTTGAATGTGATTGCCTAATTCTGAACACAGCTACAAGAGGGTGTGCACACTTATGCAACCACATTATTTTAGTTTTTTTTTTGTTTTCTTCCCTCCACCTAAAATATTTCAGTTTGTTTTTCAATGGAGTGGTACAGTTTATAGGTCACATTAAAGGTGGAAAAAGTTCTGAAATGATTTATCTTTGTCTAATTTTTTTACATCACAGAAACCTGACATTTTAACAGAGGTGTGTGGACTTTCTATATCCACTGTATATCTGAGGTATAACTAAGCTGGGAGTTGTATACCTCCTCTTATAATGTACTCTGATATTACATAATAACTGCTTGGACATGCTGAGTTGTAGTCTTTAGTGTTGGGCGAGAATGCTCGGCCGAACACCATTTTGACTTGAGCATCGGGATGCTTGGCACATCGCAGTGTTTGGCCAAACACTGCGATGTGCCGAGCATCGCGATACTTGAGTCTCCTCCCCGCACGTTTGTTGGCTGCTATGCAGCCAATAAACATGCAGGGAAGTACTGGCACTCACTGTAATGCCGTAGCCATGTTGGTTACTGGGATTACAGTGATTGGCTGGCCGGAACTCGTCATCGGGTGAATATAGCACCCGATGACACGTGGTTCGTCTCAGTCTTAGTCAGGGAGAGCTGCAGCAGAAGTTACATATAGTGTAGGGACAGGAATTTTGAATTTTTTTAGGCAGGATTTAGTGTTAAAAGGTGTAAGAGACCCAAAAGTCCTTTTAAGGACTATTGTTTTATCTGGCTGCAATATATATTATTAACGCAACCTGTGCAAAATTGCACGCAATTGTTTGGCCGCTGCTGACAGTGACACAACCTCTGCTACATCTGTTGTGTTACATTTTCCCATTCTAAATATCTGTGACATTCAGCGCAATTGTTTGACAGCTGCTGACAGCGACCTTACCTGCGCTACATCTCTTGTATAACGTTTGCGCATCCTAAATATCTGTGACATTCAGTGTACTTTATTTGAGCATACACTTACAAAACCTGCACTACTGTACGTGTGACATACTTGCAAGCATATATACCATTCAATATGCTCAAGGCAAGCAGTAACGGACGGGGAAGTGGCCGTGCTGCTGATGTTGCAAGCAGAGGCCGTGGCCCTGGGCGCGGTGAAACTGTGCCTGCTACCATAGCACAAGAAACACACTCACCACGTCCCAGTTTGCAGGGCAGCGCAGGACACCACTCTCAAAGTCACACCAGTGCGACCAGGTGGTCGGTTGGATTGCAGCAGATAATGCTTCCAGTCAGTCAAGCACCACCCTGTCTTCCACAAAGTCCAGTCTCAGTAGTCAAGAGTCTGGTCAACAGAATCCTCACCCTGATGCTTCTTCCTCCCACCATGGAGAGTCTTGGCAAACAAGTGATCTCACACTCGGATATTCCAAGGAGCTCTTTTCATCGCCATTCCTTGATTTGGGCCTCTCGTCAGGCCCGCTTGAAGAGGGACATGAGGAGATCTTGTGCACTGATTCCCAAACTCTTGAGCATCCACAGTCAGAAGAAGATAACAGTGGGTAACAGCAATTAGTGTTTCATGAGGTGGATGATGATGATGAGACACAGTTGCCAATAAGTCAACAGCAATTTGTGTCTCAAGAGGTTGATGATGAGGATGAGACACAGTTGTCAATAAGTGAGGTTCTTATTAGGTCAAGTCAGGAGGTTGACCAGAGTGAGGAAGTGGAAGAGGAGGTGGTGGACAATGAAATCACTGACCCAACCTGGGAAGGTGGCAAGCTGAGCAAGAACAGCAGTACAGAGGGGGAGGGATCCGCAGCACAGCAACCGGCTTTCAAGAGGCAGTGGGGTGGCAAAAGGGGGAGGGCAGGCCACACCAAACAGGCCCGCAACTGTTCCCTGGAGCACCCCCTTGCGGCAATCTCCCTTGCCAAGGGGTAGGTGTTCCACAGTCTGGCGCTTTTTTGAGGAAAGTGCGATAAAAGATAAAATAATTGTCATTTGCAACCTGTGCCGTACCAAAATGAGCAGGGGCGTGAACACTAGCAACCTCACATCCACCAGCATGATCTGCCACATGGCATCAAACCACCCTAATAGGTGGGCCAAATGCCTGGGTCCGCAATCAGTGTCTGTGGGTCACACCACTGCCTCCTCTTCCCCTGTGTTACGTGCTGGCCAATCCCCAGTCCAAGACGCAGGCCCGGATGCCTCCCACCCTGCACCTGGACCTTCGCAAGCACCATCAGCTAGCACATCCACTTCTGTGTCCCAGCGCAGCGTACAGATGTCCATAACCCAGGCCTTTGAATGAAAGCGCAAATACTAAGCCACCTACCCACAGGTCATAGCACTAAATGCACACTTTTCCAAATTGCTGGCCCTGGAAATGTTGCCATTTAGACTTGTGGACACTGAGGCTTTCCGCAGCCTGATGATGGCGGCCGTCCCTCGTTACTCCCCAGCCGCCACTATTTTTCCCAGTGTGCCGTCCCCGCCTTACACCAGCATGTGTCCCGTAACATCACCCGTGCTCTGACCAACGCAGTAGGGATCGACCGATTATCGGTTTTACCGATATTATCGGCCGATATTCAGTATTTTGACCGTTATCAGTATCGGCATCTATTTTGCCGATATTCCAATAACGTATTGGGAACACAGAACGCGCTGCTCTCAGCGCTCTCTGTGTTCCCTCAGCAGCACAGGGGAGAAGGAAGCAGTGTCTCCCTCCCCCCTGTGATGCTGCTGCCGCTGCCGCCAATGAGAGGAGAGAAGACAAGAGGAGGGGAGGGGCTGTGGCCGCTGCGCCACCAATGAAGATAAGTCTTTCATTAATTCATATGCAGGAGGCGGGAGCTGGCTGCAGAATCACATAGCTGGCTTCCGACCTCTATGAGCGGTAGCTGCGGTCCGCGGTAGTTAACCCCTTAGGTGCCGCGGATCGCAGCTACCGCTCATAGAGGTCGGGACTCGGGAGCCGGCTATGTGATTCTGCATCCAGCTCCCGCCTCCTGTATATGAATGATTGAGAGACTTATCTTCATTGGTGGCGCAGTGCGCCCCCCCAAGCCCCCCAGTATTAATCATTGGTGGCGCAGTGCGCCCCCCACCACCATCCCAATAATAAAACATTGGTGGTGCAGTGCGCCCCCCCACCCAGTATTAATCATTGGTGGCAGTGGCCACAGGATCCCCTCTCCCCTCTCCCCTCTCCCCTCCTCCTCCGATCGGAGCCCCAGCAGTGTAATCCTGGGGCTCCGATCGGTTACCATGGCAGCCAGGACGCTATTGAAGCCCTGGCTGCCATGTTTGTTCAGCTCCATGCTGCTGTGTGTACAGAGCTACAGGGACAGTGTGAGCTCCTATTCACCCTGATAGAGATCTATCAGGGTGAATAGGACAAGGGTTCTAGTCCCTAAGGGGGCTAAAAGTTAGTAAAAAAAAAAAGAACAAAAAAAACCCACAAAAATATTAAGTATAAATGAAAAAGATTTACAAAAAAAAAAAAAATACACGTTAACAATAAACATATTAATTTTCAGCAGATTTGTGTAGGAAATTTTTTTTTCTCAAAAATGAAAATTCCCAGAATATCAGTATAAATTATCGGCTATCGGCCTGAAAGTTCACAAATTATCGGTATCGGCCCTAAAAAATCAATATCGGTCAATCCCTACAACGCAGTTATTAGGAAGGTCCACTTAACGACTGATACATGGACAAGTGCTTTTGGCCAGGGATGCTACATTTCCCTGACGGCACACTGGGTGAACGTTGTTGAGGCCGGGAGTGAGTCGTACCCTGGGATGGCACAGGTGCTACCGATGCCAAAGATTGCGGGCCCTACTTCTATCAGGATTTCCGCCACCACCTACATTAGTGGCTGCAACCCCCTCTTCTCCTCCTTCCCCTCCTTCTCCACTTCCACCTCTGAATTCTCATCTTGCAGCTCCAGTCAGCCATCAGTCAGTAGTCAGAAGCAGTGTAGCACTGCAGTGGGGAAGAGGCAACAGGCCGTGCTGAAACTAATTTGCTTAGGTGACAAACAGCACACCGCCGCAGAGCTGTGGCAGGGGATAAGAGACCAGACTGAACTGTGGCTCTCGCCACTCAACCTACAACCAGGCATGGTTGTGTCTGATAATGGCTGTAACTTGGTGGTGGCTTTGGAGCTCAGCAAGCTCACACCGTGCGCCGCGTGTGTGCCCATTTCCAAAAGTCATCTACAGCTGCCGCCGGTCTGGCAACGCTGCAGCAGCGCTTGCAATTGCCAGCTCACCGACTGTTGTGCGACGTGAGCACGCGCTGGAACTCCACGTTCCACATGTTGGCCAGGCTTTGTGAGCAGCAGAGGGCAGTAGTGGAATACCAGCTGCAACATGGTCGTTGCCTTTCAAGTCAGCTTCCGCTCTTCACAAGTGACGAGTGGGCATGGATGTCTGGCCTCTAAGATTTTACTCAATTTTGAGGAATCAACACAGATGGTGAGCAGAGGAGACTAAGAGTCATCCTCCTGATGAGGACAGCGAAGTCTTGTCTGTTGGGACTCTGGCACACATGGCTGACTTTATGCTTTACTGCCTTTTCCGTGACCCTCGCGTTATACACATTTTGGCCAACACTGATTACTGGTTGTTCACCCTTCTCGACCCCCTCTACAAAGAGAACTTCTCAACTCTCATTCCTGTGGTGGAGAGGACTGGAAAAATGGTGCAATACCAGAAGGTCCTTGTGGAAAAATTGCTCCAAAAATTTCCAGCTGACGCTGGCGGCAGAGTACATAGTTCCTTGTGCAACCGAGGAGGGGAGACGAGGGGAACACACAGCAGTTCCAACATAGGCAGGGCAACACTCTCCAAGGCCTGGGACGGGTTCATGACACCCCGCCAGCACCCTCACCCTGATGCGCGGCCTAGTGTCACAAGGAGGGAAAAGTTTTGGAAGATGGTGAAGGAATACGTAGTAGACCGTGTCAGTGTCCTCAGTGATCCCTCTGTGCCTTACAACTATTGGATGTACAAGCTGGACACATGGCACGAACTGGCACTCTACGCCTTGGAGCTGCTGGCCTGCCGTGTCGCCAGCGTTTTGTCAGAGCAGGTATTTAGTGCTGCTGGGGGCATAATAACTGATAAGAGCATCCACCTGTCAACTGAAAATGCTGACAGGTTGATGCTTATCAAAATGAACAAGGCCTGGATTGCCCCTGACTTCTCTACTCCAGCAGAGGAAAGCGGCTGAACATAAAGGCACTTTAAAGGGTTTCTGTCACCAGATTTAACCCTATTAAGCTAACTTGCCTATTCTTACTTTTATCTATGCCCCCGTTACGCCAGAAATCTAACTTTTATAATATGCTAATTAGCCTCTAGGAGCAGGGGGGGCGTTGTTCCTGCTCCTAGAGGCTCCGTTCTCCCACCTTTGTCACCTGATTGACAGGGCCAGGCAGCGCTCGCATCTGTTTGCCAGTCCTGTTCTCTGGTGAAATCTCGCGCCGTTTCCGCCCGACCATGTGTTTTTGAAAATAAAAGAGCGCGTGCCCTGCGTTCAGCTCTGAACCCGGACAACCACTTTAATAGAGTAAAATCTGATGACAGAATCCCTTTAAATGTGGCTTTTATGGTGTATTGAATGCACTGTATTCCCATGCACCCCTTCCACCACAAAAAAGGGTATATAGTTCAATCTCCCTTTTCTCGTCCGCCTCCTCCATCATATCGACATGCTTATTAGGTTGCCCCCGCTCCTAATGTTTTAGAGGGTCAGCTCAGCAGCAGACCCTCACCCCTAATGTTTTAGAGGGTCACTAGCAGGCCCTCGCCCATAATGTTTTAGATAGTCAGATCAGCAGCAGGCCCTCACCCCTAATGTTTTAGAGGGTCACTAGCAGGCCCTCGCCCATAATGTTTTAGATAGTCAGATCAGCAGCAGGCCCTCACCCCTAATGATTTAGAGGGTCAGATCAGCAGCAGGCCCTTGCTACTAATGTTTTTGAGGGTCACCATGTGTATGATGCCCTCCTTTATGTGTAATAAAGAGTGTACTGGAGTGCCGGTTGTAATTTTTGGCAGCCCTTCCCCTTAGTGCATAGGCTTTAGGAGTGTAGGAGTCCCACTACCTGAACAATTGTACCACAGCTTGAATAAGGCCCTCCGTTATGTGATATACAGGTTGTATCGGAGTGCCTCTTCCTTGTAATTTTTGGCAGCACTTGCACTTTATATACAAGTAAATACACAGGAAAGAATGTTTCCTAACAATTTTTCCTCTAAAATCGATTTTTATCTTCGGTTTGGTGCGTATTATTGTCAGTCTGTAAAAGTGGCGTACTACTCGGACAACATTGTTCCCAGCAGCGACCTGGGAGTCCAAGATGCATCCAGACATCCTCCCCATCCTGTTCCCAAACCATTTCAGTGGTGTTTCCATAAATTTCTGACCTTTTCCTGTGAACCAGACACCCTCCCCTCTTCAGAGCAGGGGGTGCCTGGTTCTCCTATTGACTTCCATTGTGCTCGGGTGCTCTGTAGAGCGCCCGAGCATCCCAAAGTGTTCTACTCGAGCACCCGAGCACTTTGGTGCTCGATCAACACTAGCAGTCTTCTCTTATACCTACTCTTGTAATGTACTCTGATATTACATAATAACCGCTTGCACATGCTGGGAGTTGTAGTCCCATCCTCTTATATGTCCCCCTGTAATGTGGTCTGAAATTAAATAATAGACATACTGGAAGTTATAGTCCTCTCCTGTTATACCTCCTGCAGTAATGTGCTCTGAATTAGGGCCGGGACGGTGGATAGGGGAAGTTAGTCATCCGCCTAGGATGCCACTTCGCTACCCATAAAGGGGGGCGCACTCATGGCGGTCCAACTTCACGAGCCTCAGACCACTAGGCCTCAAGCTTGTGAGGTGTTAGAACAGAGCAAGCCGAAATGACATCACTGCAACTTCCTGCTCTGGGTCTCGCATGATGACGTCATCATGTGAGACCCAGAGCAGGAGTGGTGATGTCATTGGGACCGCATGCAACAGGATGCAGCAACACAAGCCACAGCTAAAACTGTGGTCTGCATAGCAAACAGCAGAGGGGGGGGGGGGGGGGGGGGGGGGGGGGCAGCAAGGTGGGTTTTAATTTTTTATACAAAATGTCCACACTGCTGGGGGCACCAGGGATGGGGGAAAGAAGATCATTATATATACTTGGGACTACTGGGGAGGAATGCAGGGAAGCATTATATATTGGACATTAGAGCCACTGAGAGCATTATGGTTATATTATTACTACTAGAGTACTGTAGGGGCGTTATTATTATTTTACACAATAGGTATTTAAGGGGGCTATCTTGGGGAGTATTATCACTATTGGGGGCAGTCTGGGTGTATAGTATAGTGTTTGTGGACATGTATAGATCGGCGGGGGTCTGACACTCGGCACTCCCGATGATCATCTGTTTGAAGAGACAGCGTGCGCTGTACGCACGTGCCATCTCCATTCTCTCTTCCTGCTCTGCTGCTGTATGTCTATGGGACAGCAGCAGTGAACAGCACACATTGTCTCTTCAAACAGCTGATCGGCAGGGGTGTCGGACGTGGGACTGTGATTTTAGCACATTATTACAAGATGTGGGCCCCCTCTTTTGATTTTGCCATGGGCCACATTTTGTCTAAAACCGGCCCTGTCCGCCAGCTATTGTGTTTTATTAAGACCGGCGTCTAAAACGCCAGTCTTAATAAATGTTCCCCTGTGCCTTTTATTTACACTTTCCTTCTGTACCGGTATTTAGGCTGTAATAATCTGTTACATTATACTGCTGTATTACTTTTTATTGGATGTACACCTGCAATATCATTTGCTGCCACAAGGTGCCACTGCAGGACTACAGATTATAAAAAAGGGTTGTAAACAGGAAGTAATTTAGTTTGTGGCTGAGACCATGTGGAGTGCTTGGGAGCAGTGATGGCCAGTTCGCCGTGTTCGCCCGCGAACACATGCGGGCTGCCATCTTAACTCACAAGTCCGGCGAGGCACAGGTAAGTCCTTACCTGTGCGCGAGCCTGTCTGAAACAAATGCGGTCACCGGGAGCAGGCAGTTTCAAGAACTGCCGCTGGGGGCCTTCATCGGGCTGTTCTCGGAACTGCCTGCTCCCGGTGACCGCATTTGTTTCAGACCGGCTCACAGCGCAGGCACAGGTAATGGACTTGTGAGTTAAGATGGCAGCCCGCACGTGTTCGCGGGCGAACACGGCGAACTGGCCATCACTGCTTGGGAGACCTGAGAAGCTACATAGCAAACTGTAGCCCAAGGAAGTTGGTGTCAGATGCTAGTAAAAGTAAGCAACCATGAGAGTGGGAGAAGCTGTGGCAGCCGTGGGGACCTACTGTAGAACCCCAGAACAGGGTAGCTGCAAAAGTGTTTGTTGTTATGTTAATTGGTTTAATGTTCTGATTTACTGTATTGTACACCCAATAATTCTTCATGGATAGGTCAGAGCTAACTACCCTCAGACCCCTTTAGGAAGCTATGAGATGGACTCAGGTTCGCCCCTAGTTCAGTGTGAGAGAGTGCTATGTTCTAGCAGAGGAAGAAAGAGTAGCTACGTGTGCCCACTGTTCAGAAAACTAGGCCTGAATCCCAGAGAACCATCACCTCTGAGACATTTACAGCAAGAAAGCAATTGCTACATTACAGTACAACAGAGAGAGAAAAGGAAAAACTAGAAAGTTCAGAATCTGCAAGATGCTAGTTTAAGGCTGATAGAGAGACTTTTCTGCTGGAAAGGGGAACATTGCCAGTACACCCTTCCACGTGTTGACACGGTTTTGGACAGCTGTATCTTAATTCTATACCCCTCAGCCTGGGAATTAGAGTAACATTTGCAGGAGCCTTATTGCCAGTCTTAGGATACTTTCACACTAGCGTTAAAGTTTTCCGATATTGAGTTGCATCATAGGGGCTCAAAACCGGAAAAAAATGCTTCAGTTTTATCCTAATGCATTCTAAATGGAAAGCAATACGTTCAGTATGCATCAGGATGTTTTCCGTTCCGTCCCTTTTACGGACTGCGGTATTTTCTCCGGACAAAATTCCGGAACACTTGCTGGAATGCTGAATCCGGCATTAATTTCCATTGAAATGTATTCAGGAAATTGCCGCAGACCTTTAAAAATGTGAAAACAATAAATACTAGATCAGTTTTTCCAGATGACACCGGAGATAAGGATCCGGTATTTCAATGCATTTGTCAGACGGATCTGCATCTAGATCCGGAAACATGTGATCTCCATTCGCATACGGATTTCCGGATCCGGCAGGCAGTTCCGGCAACGGAACTGCCTGCCGGATTCTTCTAACGCTAGTGTGAAAGTACCCTTAGATTCTGCAAAGAGAGACTTTGATGAGATAGAGAGGAGGCATACTATAACCCCCATCATTGCTGCTATTAATACATTGCCATTAGGGAAGAATTGCGCTTGATTAGTTTGGAACTGTACTTTAATACAAAAGAACTATTAAAGTACAGAATCGCAGCATGTTCTATATTCAGCATTTTTCACGCAATGCAGGCCCCATAGAAATGAATGGGTCTGCGTGAAAATCGCAAGCATCCGTAGGCAAGTGCGGATGTGGTGAGATATTCACGCATGGTTGCTAGGAGACGATTTAAGTCAATTGATAAAAGTCAATTTACTGTATTATTTTCCCTTATAACATGGTTATAAGGGAAAATAATAGCATTCTTAATACAGAATTCTTACTAAAATGTGGCTTTAGGGGTTAAAAAATAAATAAAAATTAACTCACATCCTCCTGTTGTTCGCGCAGCTGGCATCTTCTTCTTTCTACTTCTTTCAGGACCTGCCAAAGGACCTTTGATGACGTAATCACGCTCACCACATGGTGAGCGCGGTGACATCAGCGCAGGTCCTGCTGAATGAAGATAGAAGATTACGTCATCAAAGGTTGGTCCTGGTCCTTGCATGCACATTAAATCTCAATTAACACCTGATGCGTTTGGGTCCAACATAAAGTCACGGGTAAGTTACCGCTGTTATATAGATCAGGTCTCTGATGACTTGACACAGTAGCAAATTGCATAAGTGTACATAAGTGTATCCAGCTAGTATGTCCCACTTATAAATATGCAGAGGTATAAATATCCACGAACGAGAGCAGCAGCGGAGGTGGTAAGAGACGCTGCGTGCCAGACAGTTCCGGACATTTATGCGTGTTAAGTGGGACACACCATCTGGATGCATTTATATACGTCTGTTTAATTTGTTACTGTGTCAAGTCATTAAATAGAGACCTGATCTATACAACAGCAGCAAATTACCAATGACTTTATGTTGGAGACAAACACATCAGGTGTGAAATGAGATTTAGTGTGCACAAGCAATATACAGTCAGGTCCATAAATATTGGGACATCGACACAATTCTAACATTTGTGGCTCTATACACCACCACAATGGGTTTTTAAATGAAACGAACAAGATGTGCTTTAACTGCAGACTGTCAGCTTTAATTTGAGGGTATTTACATCCAAATCAGGTGAATGGTATAGGAATTACAACAGTTTGCATATGTGCCTCCCACTTGTTAAGGGACCAAAAGTAATGGGACAATTGGCTTCTCAGCTGTTCCATGGCCAGGTGTGTGTTATTCCCTAATTATCCCAATTACAATGAGCAGATAAAAGGTCCAGAGTTCATTTCCAGTGTGCTATTTGCATTTGGAATCTGTTGCTGTCAACTCTCAAGATTAATTTTCAAAAAGCAAAAAAAGGCCGGCATAAGGTAATACATTCCTTTTCCTTACTCTCATTTTTGAGAAAGTTTTGCTCTTTGTGAATTGAAATCTGTGTACTCCAATCTGCTGATATCAGGAAAAAAATCTACTGAGAGAACCTTTTGGTGTATGTGGTTGTTATCTGCTGCGTCAAGGGGTGTAAGGATAAGGTAAGTGCTTTTCCATTGTGTTGATTGTACAGAGGTTGTATGATGAGATAGTGTGCTGAGCAGTACAGGGTATAGTTTGGTTTTCCTATTGCTGGATATTGTAGATACTATCCTGTCTTCCTTTGTGTGAAGGCCATGTGGGTTTGTCGGACATTTTTTATTTTCCTTTGTGTGTCAGGCCATGTGGTTTTGTCGGCCATCTTTAATCTCCTTTGTGTGAAGAACATGTGGCTTTGGCAGACATCTTGGTGAGTTGGTGCTGCAGGTTTTAACAAGGAATTTATTTAGTTTTGGTGTCTATGGAAAGCGACTTGGTTGTTTTTGCCTCAAATGTCAGTTTTGTCCAGAATAGTTATCTTGTCTTTTTGTAACCTTTCTATGTACAGTTTGATTTTGTGTTGGTAAGTTTTGTGCTGGATATCAGTTGAGTGTTCGGTTATGGTATAGCTCAGTGACCAGTCTGATACAGGAATCATTGTGTGAACATTAGTGGCAGTTTAGCGGTGAAATTGTCCTATAGTTGATGATTCTGCTTAATGTTTGTATATCTGTGGCTGTTACACTGAATTGTAGACTTGTTTGGCATAATTAATACGGGTACTACAGTGTAGAAAGGAGGTGCTTGTAGTTCTGTGCCAAAAGTATTGGGACAACTCCTAGAGATCGATAGCAGTGTATTTTTGTAGCAACCATTGTGGTGTTTGTTTTGCTGTGCAATGGAAAGTATTTTTAAAGAAGTTGCAAAGTTGAAGGACACGTCGGCCATTCTTCAAGCTATGCAGGGATCTACTGATCCATGGCTGCAGGCTCAGAATTGTGTAGCAAACCTGATCGGTACCAAAAAATGGCACAAAAGGAAAGGCAAGTATGCTCTCATTTTTGCTGCTGGGTGGATAGCGGATAAATATCAGGAGTCTTGTAGGCTGAAGCTGCGTTTGGAAGGAGAAGTGGAAAATATAAAACTGGAAATTGTTAAATTGAGAACTCTTGTCCAGCAGGCAGCTGAAGCTAGCGCTAATTATGAATGTACTGTGAGGTGTAATACTGAGCTCCAAAACAAGAATGAATGGTTATCTGAAAGCCTGATGCATGCACAGGGTGCTGTAAGGGAATTATCTGCTCTCTGCAGGAGGACAGAAGATGAACATTCTCAGTGCTTAGTTCAGCCGGAGTCATTGAGACAACCGTTGGAGAGTAATGTGTCTGGGATTAGAGGAAATGTATGGGCTGTAAGCATGGAGAAGTCTGAGGACTGTGGGTCGCATAGTGGATCCGACTCAGGGATGGAGATGGACAATGTGTCTGACCCTGGAGTTGGAAGTGTTAACACAATGCCAGAAGATTCCTCAGATGAGTCCGTGGTAAGTGGACTCAACACAGATAGTAGTGTGGGATCTAGTCATGCTAGGATGATTAATGTTGTACACCAAGTCAAATCACCATGTGCCCAGACAAGGTATTGTGCAGGGAGACAAGCTATTCGTTGTTTTGCATGCAGGGAATACTGGCACATTGCACAATATTGTAACGTTGCTAATGGCAACAGACACAGGTATGTTAAGTACCCCAGAACCACACCTAGAAGTAAAGTGGTTTATTCAGCAAGGTGGGGTAATGGTCCCAGACATGGTTCTTTGCAAAGGCAGAGAACCCAGGAACATCCAAGGTCATTGATCAATGAAGCAGATTTTAAATCCCAATATGAACGGTTAAAATGTGAAAATTTGAAGCTCAGAGAGGAAAGAGATCGGTTCCTGGAATTCAGTAGAGTTTCTAATTTTCGTGTGCCAGAGAAGGGTAAATTAAGGTCTTTATAAACCATTTTAACTCTAAGACTTAATTTAAATAGATTTTTCCCTTCCCCTAGAAAAAGAAAACTGTTTTGGGACCTTAAATCCTGCTTCTTTGGTAAAATGAATCTGAAGCTGGTTTGGGGCTGGGCAAATTAACATTTCAATGACTGGGTGGGTAGAAATTCTCCTGCCAGTTTCAGGTGAACCCTCCAAGACATTGATGTGTTAATTCAGTCCTATACAGTTGTATGTGTTCCTAAGGTTTTTGTTTTTGTATTTGAGTTTCGGTTTTTAAGTTAAAATTTACTTTTTACTGAATCTCAATGTATATAGCAAGACTTTCTGTAACTGAAGTTTTCTATGTTGTTTTTTCTCTCTCCTTTTTACAGGTCTTCTTTTACTAATCCATTTTTATTTTTTAGGTTTTTATTGATGTAATAAAGTTTTTTTCAGTTTTTCCTTTTTACTAACCCATTTTTATTTTTAGTCTATTCATATTTTGGAGCTTTTCTCTTTCTTTTTCTCTTTCTCTTTCTTTCCCTCTCTCTTCACTGTAGATTTGGTTGGGAGTACTGGGGGTCTCGTGATATTGTGTGGGAACTACTGTCTGAATTAAAGGGTTGCTGCTGAGCGAGAGGTTTTTGACTAGTCACTGCAAAAAGGGCTTCGTGTGCTGTTCAGCTTGACTATATAGAATAATATAGGCAAAGGAAAGTGAGTTGATGAGCATTTTTTTAAGGAGACAAGGTGATATATATCACCCGGGCATACCTATAGCTGTGTGAGTAACCCCTTTCCCCACAGGAGTACTGTGTGTCTGTTTCCTGTGCGCCTCTCATCCCCACAGAAGGTACTGTGTGTTCTCTGTGTGTACCCCGTCCCCACAGGAGTACTGTGTGTTTCCTGTGCGCACATTCCACTCCTGGTCAATTGGAAGCCCTATCCTGTGGTCAGGTCACTATTCAGAGCCAAAACCAAGGCTGGTATATCTCATTAGGAGACTCAGAGGACCGCCGTGTGACGGCGAGAGCCCTTTTCCTCACACTGTTACTCCTTTTCCTGAGGTCTAACTAGGGTGAACGGAGTCCATGTGTCGGTGCCAGAAATCCTAGGGCAACTCAGAGGCGAACGAAAGGGAGTAGCAGCCGTCCAGGCATGTGTCGCGGGACAGTCCAGGCGTGTGTCGCGGGACACTGTAGGTGGACGCACCTACTTTTAGAAGGCTCGAGCATGGGTTTAGGGAAATCTAGGGAACAGAAGGGTATCTCTTCTGACTATAGGACAGCCAAGCAGTACATTAAATCCATCTATGGAGGAGGAGTTGTTAAGCCCCTCAAATATTGGCACCAAGGGACTGTAGGTTCAGAGTGGACCATCCCCAAAGAAGGGACCTTTGAGGTCTGGATTGGGAAAACGTTTGTCCGTGAATTCCCCACTAGACTCCAAAGCCATGGTTCCCTCCAGAAAGCAGAACTGTGGCTGCACGAATCCATCAATCTCCAGCAACAGGGCATTCAAAAGTCCCAGACAATGCGAACTAACACTGTCATGTACTGCCGTCCAACTAAAACTACGGAGTCCAATAGAAGCGCTTTTCTCTTTCTCTTTCTCTATCTCTCTCATCCCTCCCTCATCTCTCTATCTAACCTTGAGACAATGCACCATGTTGAATCCAGCTTCTCTTCGTCCTGGTTTTAAGGACGATGAAAAGGGGGGAAAGTGGTGCCGAAAACAACAATCTTCAAACTTTTTACTAACCATTCTAACCTCTCAAATGTCAATCAATTTCTAACCTAGTAGGGAATTACGTTGAGAACCATCACGACTGCCTTTTCTTTGATGGTACTTGGGTCAGATTTTTGCAAAGAAGGTAAAAATCACGGCCGGTCCATGGCCTGAATGTTCCGCTGTAACCCTTTTATTCCATCAGGTATGCCCCCAGGCAGCCCCACGGGTTATCACCCGATGTCCACCACCGGGTTCGGGAGTCTCTCCCGAACCCACACTCAATAACCAGTGTTCATTCTAGTCAACCAGGTGATTGGGTCATGCTAAAGAAACATCCGAGGACGGGATATCTTGGGCCATTCCAGGTGCTGCTGATGACGCCAACCTCTCTGAAGTTCGAGGGACGCGACAACTGGATCCACACCGGTCATTGCAAGAAGCTGCTCAACTAAGTCAAAGAATGAAGAGTATCACTTTTGTTTATTTGTTAGGAGACATCTGTTGATAGCACATAACAATACATTCCTAGAGGGGAATATCAGCTATAGGTTTAATATTAGCTCTGGCTCCTGCTCCTCGCTTGTTAATCCTGTATGGGTGTCCAGGCAGCTAGGCGACCCGTAGATGTGGTATTGTTATGCCTGGCTAGCAGACACCATTGACAAGTGTCAGGCCCATATTGACAGAAGCAGGGCAGTGGCTGAGCTATGACTAGTGAGGGTCGGAATCCTTTTTAAAGCTTTGGGAGGTCTTGGGGCTCACTGGTTTTCCATTGGATCCGGGCAAAAGGAAATAGGACATGTACTTATGTTTTTTGTTTCCATTCCTTCTATACACCGGAGTGAGATGTTCCTGATGTCTAATCGACCGAGTTACCGAAGCTCGAACAGACAAGACGCCCTGAAGACCAAACCATGGACCAGATGCAGAGGATTCCAAACCAGCCGGCGACCAACGCGAAACGCCACCTCCTGAGTAACCTCCCGAAGCTACGTGTCAAGATTGACTTTCTGTTTTCCATCATCTGTTTTGTTTTATGGATTCAGGACTTTTCGTAGACAAGACTGTTTTTTTCAAACAAGAAGATCGAGATTCATCGAGGGACACTGGGGAGCATATGACAAAGAGGAGGGACTGTTGTGGAAATTTTATTATGCAGACATTTTATCTTAGGATGTGTGTGTGTTTTTATAGATTGTCATCTGTCTCCCTGTGTCGGATTTAACCGAAGAACGCTCTAGCAAAGGGTACTTCGGTTGAATCGGGACCAGTGGTAAAACCGTCAGTATGAAAACCTTCTCATGGGCTTGGAGATGTGTTCTCAGTGTGTAGGGGGGCGTTGCCGGTTTGTGAGCACTAAGTGCAATGCACTGGGCTTCTTCCCTTCAAATGTCTATACACATTAGAGAAGTGAAGTCTGTATAACGAGAGATACATATTATACCTCTGCTGCGGCTTCGCTATCCCTTTCTGGATACATATCTCCTTTTAAGACATGCATATCTGCCTTGTCGGTATACTCGTACCGTATACTGACAATAGCCGTAGCAATGTCTCGCAGATAATCTCAAACCTACAGTAGGTGTTTCTGACATTGTGTTTTTAGCACGACAGCGTCGCGCTGATATTCGGCGACATGGTGCCGAGATCTCGCACTCACTGGGATAGTGACAGCACATCCCAGCAAGCGCGTCATAGAAGCGACGGGAGATCCGACTTGGATTCCCGCCAATTCTACACGTGTGCGGCGTTTGTTATGAATCCTGAGGGGGAAGTCCCCCTCAGGACTTATTTAAAATCCGGCCTGGGTCCCGCCCTCAGGAGCATACCGGGCCCTTAGGTCTGTTATGGGTTGTAAGGAGAGCCCCCCCTACGCCGAAAAAAACGGCGTAGGGGGTCCCCCTACAATCCATACCAGACCCGTATCCAAAGCACGCTACCCGGCCAGCCAGGAAGGGAGTGGGGACGAGCGAGCGCCCCCCCCCCCCTCCTGAGCCGTACCAGGCTGCATGCCCTCAACATGGGGGGTTGGGTGCTCTGGGGCAGGGGGCGCACTGCGGCCCCCCCACCTCAGAGCACCCTGTCCCCATGTTGATGAGGACAGGGCCCCTTCCCGACAACCCTGGCCGTTGGTTGTCGGGGTATGCGGGCGGGAGGCTTATCGAATCTGGGAGCCCCCTTTAATAAGGGGGCCCCCAGATACCGGCCCCCCACCCTAAGTGAATGAGTATGGGGTACATCGTACCCCTACCCATTCACCTGCAAGAAAAGTGGTAAAAACACAAATAAACCACACAGTGTATTAAAATATTTTATTTTTCTGCTCCGGAGGCCGCCCCCTGTCTTCTTTATTAGCTCTTTTACCAGGGGGGGGCTCTTCTTCTTCCGATATCCCGACGGGTCTTCTCCGCTATCCGGGGGGTCTTCTCAACTCTCCGCGGTTCTCCTTCTGTCTTCTCCGCTATCCGGGGGGTCTTCTCAACTCTCCGGGGTTCTCCTTCTGTCTTCTCCGCTATCCGGGGGGGTCTTCTCAACTCTCCGGGGTTCTCCTTCTGTCTTCTCCTTCTGTCTTGTTGTCTCCTTCTGTCTTCTGTCTCCGGGGTTCTCCTTCTGTTTTCGCCTCTCTCTGTTGTTGACTCGGCGCACCCCGGTTCTTCGTCTCGCGAGACTCGGCGCACCCCGATTCTTCGTCTCGCGAGACGTCTCGCGAGACGAAGAACCGGGGTGCGCCGAGTCAACAACAGAGAGAGGCGAAAACAGAAGGAGAACCCCGGAGACAGAAGACAGAAGGAGACAACAAGACAGAAGGAGAAGACAGAAGGAGAACCCCGGAGAGTTGAGAAGACCCCCCGGATAGCGGAGAAGACAGAAGGAGAACCCCGGAGAGTTGAGAAGACCCCCCGGATAGCGGAGAAGACCCGTCGGGATATCGGAAGAAGAAGAGCCCCCCCCTGGTAAAAGAGCTAATAAAGAAGACAGGGGGCGGCCTCCGGAGCAGAAAAATAAAATATTTTAATACACTGTGTGGTTTATTTGTGTTTTTACCACTTTTCTTGCAGGTGAATGGGTAGGGGTACGATGTACCCCATACTCATTCACTTAGGGTGGGGGGCCGGTATCTGGGGGCCCCCTTATTAAAGGGGGCTCCCAGATTCCGATAAGCCTCCCGCCCGCATACCCCGACAACCAACGGCCAGGGTTGTCGGGAAGGGGCCCTGTCCTCATCAACATGGGGACAGGGTGCTCTGAGGTGGGGGGGCCGCAGTGCGCCCCCTGCCCCAGAGCACCCAACCCCCCATGTTGAGGGCATGCAGCCTGGTACGGCTCAGGAGGGGGGGGGGGGCGCTCGCTCGTCCCCACTCCCTTCCTGGCTGGCCGGGTAGCGTTCTTTGGATACGGGTCTGGTATGGATTGTAGGGGGACCCCCTACGCCGTTTTTTTCGGCGTAGGGGGGGCTCTCCTTACAACCCATAACAGACCTAAGGGCCCGGTATGCTCCTGAGGGCGGGACCCAGGCCGGATTTTTATTTAAAATCCGGCGGGGACTTCCCCCTCAGGATTCATAACAAACGCCGCACACGTGTAGAATTGGCGGGAATCCAAGTCGGATCTCCCGTCGCTTCTATGACGGCTCTGTCTCCATCGCGGCAAGCCAGCTCGGCGCTGGCTCCCGCGATGGGGCTCGTATGTGCTCAATCTCGCCGAGAAATACAGCGAGATTGACACAAAATCGGGTTCACCTACTGTATAAGAACCAGTAGAATGATCTTCACTAGATATTGGTCACTTTGAGCAGTATTGAATGGGATCCATGCTGACAGTGATGGGGGATGGGCGGCCACCTGGCTGATAAGACAATGGACATGACTCATCTTTCCTTATACAGGGATGGGGTGTGTGCATTGCACTATCCAGCCACGTTAATGCCCTCCCCTGTCCTTTGACAAGTACCTGAACTTACTCATCTTCCTGTGTCATCACTTCCTGTATCCTTGTTACATGAAGAAAGTGGTCGGGTGACTGGCCAGCCCCTTTCTATTGTTACTGTGACTAAATAAAAGGTGAGAAGACTGTGGAGGAGGGGAGTTGCTCAGAAGAACTCAAGATGGTAACACCTTTGTCTGACTGCGGTTGAGGGATTTGCCTGTCCTTACACAAAGCCTGATGCGAGCGGATTTCTAATATTAATATTTCTACAACACAATTTTGCCCCCTTCACAGTAATAATGCCTATTGTGCCCCCTTAATAGTAGTAATGCCCACTGTACTAGTAATGCCCTCTGTGCCCCCTCCATAGTAGAAATCCCCATTGTGCCCCCTTCACAGTAATATGCCCACTGTGCCCCCATCATTGTAGTAATGCCCTCTGGCTCTGTGCGCCCTCCATAGTAGAAATGCCCATTGTGCCCCCTTCACATTAGTAATGCCCTCTGTGCCCCCAGCTGTTGGAAGAGAGGGCAGCGCTCATATGAGAGCTGCTTTCTCTGTTCAGTTCACCTGCTCACCGTAGCATTTGCAGTGATGAGCAGGTAAACAGAGCAGAAAAGCAGCGCTCATACAAAAAAAAAAGAGGACAACCACTTTAAAGACATACTTGGAAAATATTACATACAGTCCTACAGAACATACAGGGTAATACAGCACCACATACCTCTTACATCCAGTGACTTCTCTTCTCTGATGTAGATATTCTCTTTCCTCTTCTTCTCCTGTTAGACCAGACCACCATGGTGACTTCTTTCAGCCGCGCCTCGTCTCTGCAGAGTTTAACAAACAGACATCTTACTTTCCTACTTTTCCATCCTCCTCCCACCTTCTCAACACCCCATCCTGCCACCCCCAATACTGTGTCCACTGTGCTCCCCAATACTTTCCTGCAGAAACAGTCCCCCTGAAAATACTGGTACCACACAGATAGTTCGTCAGTACAAAAACTCAGAAAAGACCCCCCAATTAGACCTCCAGACCCACATATCAGACCTCAGACCAGACCCCCATATCAGACCTCCAGACCCCCATTAGACCTCCATACTCCCACTAGACCTCAAGACCCCCATATCTGACCCCCATTAGACCTCCAGACCCCCCAGTCAGACCTCCTGACCCCCACAGTCAGACCTCCAGACCCCCCATAGACCACTCCAGACCCCATATTAGACCTCCATATCAGACCTCAGATCAGACTGTAAAATAATAAAGTAACTTACCTCATCTGTCGCCACTCTCCCTGTCCTGCCTGTCTTTTCTTCTCAGGGCCGGTGCTGCAGTCATCTGACCTCCTGCAGCGTCAGGTTAGAGTGCGATCTGTACGTCCTGACACTGCAGGCAGCCAGGACACAGCAGCCCTGAGAAGAGCGAACAGGAGGAGGGGTAAGTACTGTACAGTGCTCACAGCGCTTCTCTCTCCCCCTTCCTACAGACTAGTGAGCGCTTCCATTATGGAAGCGCTCACTAGTATTCCCTTTATAAGATTCACTGCATCTTATCAAGGGAAAAGCAATGAGCACTTCCATCTGTATTGTTGCAAGCGCTCCTTTCTTCTGTTCTGGCACCCCCCTGAGAGCCGGCTCAGCCGGCACCCAGGGCGGACCACCCCCCCGCCCGCCCCTGGGCACACAACTGCTCTTCCCTATAAGGACTCGTTGTTTGCCGGCAGGAGATCGTGTTTACACGGCACAATCTGCTGCTGGTAAACGATCACTTTTGCATGTGCAAAATGTGCACAAATGATCAGATTACACGATGAACGAACATTTCGCCCGTTCATCGGGTAATCGGTGGTACATTTACACCGCCCAATTATCACCAACAAGCGTTATTGCGATTATCTGTGTGATTCTCGACCTGTGTAAAGGGCCCTTGAGGCTTTGAGGTCACTGTTTATTCCCAGTAATGATCCCAGCTGGGGAAAGTGATTTATTGGATTGGGGAGGGAATGGCATATCCCATTATCAATCTACATGCTACTCCATTAGAATCTAGTCCATGAAATCTATAACAACCTGTCTGCAAACTATGCTGAGACAACATAGCTTTCTGGATTCCATTTTACCTCACCCAGCTGAGCATTCTGGGTGAGATACACACCCCTCCAGTACTTTACTACACACTTTGTCAAAATAGTTACTATAAAATAACAGCACAAAAAGAATAGCAATAAAACATTTTTTAATAAAGTTTATTAAAGGAAATGTGTCACCAAAAATGATTTCTGTCAGTTAAAACCAGATAGTGACACACATCCTTTTTTTCGAATCTGTTTTTATTTTCTGATTGCAGATTTATTTATTCTGTTTCCTGAAAATGATTATGGGGGCGGCCATTTTGCCTGAGCTGTTCTTAACAGAATTTACAAAACATTGAAATAATTGCTTTACGGCAGCCCCATGTGCCATAGACTAGTGTTGAGCGAATCGAGCTTCAGATCCTACGTTCATATGCTCCAAACTTCGTTTTATTGCTGTACAGAGATCCGTCGCCATACAGCATTAAAATGTATGGGCTCCCGTGAGGTGGACAGAGACTTCGGTGAGAGTTTGCGAGAGTTTGGTGAATAACTTCGGCCATAGATTTTTAAACTTTAAAACCATTTTAAAACATGAATTCGAAGTCGGCTTCTGTAGTGACTGGTACCTTGTTTTAAAATGGTTTTAAAGTCTAAAAATCAAATCCCTCACCGGAGCCCATACATTTGAATGCCGTACGGAGACAAATCTCCTTACAGCATTAAAACGAAGTTTTGAACGAATCAACTTTGGATCTATGACCCGAAAGCTTGATTTTCTTAACACTACCATAGACACAATGGACAGGAGGGGACCTTGTTGACTTCTATGGGAGAGTTTTCGCAAATTTTTGAAAAGTTCGATTTGGCTGATTCGACGAATTTTACAGGAAAATTACTTAGTCACAAAGCACATTTTTTTGTAAGTAGCAGGTGCAATGACAGGGAGCTGAAATAGCACCGCCCCCCCCTCATTATACTCCTCAGATGCCGCGTTCATACACGATCGCGTCATCTTAGTGTAAAAACTGTGTAAAAATTTACATTAAAAAACAATTTAAATCATACTTACCACCTCTATTTGGCCGCCGCCTTCTTGCTTGTAGGTCTGGTGCGAAATCTTGCATGGCGCGAGATGACTTCATCGCGCTGGTCAGCACAATTTCCACGCACGGGATTTCGGCCGAGATCTTCAATCAAGATGGCGGCTGGCGGCCTTTCGCGAGGTAAGTATGATTTTTTTCTGTTTTTTACACTATTTCAGGTTAAATCGATTCGCTAACACGAAGCACAAGGAAATTCGGCTTCGAGGCGAATCGAATTTATCCTGAAATTCGGATCGAATTCCACTTCGTGGGATTCGATTCACTCATCTCTAGTCATGATCAATGGGAAAGCGAGGTTGGCTTTCTTCTCGGGGAGTTCAAGCCAAAAACTCTTTGGTCCTGCCTCTATGGTCAAGTTACTCCCCCCACCAGAGCCATGAAACAAACATTTAGTCAGGCTGTGTTCACATCATCGTTTTATTTTTCATTCCTCTGATCCATCAGAAGAAGAACCCCTCCCCCCCCATAAAAACAGATCCTTTATTTTGAGCAACCGTGGTGCTCATTTGACATAGGATAGCTGCCTTACATCTGGTGGCATCAGAGGCAGAGCTTGTTAAGAGCTCATCTGTATCCCTTTCTCCCCAGAATTCCAGAGGAGTATGTATGGCCTATAAGTCTCCTCACGCCAATTAAGGCACTCTCTCCCCAAGGAGAGATAGTACCCCCCAACGTCTGTAACACCAAGAATGGTATGCAGGCTCTCCTTGGTCACTGTCACAGAGCAGCAAAATACATCATCTCCTCCTCACACAGTGCTATAGTCAGAGATAGAAATAGAACATATTTTATAGATTCCCTGTGTTTTTAAAAATGTTGAAGTAAAAGGTATAATTATACAGGCATAATGCCACAAGTTTGCAAAGGAACAGTCTGAGGGGGGGTCTTCTCCTTTGATCTATACCCATGATGCGATCATCAGGACTCATACCTCAAAGCAAAGGAACAAAATTATTGGAAGACATACACCTTACACCTACAGGAGCTTTTATGACATCCCATAGGCATCACTATGGAGTTGGTGTCCCCATTACAACTAAAACAGCTTCCACTCTTCTCGGAAGGCTTTCTACAAGATTTTGGGGTGTGCCTGTGAAAATTTGTGCCAGAAGAGCACTTGAGAGGTCAGGCACTGATGTTGGATGAGAGGGCCTGTTTTACAATCTCCATTTTAGTTAATCCCAAAGGTGTTTGATGATGAGGTCAGAGCTCTGTGCTGTCGGTCAAGTTCTTCCATGCCTAACTCAACCATGCCTTTATGGACCTTGCTTTGTGCTCTGGGGCACAGCCATGTTGGAACAGAAAAGAGCTTTTGCAGTAAGCCGGATTGGAATAATGCACACTGACGCTATAATATGCAATGACTGGGTCAGGTGTAAATGATAGTTAATAGTTTTTGTTCGTGACGCCAATTGCAGCGTGCACAGCGTACAGTCTCAGGGCCCTTTAAGGTGCTGTAACTCACGTACCAGGTTAGGAATGCCAGAGTGGTGTAATGTCTCTGTGTGGTAATAGCAATGGTGTCAACGGTGTCTCCTACCTTGGTACGGCTGGACTCCTGGATCCTGGATCACTTGCAATAAAATAAGTGTTGCTAGTAGGAGTAATTGAGGGTTTTGGTAGCAATAATTGAGATCCAGACTTGGGATATAATTCAAACTGGTCTTTACTTGATGCAGCAGTAATCCATATGAGGTACAGCAATAGTCTGAAGTCCCAGCAGGTATTGGCAATGTATGGCAGGAATATATCTCTTATGCTTCTATCATGTGCCTGGAGCTCTCTTGCAGGATAAGTCGTCTGCTTATTGCTCTGTAATATCGCAGGAATTTATATCCTCTGTGCTATCTGTCTTCTGCTGTATTGGGGACTGACTAGCTGAGGAGGAATTTGGCTTCTCCTTGTCTCTGGACGGTACTCACAGTTGTTCTCACAGGGTATGGTTCTTCCTGGAGTTCTAGAGGTGGCTGCTTGCTTTCCACCAGCTGAGGCTGAAGGCTCAGACTGGGAATGATGATCTTTGGTCTCAGCCGAGACAAGACCCTGGTCTGGAATCCCTAGAACTGGGAGCTCCTACCAGCACAGCCTTCCCCTAGCCGGGGTGGCTGGCACACACTAACTCTAACTTCCTTCCCCACCCATGAGGCAGGATGTGGGCGAGCCCACTCTGCTTAAAGAGGGGGGAGCTAAACTGGAATATACTATTCCAGTCTAGAAATGCTAAACCGGTCCTAAGGCCCTGCTAAACACATTGCTGCCACCTGCTGGTGTACATGGAAATTACAGCAAAATACATGTAACAGGCTTAGAATATGCACATTTGTGAGAATATAAGATAAATCACATTAGAGGACCGTACAAATACATTTAACAGGTTGTAGCGGGGTAAAAGAGTTTCGTAACATAACTCTGGGATGTATAGAACAAATTTGTTCACACCGGTTGTCTGCTGTGTATAGGGTTCCCACCCCAGTCGTAATATAGTAAAAATCACAGCAGTAAAGGAGATTCCCTAAATTGCGATTTATTTTGTGATGGTTAAATGCGACAATAACGTGTTAACGCATTTTCGGCTATATTAGCCTTCATCAGACACAGTGCCGCTTGATGGTGAAGTATTATCCTAATACTTTACCATCAAGCGGCACTGTGTCTGATGAAGGCTAATATAGCCGAAAACGCGTTAACACGTTATTGTCGCATTTAACCATCACAAAATAAATCGCAATTTAAGGAATCTCCTTTACTGCTGTGATTTTTACTATATAACTCTGGGATGTTACACTTTCCCCAAACTTTTCCCAAAAGATTGGAAGTAGGCTTTAGCGAATCGACCTTCAGATCATATATCTGATATTGATTTGTTCAAATGCTTCGTTTTAATCCTGTATGGAGACCTTTCTTAATTCAGTATTAAAATGTATTGCCCCCGCCGAGTCGCGCAAGACTTCAGTGAATGAATTCGATATTAATTTCTATATCTTTAGAAACATTTCAAATTAGGAATCTGAAGTCAGGTTTGGGACCGAGGTACCAGCTCGTTGATGCAAATTTCAAAGCTTTATATATACCCAGACCCACAAATCAAAGTGGTCTCAAGAGGCAGAGAAATGCTTAAAACCCCCAAATGCTGTTGCGCATTTATAACTGGGGGAGCAGAGGTCAAGGTCTCTCAAAGTGGCACAGGACCTAACGCTAACCTACCTGCGCCATATGGGCAATTACACGTATGGGCGCCGTGTGGCAACTCCAGGTTAAGTATTATTTAGGTGCACCTGTGTAGCCTGCGTCACATTACTCAGAGCCTCGTCCCTCCTCCCATTGTTTGTGTTATTTCATGCTGGAGGTAACCTGGGACCCATATCTTCCTCCCTCCTCCCATTGTATGCGTGATTTCATGTTGGAGGTAACTGGGAGTTGTTTGCTGTGTGTCGGACCTTATGCTCCTGTAATTGCTCATACGGCCCCTGTAATTGCCCATTAAGCGCAGGTAGGTTAGCGTTAGGTCCTGTGCCACTATGAGAGACCTTGACGAGGTGCACGGGCTCCAGTATGTTCTTGATATAAGAATATATTGGCAAAAGTCTCATTTTTAATATCAGAGTGAGGGTTTAGCCATATATTGTCAATTGCATTTACTATTGTAGTGCACAAATTTTTGCAGTGTTCTGTTTTATATACCCAGACTCCTCTAATCTTGTCCCGAAAAACAGCAGTCATAGGTTCTTCTAAGCAGCTGCCTAACACTCTGAAAATGAAAATGGTTGAGGCCTACAAAACAGGAAAAGGCTATAACAAGATAGCAAAGTGTTTTCAGGTTGCCATTTCCTCAGTTTCAAATGCAATTAAGAAATGGTAGTTAACAGGAACAGTGGAGGTCAGGAGAAATTTTACAAGACCAAGGAAGACTAGGATTGCTAGAAAGGCAAATCAGATCCCCTGCTTGACTGCAAAAGGCCTTCAGGAAGATTTTTGAAGACTCTGGAGTTGTGGTACATTGTTCTACTGTTCAGCGACACCTGCACAAATATGGCCTTCATTTGAGTCATCAGAAGAAAATCTCTCCTCAGTCCTCACCACAAAATTCAGCGTCAGAAGTTTGCAAAAGAATAATGGTACTTTTGCATGCCACTGTTTATCGATATTGTGTGAATCAGTTATAATTGTAAATGACACTGTCATGTATGGAAATAAATCCTCCTCTTGTAGTGAAGAACACCTGTAGGTTGACACAGGAATATCAAAAAACCTCCTGACCTTTGGTTTGTATAGAAACTCAGACAAAGACAAATAATGGAAAGACAGATTTATCTTTACAGAAAATGACGCACCTACGAGATGATAACCTGATTACCAGTGACCAGATGTGTAGTTAATACGATTATTAATGACTACTGGGATTACTCGGGGTGGAGAAGAAAGGAGCGAGTTAGACTTTAGCTTCTTTATTTGAATATCCTATGTGGATCTGTATGTACACACTAACAAGCACCCTCACAATGCAGCATGGCCTATAAAAACGCATCCTATTACAGCATTATGTCAATACTTCACAGCCTAAAAATACTTGTGCACCAGTACAGGTCCTTCTAAAAAAATTAGCATATTGTGATAAAGTTCATTATTTTCTGTAATGTACTGATAAATATTAGACTTTCATATATTTTAGATTCATTACACACAACTGAAGTAGTTCAAGCCTTTTCTTGTTTTAATATTGATGATTTTGGCATACAGCTCATGAAAACCCAAAATTCCTATCTCAAAAAATTAGCATATCATGAAAAGGTTCTCTAAACGAGCTATTAACCTAATCATCTGAATCAACTAATTAACTCTAAACACCTGCAAAAGATTCCTGAGGCTTTTAAAAACTCCCAGCCTGGTTCATTACTCAAAACCGCAATCATGGGTAAGACTGCCGACCTGACTGCTGTCCAGAAGGCCATCATTGACACCCTCAAGCAAGAGGGTAAGACACAGAAAGAAATTTCGGAACGAATAGGCTGTTCCTAGAGTGCTGTATCAAGGCACCTCAGTGGGAAGGAAAAAGTGTGGCAGAAAACGCTGCACAACGAGAAGAGGTGACCGGACCCTGAGGAAGATTGTGGAGAAGGACCGATTCCAGACCTTGGGGGACCTGCGGAAGCAGTGGACTGAGTCTGGAGTAGAAACATCCAGAGCCACCGTGTACAGGCGTGTGCAGGAAATGGGCTACAGGTGCCGCATTCCCCAGGTCAAGCCACTTTTGAACCAGAAACAACGGCAGAAGCGCCTGACCTGGGCTACAGAGAAGCAGCACTGGACTGTTGCTCAGTGGTCCAAAGTACTTTTTTCGGATGAAAGCAAATTTTGCATGTCATTCGGAAATCAAGGTGCCAGAGTCTGGAGGAAGACTGGGGAGAGGGAAATGCCAAAATGCCTAAAGTCCAGTGTCAAGTACCCACAGTCAGTGATGGTCTGGAGTGCCATGTCAGCTGCTGGTGTTGGTCCACTGTGTTTTATCAAGGGCAGGGTCAATGCAGCTAGCTATCAGGAGATTTTGGAGCACTTCATGCTTCCATCTGCTGAAAAGCTTTATGGAGATGAAGATTTCATTACCAGTGCCAAAACCACTGGTAAATGGTTTACTGACCATGGTATTACTGTGCTCAATTGGCCTGCCAACTCTCCTGACCTGAACCCCATAGAAAATCTGTGGGATATTGGGAAGAGAAAGTTGAGAGACGCAAGACCCAACACTCTGGGTGAGCTTAAGGCCGCTATCGAAGCATCCTGGGCCTCCATAACACCTCAGCAGTGCCACAGGCTGATTGCCTCCATGCCACGCCGCATTGAAGCAGTCATTTCTGCAAAAGGATTCCTGACCAAGTATTGAGTGCATAACTGAACTTAATTATTTGAAGGTTGACTTTTTTTGTATTAAAAACACTTTTCTTTTATTGGTCGGATGAAATATGCTAAATTTTTGAGATAGGAATTTTGGGTTTTCATGAGCTGTATGCCAAAATCATCAATATTAAAACAAGAAAAGGCTTGAACTACTTCAGTTGTGTGTAATGAATCTAAAATATATGAAAGTCTAATGTTTATCAGTACATTACAGAAAATAATGAACTTTATCACAATATGCTAATTTTTTGAGAAGGACCTGTATGTGACATCACCAAAATACAGTACAGTACAAGAGAGAAATACTTTCAAACACTATTGTGATGTCATCTCAGTAGAGTTCTGTTTTTAAATGCACTCACATGCTCTTGTGACACAAGACACCACAATAACAGCCTATAAAACACAGGAGGTCATTTACCATTTAAGGTTGTTTTTGTGTCAGTTTTAAGTGCACCTTAATAATATATTTGGAGTGAGTGCAATGTGGTTTACACCTTTAGGTGTAAAAGTAGACCTGGGGGTTGCAAGGCCTAGGTCTGCACCCACGGTGGTTGCTTGCTCCCCCCATGATGCTACAGCAGATACACAGGGGAAGTCTTCAAGGTCAGAGGTCCATCCCATCAGAAATTTGTAAGACGGCTTGTGTGTTTTGCGCTTGCCAAAATATGCTGCGGCAGTATTCCAATCTGCATAAAAGTACCATTTTAGAGCACACACCTCCCATTGTAAACACACAACCTTGGCCAACACACACAAGAGCACCCTCACCTGTTGATTTGTACAGTTCCACACCTGACTGACAAATGGCTGCTGCTAGTGACATAAACAGCCAGGGCCCATTGTGATATCATCCATGGATGCTGAGGGCCTGATTGTGAAGCGCTCATTGTTCCATCTATGCAAGGTTTCATGGGTACTGCCATGTTGGTTTTCTGGAGGCTGCCACTTTGATTTGCAGTTGGACAGATCTGTCAATCCATTGAACTAGTGCTGTTGTGAATGGGTTGGATTGAAACAGAGAAAAACAGCAAGGAGGAAACCAAGTCTCTGAGCACAATTGCTTGCAGCTGTACTGGAGTGCTGGAATCCAAAAATCCATAAACAGTATAGTATCCCACGGAGGGGGATTCAGATGCTAAACTAGAGAAGCTGCCAAGAAGCAACAACCAGAAATGGCTCTGGCGGTGGCTACTTGGCTTCCCCTATGATTCAATCAGAAATGGTTCTGCACCAGTGGTAGCCGATACGTTCCCCACGTGTTAGAATGTGCACAGGGTTACTCTCCAAGTTCATAGGGCCATGCAGTCTGAAATTGGTAAGACAACCCGAACTGGCCAAAACACGATGCAGCAGTAATCCAATCTGCACAAAAGCTCTGCTTTGGATCACATACCTACCTGTGTAAACATGTACTCTGTCGAAACACACACAAATTCTCCCTCACATCTTGATGTCCACGGTTCCACAACCAACTTATGAATGAACCATCATGGCTGCTGCCGGGGAAATAAATTGGCAGAGCCCTTTGTGATGTCATCATCCATAGATGCTGAGGGGCCCCACTGTGAAACAGTCAGTGTTCCAACTATTGAAGTTTTCATGGGGGCTGCCATACTAATATTCTGAAGCCTTCCTCTTTGATTTGCAGCTGGACAAACCTATCAATCTAATGAATTAGCGTTGTGGTGAAATGTTTGTATTGCAGTAGCGGAAGCCAGCAAGGAGGAAACCTAGTCTGAGCACAGTCGCTGGCAGAGGTGCTGTGGATGTTTGGTACCAGCACAGAAATTTGATTGGATAGATGGGCACGTGTTCAGTCTTCCTGGTACAAAAATCCATATAATGTATGGTAACCCCGCTGGCAGTGGGTTGGGGGCAGATGTAAACTGATCTGAAGCGGTCAAGAAGCAACAACCATAAATGCATGTGCACCAGCGATGGCTGCTTGTGCAGGGCTGCTCTCCAAGTCAGAGGTCCATCCTGTCAGAAACGGATAAGACGCTAGTATGTTCTGTGCAACATATGTTGCAACTGAATTCGAATCTGCAAAAAAGTGCCTTTTTTGGTCACACACTTAGCCCTGTAAATACGCCTCCTCTACCAACACATACACAAACGCAACTTCATCCATTGCTGTGCACTTTTCCACACCAGACTCAATAAAGTATCATGGCTGCTGCTTGGGTGGTAAACAGATAAATCACTGTGAAAGGTGCACCACAATGATATGCAACTGACAACACTGGCTACTCCCTCAAGCCGATGTTAAGAACTAAGACTTTAGCCAATGTATTCCAGCCAGGAACACATCGGAGCCCTTTTGCACCACCGTCAAAGTATCTCAGTGTGGCATGGGTTCCTACCACTAGACTACCTACGGAGTGTGAACACGGTCTGAGAGGTGCTAAGACCTGGTAAACAGCTAGGGGTTATTGTGATGTCATAGTCGAAGGATGCCGAGGGGCCCCATTGAGACACGCTCAGTGTTCTGTCTATGGAAATTTCCATGGGGGTACAATACTGATTTTCTGGTGGCTGTCACTTTGATTTGCAGTTGGACAAACCTGTCTATCTAATGCATTTGAACTGTTGCAAATATTTTGGATTGCAAAATGGCAAAGAGCATAATTGCTTGCTGCACCAGGTAGGGCAGGTGGGAATGTGCTGGGGATGCTTGGTACCTGCACAGAATGTTGATTGGATAGACAGGCAATTTTTCAATTAACCTGGTCCAAAAATCCATGAAAGTTATGGTATCACATGTCAGGGGGGTGAGCGGAAGTCAACTGATTTGAACCTGCAATAAAGGAAGTAACAACCAAAAATGGTTCTGCACCAACGATGGCTGCTTTGCTTCCCCTATGATGCGACACCGGGTGGACAGGGGAACTCTCCAAGGCGAGAAGCCAATCCCATGAGAAATGGGTATGCTGGCTTGTGGGTTCTGTTCTTGTTAATATTACTACAACATTATTCCATTCTGTACAAAAGTGCATCTTTAGACCACACAGCTCCCCCTATAAACAGGCACCTTTGGCTGACACATACACAATTGTGCCCTCAACTGTTGATGTGCACAGTTCCACACCTGACTAACGGATGAAGCATCATGGCTGCTGCCAGGGTGGTAAACAGCTAGGGCCCATTGTGATGTCATCGTCCATTGATGCTGAGGGGCTCTACTGTGACATGCTCAGTGTTCCGGCTATGGAAATTTTCCTTAGGGCTGCCATAATGATTTTCTGGAGGCGGCCACTTTGATTTGCAGTTGGACAGATCTGTCAATCCAATGAATAAGCACTGTTGTGAATGGTTTTAAATGCAAAGGTGGAAGCCAACAAGGAAAAAAACCTAGTCTGAGCATGAATGCTTGCAGCTGCACTGAAGCATTGGGCTGGATCCTTATTTCAGATTTCTGAACAAGGTAGAGCAAGAGCAGAGGTGCTAGAGACATTTGATACCAGCACAGAATGTTGATTGGACAGACTGGTGCATTTTCAATCTCCCTGCCCCAAAAATCCATAAAGATACAACCACACAGCATGGTTATAGGAATTGCAGCATCTCATTTCTCAATATACGTAAGTCATTGGGAAAATAGGTTTCGAGATAGACTTGGCACTGTCAAAGTTACTGCACCTGATTTACCTGTGGTTGTCCCACTGCTTGTGGCTGCTGACTACAGTTGATTGGCCGCTTATGTTACCACATGTGTCACTGTTCTGCCCCAGCAGGGGTTCTGAATCATTTCTAATTCATTTTGTTAGAGTTCCTGTAGTTATTTAGTTATTAGTTTGGTTATATCACCATCTAGCGGTCTTAAAAATGTACTACACTTTGTTTTTCTGTTAATAAAGATTATTGTATTGTGGGAGGTGCAAAGCATTGTGGCACTGTAATGCATCCTGGGAAAGAGAAGCCAAGTCTCCAGTCTTCATGTTACAGGACATCAGCAGTGCTTTCTCCTGCATGTCTCCTTTTCAAACCCCACGATCCTTGTGCCAACATATCTGGTAAGACATCTACCTCTGTCTCAGGGATATTGTTTTATGCAGTGCTGTTGAGCTAGGTATAAGTGTTACTTAGGGAAAGAGGTTGTAACTGTTAGATGCTAGACATGCTTACCTATATATAAGCAGCCATTTTGGACATGTGCCCAGTGTTAATGTAATGCTATAATATATGCTGTTCTATGTTTTTTGCTGATACATGTTATGCCTTGTACTTATACATGTTATTTGTATTCTTATAGTTTTACCAATCAATTGATCACATCAAATACTCCTGTTTTGCCGAAAAACAAGTTAGACTACAGAAAACAGTCCTCTTATTTGGAAGATAGGAATGGTTTATGCTGAATGTCAGACTGCACACTGTGTGAACTAGTATGAAGACAGAACAGTCACTATATGAAGTTTCAGAATGCTAAAGAACCACAAAAATTCACAATAGTTCAAACAACAGTCCATAAATAATGTGGAGCGAACTTGTGTTTTCAAGTTCGGCATGCAAGGTTTTGGGTTCTCTAAGAATTCCGTTATGGATTCCGCTACCACGGACCATAAGTTACTTGGTTCCCCCCATGATATGATAGTGGGTGTGCAGGGGAACTCTCCAAGTTTAGAGGTAAACCTTATTAGAAACTGATAAGAGGGCTTGTGTGTTCTTTGCTTGCCAAAATACGATATGGCATTATTCCAATCTGCACAAAAGCACGTTTTTAGACCTCACCCTGCACCCTCACCTATTAATGTGCATGGTACCACACCTGACTGATGAATGAAGCATCATGGCTGCTGCCAGGGATATAAACAGCCAAGGCCCTTTGTGATGTCATCATCCATGGATGCTGAGGGGCTCCATTGTGACATGCTCAGTGTTCCATCTATGGAAATTTTGATGGGGGCTGCCATAGTGATTTTCTTAAAGCTTTTATATACCTTTATTGTCTTAAGGCTGCCATTTTGATTTGCAGTTGGACACACCTGTCCCTCCATTGAATTAGTACTATCATTAAATATTTGGATCGCAACAGCAGAAGCCATCAAGGAGAACACCTATTGGGTCATTTATAGAACTGGTGTAATCTAAGCCAGTTCTACTTTACACCAGTTTGATAAATGACCCCACTAGTCTCTGAGCATGAGCTGGAGGCTGGATCCTGCTTTTGGATACCTAGACCAGGCAGGTCATGTGCAGAGATGCTGAGGATGTTCGGTTCTGCAGCAACCTGGAAGAAGCCGTAGTGGAAGATGGGAATGGTAGTGGCTCAGGCTGTCACCATCAATCACAGTGGCTTTCCTCAAACCATTGCTCCCTAGGGCCAGGCAGTGAAAGGAGGGTGCACCCTTTCTACCCCCAGGGCCCACCCTGATTCTCCTCTGGGCTCCTGCCTAATGGCAGCTGGGGTGCCCTTGATGTTAGGAGTTTGGATGGGTGCAAGGCAGGGTGTGTAGAAAGCAATGGCCAGTGTATGGTGTCAGGAAACCAGTCCAGAGTTCGAAGAATAAACGTCTCTCTATACTGTAGTGCAAAATAGGAGTAGTAGTACGTCAAAGTACTGCAAAATAGAGTTCCAAATGTACACAACTGTACACTGTAGCAGTGTATGGAGGAGGGGATGAAAGACTCAGAAGAATCTATGGCAAGCTACTGTACTTTTACAATTGTGCCTGTAATGCACACAGCAGCATACAGTTTGAATGATACGACTGGCCAGGTTGTTCCTTAAATGTATAGAGTGTATTAACAGTCATCTCTACATGGCAGTCATGGCATGAAAGTCTGTATTCCCCACAACTTCAGTTATCTTACTGACTGATCCTGTTTTCCCAGCCATGCAGATTCCACATTCTTCCTTCTCTCTTTCTTGCTGCAACTCAACTTGAGGCCTAAGATGAAGAAGTATAAGGCACAGTTTCCTTTATCTCTACTTCCTCCTCAGACTTACCTAGAACCCTCTAAAGCTGTGGGTGGAGCCAGCCACCACCTAGCAACCTCCTGCAAAGGGATTTGTCAGTTGAAATAATCTAGAGAGCTGTTCAATAGTCTATGCAAACCATATAGCACCACAAATACCAGAACGACTATCCAAAAGTAATTAAAATATAAATTCAATCTTTATTCAGCACTAGAGATGAGAGAACCAGTTGAGATTCTGAATCGGTTCGTGCCGAACTGAAGTGGCTCCATTTGCCCTGAAAGTTGGTATATAACCCTCTCTAGCCTCCTAGGACTCTTGTTTTCTTTTCTTTTTTATATTTTTTCCCCCCAAGCTCTGGAATGCAATGACAGCAATAGTAAATGATGTCTGAGTGACACTGACATACATAGCTGTGGGTAAACGCACATTTGATGGTGTTAACATACAGTGAGTTTAAAAACACACTGCGCCGGCACATATCTCATGCTTTTTCTTATTTTAAAACATTCAAAATTGTCCTTTATTGGGAGCAGATGATGTTTAAGTACACGGGGGAAAAAAAAAAAGTGACTTGGGGGAACATGATGGTTGGCACTGGGCATTAGAGGCATGATGCAGGCCGCAGCAGAGGCCGTATAGGGCACCATCTTTGAAATCAGCCTGAGCTGTAACAAAATGTTGGTGTTGATGCAGTAATCACGTACATATGCTGCTTAATGAAATGGAACCCCCTCCAAAATAAATTTCAACTTTGTGGAAACGGAATATACATAAACTGATGATATAGGCATTAGTGGCATGATGCAGGCCGCAGCAGAAGCCGTATAAAACGTAATGGTGAGCAGATAGACAGCAACAGTGGCAAGATGGGGCACCACCAGCAAGGTGAGGTGTTGGTATTGATGCAGTAATCACTTATGTCTACTGCCTTGTTAACCTTCTTCCCTTCCCCCACACTTAAAGTTTGGGTGATGGGGCACCACCAGCAAGGTGAGGTGGGCAAGGTCTAAACATCGGAATCAGGCAGAGGACTGTGAAAATCCTCCTGAATCCAGGCTTGGTTCATTTTGGACACTGGCGGAATACAAAGTGGTCCGTTTGGGTGTCACCACGCCCAACAACCGCCCTACCCTGATCCCCCTTCCCTCATAAAGATAGAGCCGGACTGGGGGCGCAGCCTTAGGGGGAGGCGACCATGACGGGGGGCTGGTTTGAGGGAGCCCCTGGGTAGCTGATTGGCGAGTTCAAGTGATGGGGCGGCGCGGAGCAAGGGGTTAAAAGGGTGAGGGCCCGGGAAGAAGGAGGCCATTTTATGGAAAATCAGAGCTCCCACCCACCCACCCCTTTTGTTTCATGTTCCGGAGCCTGGGCTGGATGGCGGAGAATGTGGAAGGAAGGGGGTGTGAGGATCGGAAAAAATAATAATAATTTTGTCACGGCGGCTGTGGCAGTGGTCGGTTGTGGCGGAATTTGGGCGAGCCGTCAGTGGTGCCTCCGAGCTGGTGCTTAACGGCTGGGGGCAAGTCGGCTCAAAAGATACTGGCAGAAATTCCGAGGTTTGGGGCTTCCAGGACCTCCCCGTGTTACTCAGGGATATGAATAAGTTGGTTATATCTTATGGTTATGTTTTGTGGGAAATAAAAGGTTATTTATTCATGTATGTGTTTTCAATAAACGGCTGCTGTGGCCGATATAATCCAACTTGGTGTCCGTGTCTTATTGGGGTTCTGACAAGGCCAGTTTAGAGGGATAGGGCTGGTGGTAGGGGAGTCAAGGGTTAGTAAGTGACTGGTCAAGAGGGGCGAGCGGGGAATAACCAATACCCCGTCATGTGTCAGTATAAAAATAATAAACTTACTTGCGTCTACTCTGCTGTCAGCAATGTGATGGAAGACACAGACCACTTCCGATCTGTGCCCTGAACTGTATGCTCAGGCTGCGCAACACTGATGACTGCCCTCTGATAGGCTACAGGAACTGGGATTAAAGCCGATTAGAGGCAATGGTGTGGCTCCCGTGCCCCTCTGCAGCATTCAACTGTATCTCTGTTGTGAGAACAGCGATGCAGTTGAAAATGCAGATCTGAGCATTTCTACAATAGAAGCACTCATTGCCCATAGCCCATCCGCTGCACCCTACTTGCCCCTACCTGGCACTGCCTCATTGGCGGTGTACCCGAGTGAAGGGAAAGGCTTGAATTACAAAGAAAAAGAATTGTGTGTGTAGAATATGGACAAGCTGGGGACCTGTCAGTCAGGGAGTGAGAAGAGAGGAGCTGAGGCTGGCTGTGTCTTCTATCAGAACAGCAGCTGCTGCAAACCTTAAAAGCAGCTACTGGAAAAGAAATCCAAGGAAATCCTTTCATTTTTTTCTCCATTTTCATAGAAATCCTTTTTTTTTGGGGGGGGGGGTTGGGGGTGGAATAAACGGTAAAACATGTGTTCTACCATCACTCTGGCATATAGAATATTAGTGAGAACCATGTGTCAGGACATATTTAATCAATTTTTTTTGTTTTAGTTTGAAAAAACGTATAGATCAGTGATTAAGAACTAAACATTAGGGCTAAATCCGTTTCCACACACACACAGTTCCAATTAAAAAATGTTTCTTTTTTTCTTGGGGGGCAACAGTTAGGCCCCTTTCACACGGGCGTGAGTTCAACGCATTGCACCCGCACTGAATCCTGACCCATTCATTTCTATGGGGCTGTGCACATGAGCTGTGATTTTCACGCATCACTTGTGCGTTGCGTGAAAATTGCAGCATGCTCCTCTTTGTGCGTTTTCCACGCAACGCAGGCCCCATAGAAGTGAATAGGGCTGCGTGAAAATCGCAAGCATCCGCAAGCAAGTGCGGATGCGGTGCGATTTTCACGCACGGTTGCTAGGAGACAATCGGGATGGGGACCCGATCATTAATATTTTCCCTTATAACATGGTTATAAGGGAAAATAATAGCATTCTGAATACAGAATGCATAGTACAATAGGGCTGGAGGGGTTAAAAAAAAATAAAAAAATTTTTAACTCACCTTAATCCACTTGTTCGCGCAGCCGGCATCTCTTCTGTCTTGTTCTGTGAGGAATAGGACCTTTGATGACTTCCCTACGTTCATCACATGGTCCAACACATGGTCCATCACCATGGTAAAAGATCATGTGACGGACCATGTGATGAACGTAGTGACGTCATCAAAGGTCCTATTCCTCACAGATGAAGACAGAAGAGATGCCGACTGCACGAACAAGTGGATTAAGGTGAGTTAAATTATTATTATTATTTATTTTTAACCCCTCCAGCCCTATTGTACTATGCATTCTGTATTCAGAATGCTATTATTTTCCCTTATAACCATGTTATAAGGGAAAATAATACAATCTACACAACCTTGAACCCAAACCCGAACTTCTGTGAAGAAGTTCGGGTCTGGGTACCACAGTCGGTTTTTTATCACACGCGTGCAAAACACATTGCACCCGCGCGATAAAAACTGAACGACGGAAAGCAATCGCAGTCAAAACTGACTGCAATTGCGTACCTACTCACGCGGGTTTGCCGCAATGCACCGGGACGCATCCGGACCTAATCCGGACCCGCTCGTCTGTAAGGGGCCTTAGGGTAACAGTTTACCTTTGAGTGATAACGTGATATTGCCAGGCCTGGCCCTTAATTATCAGTTTTCGTTTATTTAATATCCACTCCAGCGTTGAGTGAATCAAACTATCCAAAATGGACTTTGATCCGAATTTCAGGGAAAATTACATTTTCAAAATTTTCTAACTTTGAATTTCTCTACTTTTAAGACAGTTAGTATTACCTCATAAAATTGTCACCATTCCCCATATGTCTACCTTATGTTGGCATCATTTTGTTAATGTCATTTTAGTTTTTTAGGACATTAGAAGGTTTAGAGCAGGGATGCTCAACCTGCGGCTCTCCAGCTGTTGTAAAACTACAACTCCCACCATGCCCTGCTGTAGGCTGATAGCTGTAGGCTGTTCAGGCATGCTGGGAGTTGTAGTTTTGCAACAGCTGGAGGGCCGCAGGTTGAGCATGCCTAGTTTAGAGTTTTAGAAGCAATTTTTAAGTTTTCAAGAAAATTTCCCAAATTATTTTTTAAAGCACCAATTCAATTATAAATTGCTTATGTAAAGGAAACCACCATAAATGACCCTATTTTTGAAACTACACCCCTCAAATTATTCAAAATTGATGTTACAAATGTTGTTAACCCTTGAGGTGTTCCACAAGAATTAAAGGAAAATGGAAGTCAAATTTCACTCAATTTATTATTTATAATTTTTTTCTTTGAGTAGTTCCTTGCGATCACAATCATGAGCTGCCCTATAGGCCTGAGAGATTATTTTCTTCGAATAATTTCTAGACTGAAACCATCTTGTTAAGGGTACTTTCACACTTGCGGCAGAAGATTCCGGCAGGCAGCTCTGTCGCCGGAACTGCCCGCCGGATCTGTCAATACGGACGCAAACCAATGGCATTTGTCAGACGGATCCGGATGCGGATCCGTCTGACAAATACATTGAAATACCGGATCCGTCTCTCCGGTGTCATACGGAAAAATGCATCCGGTATAGAGTTGTTGCGATACCAAATTTTTTATTCGGTTTCGATACCATGAAAAAGTATTACGATATTCGATACCACGCGAAAAAAATAAACCAAAAAAGCCACGTGCATTGCGCATTTTTTTTTTTTGTTCCGGTATTCACTGCGTAGATTTTTTTAAATATTTTAATAGTTTGGTCTTTTCTGTCGTGGCGATATGTAATGTTTATTATTTATACATTTTATATGTGAAATTGGGAAAGGGGGTGATTCATACATAATTTTATTTTATTTTTTTACACTTTTTATTTAATAACTATTTCCCCACTTAGGGGCTAGAACCTGGGATTTTTTTCATCCCTTGTCCTATTCACTCTGATAGATCTCTATCAGGGTGAATAGGACTTCACACTGTCCCTGCTGCTCTGTGCTCTGTGCACACAGCATCAGGGATGTTACCATGGCAGCCAGGGCTTTAGTAGCATCCTGGCTGCCATGGTAAACGATCGGAGCCCCAGGATTACACAGCTGGGGCTCCGATCAGAAGCTGCCACTGCACCACCAATAAGGGGGAGGGGAGGAAACACCATGGCCACTGCCACCAATGATTTTCATACTGGGGGGGTTGAGAGGGGCCGGCGCACTGTGCCACCAATGATTTTATTGGGGTGGGGGGTTGAGGGGGGGCGCACTGCGCCACCAATTGATAATTACCTCTTAATGCAAGAGGCGGGTACTGGCAGATCAGTGGCAGTTAACCCCTCAGGTGCCGCACCTGAGGGGTTAACTGCCGCTGATCGCTGCTCCCTGTCAGGGGCAGGGTGCCGGCAATGCGATTCTGCTGCCGGCACCTGCCTCCTGTATTATGTGTTAAAGACTACTTTTCCTGGGTCCAGACTTTAAGTATTAGGCTACACAGAGCGGCGCCCAGCGATGTCCCAGCACTTACTATTAGTCCTGGGCGCCGCTCCGTTCGCCCGCTGTGCCCCATTACTGTCTCCTCTCCTGCTCCATATGCTAATTTCTATTGGAGCAATGGGGAGGAGACATCAGCTTCTCTAGTGGGCGTTCCTTCTCCCTGTAGCGCTGTCCAATCGCAGCGCAGCGCAGGGAGAAGGAACGCCCACTAGAGAAGCTGATGTCTCCTCCCCATTGCTTCGATAATAATTAGCATATGGAGCAGGAGAGGAGACAGTAATGGGGCACTGCGGGCAAACGGAGCGGCGCCCAAGAATAATGGTAAGTGCTGGGACATCGCTGGGCGCCGCTCTGTGTATGAATAGTCCTATCATTGGTGGCGCAGTGCGCCCGCCCCTCCTCCGCCCCTCTCTCCATTCATTGGTGGCAGCGACAGCACAGGGGGGAGGGAGGACAGCTTCCTTCTCCTCTGTGCTGCTGAGCGAACATGAGCGCGCTGACAGCAGCGCGCTTATGTTCAGAGATGCTAGACTGCGCAGAAGCGCAGCCCAGTATCGAAAAAATTTAAATCCCGGTATCGATACCGGGACAAAAGTATCGATTGGGTATCGAAATTTCGATACCCGCAACAACCCTAATCCGTATTATTTCTTTTTGCATTTTTAAAGGTCTGCGCATGCGCAGATGGAACAGCCGGATCCGGCACTAATACACTTTAATGTAACTGAACTGATGCATCCTGATGCATCCTGAACGGAATGCTCTCCATTCAGAATGCATTACACAGCAAGATGTTACAGCCTATTGTCGGGAAGGAAGCGTTCCTTCCGGACAGTCGGCTGCTCATTCAGTGAAGGAGACATGCAGCGATCTACTTCACTGTATGAGAACGAGGGATCGTTATCGCAAATTTTTTTCCCCATACAGCTGCACTGTTTATGGGCTACAGATCACTGTTTAGACAGCCCGATCTGCTGCCCTGGAATGATGACTAATGTCCCTGCACGAACGACAGGATGGGCAGCAAATTTACACAGGCAGATTGTCGGGAACAAGCGTTTGCAGGAACGCTTGTTCCCGATAATCTGCCGGGTATGTGGGTAGTGTAAATCTACCTTTAAACACAATTGCCAACAAAACAAGTAAGCATCTTTAATAAATAGGATTATTATACTATAGGCTTGCTTCCTATCAAAATCTGAATTGTCCCTATTGAATTTTAGACCTTTTGCCAACCATAATTTCTTTATAGCTCTCCATGGTTTCCTTCAACTTAGATTGAAATGCTGCAACCTTGTCCCCGTCATTTTTTTTTTTTTTTTTTCAAGTACCCTAATTTTACATTTAGTCTGCACACATTTATGTGGGGACATACAAAAGTCCTATATAAGGTTTCTTTTATTGTATACAGTATTTTAATGTTGTGATGCTGAATAAAGGTTCATTAAAATTTTTATTACTTTTGGATGTGCTTTCTGGTATGTGTGATAGATTTCCAAGAACTTCAGAATCAACATAATAAATATTTAGTTTTATTTCTCTTTTATCAACAGCTATATTAAAAAAATCTTTAGAATTTAAAATCTGCCAAAAATTTAAATAAATCACAATCTTAAATTTTGAGACCACAGTTTTTAACATCGGCCTGAGCAATTAGCTAGTATTGTTAGTTGCGTATCATTTTGGTGCATTTTTTGCAGTGATTTGTGTATGTACAGTCGTGGCCAAAAGTTTTGAGAATTACATAAATATTGGAAATTGGAAAAGTTGCTGCTTAAGTTTTTATAATAGCAATTTGCATATACTCCAGAATGTTATGAAGAGTGATCAGATGAATTACATAGTCCTTCTTTGCCATGAAGATTAACTTAATCCCAAAAAAAACTTTCCACTGCATTTCATTGCTGTCATTAAAGGACCTGCTGAGATCATTTCAGTAATCGTCTTGTTAACTCAGGTGAGAATGTTGACGAGCACAAGGCTGGAGATCATTATGTCAGGCTGATTGGGTTAAAATGGCAGACTTGACATGTTAAAAGAAGGGTGATGCTTGAAATCATTGTTCTTCCATTGTTAACCATGGTGACCTGCAAAGAAACGCGTGCAGCCATCATTGCGTTGCATAAAAATGGCTTCACAGGCAAGGATATTGTGGCTACTAAGATTGCACCTCAATCAACAATTTATAGGATCTTCAAGGAAAGAGGTTCAATTCTTGTTAAGAAGGCTTCAGGGCGTCCAAGAAAGTCCAGCAAGCGCCAGGATCGTCTCCTAAAGAGGATTCAGCTGCGGGATCGGAGTGCCACCAGTGCAGAGCTTGCTCAGGAATGGCAGCAGGCAGGTGTGAGCGCATCTGCACACACAGTGAGGCGAAGACTTTTGGAAGATGGCCTGGTGTCAAGAAGGGCAGCAAAGAAGCCACTTCTCTCCAAAAAAAACATCAGGGACAGATTGATCTTCTGCAGAAAGTATGGTGAATGGACTGCTGAGGACTGGGGCAAAGTCATATTCTCCGATGAAGCCTCTTTCTGATTGTTCGGGGCATCTGGAAAAAGGCTTGTCCGGAGAAGAAAAGGTGAGCGCTACCATCAGTCCTGTGTCATGCCAACAGTATAGCATCCTGAGACCATTCATGTGTGGGGTTGCTTCTCATCCAAGGGAGTGGGCTCACTCACAATTTTGCCCAAAAACACAGCCATGAATAAACAATGGTACCAAAACACCCTCCAACAGCAACTTCTTCCAACAATCCAACAACAGTTTGAAGAACAATGCATTTTCCAGCACGATGGAGCACCATAAGGCATAACTAAGTGGCTCGGGGACCAAAACGTTGACATTTTGGGTCCATGGCCTGGAAACTCCCCAGATCTTAATCCCATTGAGAACTTGTGGTGAATCCTCAAGAGGCGGGTGGACAAACAAAAACCCACTAATTCTGACAAACTCCAAGAAGTGATTATGAAAGAATGGGTTGCTATCAGTCAGGAATTGGCCCAGAAGTTGATTGAGAGCATGCCCAGTCGAATTGCAGAGGTCCTGAAAAAGAAGGGCCAACACTGCAAATACTGACTCTTTGCATAAATGTCATGTAATTGTCGATAAAAGCCTTTGAAACGTATGAAGTGTGTGTAATTATATTTCACTACATCACAGAAACAACTGAAACAAAGATCTAAAAGCAGTTTAGCAGCAAACTTTGTGAAAACTAATATTTTTGTCATTCTCAAAACTTTTGGCCACGACTGTATATATATTTTTATCTGCACAATGTATCATTTTGTATAAGGTGTCCTTGTGGTGCATTCGGTCCGCCCCGGCATCCTCCATTGTATGCATTTTTTGCTGGGGATTGCCGTTGTCTGCGGACCGCATGCGGAGGAATTGCTCCCCCGGTTATAGACACACCACAGTTTCTGGGTTTGGAGCATTTTCACCCATTTTGGCCACTTTTTTTAGTGAGTTTTTTGTCTTTATGTGTATGGGATGTGCCACTTTATTTTTCTGGTAACGTTCTTTTGCACCTGGTAGCTTCTGTGTCACATGGTCTGTTGTGGGCGCGGCTCACAGCTTTATCCTACCTCACAATGCATTGGTGATACCACTATGGAGGCATGCGAGAGTCTGGCTGTGAGTTGATTTCTAGCTCTGTTCAGACCCTGTTCACACACCACGGGCAGTTGAGTGGTAGGACCCCATGCGTGCTGAGACACTGTGACGTGGTGCATGAGGGGCTCCGATATGTTCCTGACTGGAAGATATTGGCAAAGTTCTCAGCTTTTAACATCGGCCTGAGGAATTAGCTTGTATTGTCAGTTGCGTATCATTTTGGTGCATTTTTTGCAGTGATTTGTGTATGTATATTTTTTTTCACCACAATGTACCATTTTGTGTAAGATGTTCTTGTGGTGCATTGCTGGGGATTGCCGTTGTCTGTGGACCGCATGCGGAGGAATTGCTCCCCCGGTTATAGACGCGCTACAGTGTCTGGGTTTGAAGCATTTCCACCAGTTTAGGCCACTTTTTTCTGTGAGTTTTCACAGTTTTTAACATACAGTAGGGTGATTTGTCTTTCTAATAGTAAGGCCCTTCAAAGCTGCTTCAGAACTGAACTGGTCCCTTAAAATTCAGTTTTTGAATTACCGTATTTTTGAAAGTTTTAATCATTGTTGCCAACATAAAATGGACATATGGCAAATGTTATTTATTCATTATTTGTGAGGCATGGCTGTCTGAAAAGCCAAAAAATTAAAATTTGAAAATGTGAAATTTAAAAAGGTTTTCATTAAATTTAAGAACAAAATACATTGATCGGAATTTACCCCTAACATAAAGTACAATGTGGCTTGAAAAAACTCTCAGAATTGCTTAGATAAATAAAAGCATTATAACATATTACCACATACAGTGACACATGTCAGATTTAAAAAATGGGCAGTGTCCTGAAGGGGTTAAACCTAAAACTATCCACCCACCCTCTGTGTCAAAGCTGAAAGTGTTCTAACACAGCTGACCTCACCTCCGCAGTTCACACTATCGGAAAGGTGCTAGTTCCATATCTGCACAATTCTCTTTTATGCTGTTTGTGAAGTAAGTTTGTAAATGGGGTGAACTGCAAAAATTATGAAATTATTATGGCCAATTAATTAGTTTCACCTATAAAATCCACATCATAGTTTTTCCAATGTGGTTCTTATGCAGTTTTAACCGCACCTCAACTTCCAAGTGTGAACATAGCCTTACAAATTTTGCTGTGGGACCCGAGGTCTTCAAATAAAGGCCCTTATGCACAGGCTGACTGACAACAAACTATCATTACCCGATAATTGCCTATCGTTAGCGATGGGGAGAAGCGCATTTACATGCAGCAATCCTCCCCTCTGTATGGGGACAACAATCGCCCCCCCCCCCCCCAGAGAATCATTGTTTGCTGCCAGTGGATTGCTATTCACACAAGGCGATCTGCTGCTGGCATTGATTTAATGTGCCACAGGAAGGATGTGATCACTCCATGAACAAGCCTTTGCCCATTCACTGGGTGATCAGTGGCACATTTACTGAGGGCAATTATTGGAAACAAGCATTCCTAGGAGTGTTAGGTCAGCTCATATAAAAGGGCCTTAAAGGAATAGAAGAATAGAGCAAGAATAGAGTTTATTTGGAAAACCCCCAAATGATGACATGACGCAAGAGGATCCGGTTATCGCTGCTGCCAATAATGTTGACATCGATGAAGCCCAGTGGAGCATTGCAGGCCCGTAGGAGAAGGAGCGGGGAGTCGGCGCCGCGAAGTAGGTAAGTCATCTTCTTTTTCCAGGTCTGGAGAAAACCCCCTGTCCCCATTCCTGAACAACCCCTTTAACACCTATGCACTAAAGGGTTACATACTTGCCTCTTTTGGCCTCTGCAATAGTTAACAAGTTTAGTGGCATCAGGTGCGCACCAACTGGAAATAAAATCCCCTGCTGATCTATAAACCTCTGCAATTATAATGCGATTTTTAATATATGTTGGCAATTTACCATATTTCAAGACCACTCAGGGCACAGCAGGTTACACATAATGCTGAGCAGCAGATAGAAATAGCGGCTAGTATTTCTTCCTGTAACACCCAGTGCCCCATTATTGTTTTAGTCACTGAAATAAGGCGGAAGATGGAAAACACTTGGGTCACTAATGATTCCAATTTAAAATCTGTCTAATAACTTTCTTTCTGAACATCTTGCACTCACTAAATAACCTTGCAGAAGTAAAAGTTAGTAAGTGCTGGAGGAGAACAGTACCTGTGCCTGATCAGCTGAAAAAGTTGGCAATTCCCTTTAGAATTTTTAGACTTTGTCCCAAGGGTTACGAGCAAGGTAATATTTTCTTAAGGGCTCATGCACTTGGATGTGTGCCGGCCAGGCCCGTATTATCTCCCACAAACATTCACTTGTATGGGTCCGCAAAGTTGCGGTGCGGACCGTCAGATGCGGATCGCAGACCCCATTCAAGTGAATGAGTCCTGCATTCGCATACAGCGGCCCGTGCATTGCAGACTGCAATTTGTGGTCCACAGTACGTTTGTGTGCATAAGCCCTAAGGAACACAGAATTTAGCAAAGAAGCTTATGTTTGCACTTCAAAAAAGAAAAATTCTAGCAGATCCAAAATCAAAAATTGGTCTGCAGCAAATAATTAAACAACTCTCTTAACCCCTTCAGGACCCTGCCATTTTTCACCTTAAGGACCAGGCCATTTTTTGAAAGTCTGACATGTGTCACTTTATGTGGTAATAACTTTAAAACGATTTTACTTATCCAGGCCATTCTAAGATTGTTTCCTCGTCACATATTGTACTTCATGATAGTGGTAAAATTGAGTCAAAAAATTTCATTTTTACTTATAAAAAAATACCAAATTTACCAAAAATTTAGAAAAATTAGCAAATTTCAATTTCTCTACTTTTATAATATATAGTAATAATTCAAAAAATAGTTATTACTTTACATTTCCCATATGTCTACTTCATGTTTGGATCATTTTGTGAATGACATTTTATTTTTTGCGGACGTTAGAAGGCTTAGAAGTTTAGAAGAAATCTTGAAATTTTTCAGAAAATTTCCAAAACCCACTTTTTAAGGACCAGTTCAGGTCTGAAGTCACTTTGTGATCCGTACATAATAGAAACCACCCAAAAATGACCCCATTTTAGAAACTACACCCCTCAAGGTATTGAAAACTGATTTTACAAACTTTGTTAACCCTTTAGGTGTTCCACAAGAATTGATGGAAAATGGAGATGAAATTTCAGAATTTCACTTTTTTGGCAGATTTTCCATTTTAATAAAAAAAATTCTGCTAACAAAGCAAGGGTTAACAGCCAAAAAAACTCAATATTTATTACCCTGATTCTGTTGTTTTACAGAAATACCCCATATGTTGTCGTAAACTGCTGTACGGGCACACGGCTGGGCGCAGAAGGAAAGTAACGCCATATGGTTTTTGGAAGGCAGATTTCACTGGGATAATTTTAAGCTGCCATGTCACATTTGAAGACCCCCTGATGCACCCCTAGAGCAGAAACTCCAAAAAAGTGACCCCATTTTAGAAACTACACATCTCAAGGTATTCAAAACTGATTTTACAAACTTTGTTAACCCTTCAGGTGATCCGCAAGAATTCATGGAAAATGGAGATGACATTTTCCAGTAACAAAGCAAGGGTTAACAGCCAAACACAACTCAGAAATTATTACCCTGATTCTGTAGTTTACAGAAACACCCCATATGTGGTCGTAAACTGCTGTACGGAGCAGAAGGAAAGGAACACCATATGGTTTTTGGAAGGCAGATTTCACTGGAATAATTTTAAGCAACCGTGTCACATTTGAAGACCCCCTGATGCACCCCTAGAGTAGAAACTTCCCAAAAATTACCCTATTTTGGAAACTAGGGGATAAGGTGGCAGTTTTGTTGGTACTATTTTAGGGTACATATGAATTTTGGTTGCACTTTTTGTGAGGCAAAATAAAAAATTGCTGTTTTGGCACCGTTTTTATTTTCTGTTTTTTACAGTGTTCATCTAACAGGTTAGATCATGTGGTATTTTTATAGAACAGGTTGTTATCGACGCGACAATAGCAAATATGACTAGTTGTTTGTTTCAGTTTTACATAATAAAGCATTTTTGAAAAAAAAAATTGTGTCACCATATTCTGAAAGCCATAGTTTTTTTTTTAAATTTGGGCAACTGTCTTATGTAGGGGCATATTATTTCAGTATGAGATGATGGTTTGATTGGTACTATTTTATGGTGCATATGGCTTTTTGATCGCTTGGTATTACACTTTTTGTGATGTAAGGTGACAAAAAAATGACTTTTTTGACACACTTTAATTTTTTTTTTTTTTTACTGTGTCCACCTGAGGGGTTAGGTCATGTAATATTTTTATACAGCAGGTTCTTATGGACGCAGAAATACCTAATATGTATACTTTTTTTTTTATTTAAGTTTTATACAATAACAGCATTTTTGAAACAAAAAAATCATTTTAGTGTCTCCATATTCTGAAAGCCATAGTTTTTATTATTTTTTGGGCGACTATCTTAGGTAGGGTATCATTTATAGCAGAATGAGATGATGGTTTGATTGGCACTATTTTGGGGTGCATATGACTTTCTGATCGCTTGCTATTACGCTTTTTGCGATGTAAGGTGACAAAAAATGGCTTTTGACACTGTTAAAAAATTTTTTTTTTACGGTGTTCACCTGAGGGGTTAAGTCATGTGATATTTTTATAGAGCAGGTAGTTATGGACGCGGCGATACCTAATTTGTATACTTTTTTATTTGAATTTTGCAAAGTCATATTTTTGAAACAAACAAAAAAGTCATGTTTTAGTGTCTCCATAGTCTGAGAGCCATAGTTTTTTTTATTTTGTGGGCGATTGTCTTAGGTAGGGTATTATTTTTCGCGGGATGAGATGATGGTTTGATTGGCACTATTTTGGGGTGCAACAGTGCAGTGCGTATATATTTTTCTTTTTTTTATGAAATATGCCCCTAGACGCTTTCACGAGAAATTACTGCAACAGAGCAGTGCGTATATATTTTCCTTTTTTTACTGTAATACGACCCTATATGCTTTCAACAGAATAACTGCAACAGTGCAGTGCGTATATATTTTTCTTTTTTCAATGAAATACGCCCCTAGACACTTTCACGAGAAATAACTGCAACAGTGCAGTGCGCATGTATTTTCCTTTTTTTAAATGAAATACTCCCCTAGACGCTTTCACCAGAAATAAATGCAACAGTGCAGTGAGTATATATTTTCATTTTTTTACTGTAATACGCCCCTATACTCTTTCAACAGAAGAAACTGCAACAGTGCACTGCGTATATATTTATATATTTTTACTAAAATACGCCACTTTACGCTTTAAACAGAAATAACTGCAACACTGCAGAGTGTTTACATGTTCCTTTTTTTTTAATGTAATACGCCCGTTGATGCTTTCACCAAAAATAACTGCAACAGTGCACTGTGTGTATTTTTATTTTTTTACTGAAATACACCACTATACGCTTTCAACAGAAATAACTGCAACAGTGCAGTGCGTATATATTTTCTTTCTTTTTTTTACTGTAATATGCCCCTATACACTTTCAACAGAAATAACTGCGGAAGTGAATTGAGAAAATATTTTTCTTGTAGTACTAAAGATACTAAGTTACAATCCAACAACTCCTATATAAAGTTAAACCAACACGCAAATAACAAATCAATCCATCTTTATTATAACAGATAAAATGACATACATGATAAAAAATCGAGGGATGCAGAGAAGTGAGGATAAAACCTCCAGACCCAAGTATAATACAGCTATACACCAGAACAATAAATATACCAAGTATGGCCCTACACACATGTGTATCAGTTCGCCACAAAAGTGGGATATAAAGAAAAATAAATAGTCTAACAGGGTGAGGGCCGTAAATATAAATATCAAATATAATACTGGCAAAAGCATAACCGACCTGGCTGGAGGAACGGCCGTTTCACAGTCGTGCTTTTTCAAAGGACACAATACATCTGCTATTAAATCAGCCCTATATACTCCCAACACACCTAACAACAGCCTGTCCCAGAGCCGGTGGCGGATTTATTGTGCTGCATTACAGCTGTGGGACCCTCCTACCTCATTCATCAGGGAACAGCCGGCGTACGTAATGACATAATCCGGACACCATCACATGACGGCGCATCACATAGCACAAGAGATACCGTCATCATTGAGCGTCCATAAGATACGCCCACACATGGGATGGGCACGTGATAGAAAACCTGAACACGTGATGCAACACCAGGCCAGGTAAGTTGTACAGGCTCAAAGTGGGCATAACATTAAATAGCGTACAAGGAAGTACGCGTAAGTAGAATAATCACATGATCAAGCAGAGAAAAACCTCTGCAATCGGGCCGCCTTCAAACATCCATCACATAATCGGAGAGCGATCCAAAATGTTATATATATGTTATAAATGTCAACATAACACTTAAGCCCAATAACAAAAAGCTTGAATGACAGAGCTGTCTAATGACTATTTGGATCCCCAAATAATCGTTCCCTGCACTTGTCAATCGCTTTCCTATCACTGTCCCTAGCGCCTTCTGACGTCTCTCCCTGCACTAAGATGCTGTGAAATGATTCCTCCCTATCCTTTCCCTGCACTTATAAATCGTTTTTTTCTGTCTTTTTTTTCACAATCGTTTTTCCAATTGCTGTCCCTAGCGCCTTCACACGTCTGTCCCTGCACTCTGAACGCTGGAAAATGTCTGACTGTAAGATGGCCGACGTATTTATAGGGCTGTGACATCACAGGGCTGGCTGGCTGCTGATTGGCTGCATGCAGGCATGTCAATCTGGGCGATCCCGCCTTCCCAGAGTTCCTTGCCCCATGTCCTCAGTCCTCACACGTGTAGCCGCCGTTTTAGGAAAAATGCGATTCGTTACTACGAAGTAAGAGGAAATTCGCATTAATTGCAAATCAAATTTTTCCGGAAATTCTAAACAAATTCCACTTCGTCAACTTCGATTCGCTCATCTCTAATCAAAGGTACTGTTTTATTCATGTGTATGTGTATGTGGTGACAGACTCCCTTTAATGCACTTAAGGGGTCAGTTATTATACAAACCGGATTCCAAAAAAGTTGGGACACTAAACAAATTGTGAATAAAAACTGAATGCAATGATGTGGAGATGGCAAATGTCAATATTTTATTTGTAATAGAATGTAGATGACAGATCAAACGTTTAATCCGAGTAAATGTATCATTTTAAAGGAAAAATACGTTGATTCCAATTTTCACGGTGTCAACAAATCCCCAAAAAGTTGGGACAAGTAGCAATAAGAGGCTGGAAAAAGTAAATTTGAGCATAACGAAGAGCTGGAAGACCAATTAACACTAATTAGGTCAATTGGCAACATGATTGGGTATAAAAAGAGCTTCTCAGAGTGGCAGTCTCTCTCAGAAGCCAAAATGGGTAGAGGATCACCAATTCCCACAATGTTGCGCAGAAAGATAGTGGAGCAATATCAGAAAGGTGTTACCCAGCGAAAAATTGCAAAGACTTTGCATCTATCATCATCAACTGTGCATAACATCATCCGAAGATTCAGAGAATCTGGAACAATCTCTGTGCGTAAGGGTCAAGGCCGTAAAACCATACTGGATGCCCGTGATCTCCGGGCCCTTAAACGACACTGCACCACAAACAGGAATGCTACTGTAAAGGAAATCACAGAATGGGCTCAGGAATACTTCCAGAAACCATTGTCAGTGAACACAATCCACCGTGCCATCCGCCGTTGCCAGCTGAAACTCTACAGTGCAAAGAAGAAGCCATTTCTAAGCAAGATCCACAAGCTCAGGCGTTTTCACTGGGCCAGGGATCATTTAAAATGGAGTGTGGCAAAATGGAAGACTGTTCTGTGGTCAGACGAGTCACGATTCGAAATCCGGGACGCCATGTCATCCGGACCAAAGAGGACAAGGACAACCCAAGTTGTTATCAACGCTCAGTTCAGAAGCCTGCACCTCTGATGGTATGGGGTTGCATGAGTGCGTGTGGCATGGGCAGCTTGCATGTCTGGAAAGGCACCATCAATGCAGAAAAATATATTCAGGTTCTAGAACAACATATGCTCCCATCCAGACGTCATCTCTTTCAGGGTAGACCCTGCATTTTTCAACAAGATAATGCCAGACCACATTCTGCATCAATCACAACATCATGGCTGCGTAGGAGAAGGATCCGGGTACTAAAATGGCCAGTCTGCAGTCCAGATCTTTCACCTATAGAGAACATTTGGCGCATCATAAAGAGAAAGGTGCAACAAAGAAGGCCCAAGACGATTGAACAGTTAGAGGCCTGTATTAGACAAGAATGGGAGAGCATTCCTATTTCTAAACTTGAGAAACTGGTCTCCTCGGTCCCCAGACGTCTGTTGAGTGTTGTAAGAAGAAGGGGAGATGCCACACAGTGGTGAAAATGGCCTTGTCCCAACTTTTTGGGGATTTGTTGACACCATGAAATTCTGATTCAACATATTTTTCCCTTAAAATGGTACATTTTCTCAGTTTAAACTTTTGTTCCGTGATTTATGTTCTATTCTGAATAAAATATTAGAAGTTGGCACCTCCACATCATTGCATTCAGTTTTTATTCACGATTTGTATAGTGTCCCAACTTTTTTGGAATCCGGTTTGTACTGAAATACGCCTATATTAGGAGTATTTCAGGCGCAGATGGCACCAGGTGTAGAATTGTGGGCGTGGAGTGAGCGGGGAAGAGGAGGGGCCAGAAGGCTCGTCTCATTCATCATTTTCTATGCCTGGTTTAGGTGTAGAAAATGGTCTGGATGCGCCGAAGTTATGGAGAAGCTGGCGCTTTATTAAGATCAGCATCTAAAAGGCCGGTCTTAATAAATGTGCCCCTTAGTTTATATATGTCCCCAACTTAGTTCTACAGGGTGGGCCATTTATATGAATACACCTTAATAAAATGGGAATGGTTGGTGATATTAATTTCCTATTTGTGGCACATTAGTAAATGTGAGGGGGGAAACTTTTCAAGATTGGTGGTGACCATGGCGGCCATTTTGAAGTCGGCCATTTTGAATCCAACTTTTGTTTTTTCAATAGGAAGACACATCAAACCTATTGGGAATTTCACAAGAAAAACAATGGTGTGCTTGGTTTTAATGTAACTTTATTCTTTCATGAGTTATTTACAAGTTTCTGACCACTTATAAAATGTGTTCAATGTGCTGCCCATTGTGTTGGATTGTCAATGCAACCCTCTTCTCCCACTCTTCACACACTGATAGCAACACTGCAGGAGAAATGCTAGCACAGGCTTCCAGTATCCATAGTTTCAGGTGCTGCACATCTCGTATCTTCACAGCATAGACGATTGCCTTCAGATGATACGAGATGTGCAGCACCTGAAACTATGGATACTGGAAGCCTGTGCTAGCATTTCTCCTGCGGTGTTGCTATCAGTGTGTGAAGAGTGGGAGAAGAGGGTTGCATTGACAATCCAACACAATGGGCAGCACATTGAACACATTTTATAAGTGGTCAGAAACTTGTAAATAACTCATGAAAGAATAAAGTTACGTTAAAACCAAGCACCATTGTTTTTCTTGTAAAATTCCCAATAAGTTTGATGTGTCACATGACCCTCTTCCTATTGAAAAAACAAAAGTTGGATTCAAAATGGCCGACTTCAAAATGGCCACCATGGTCACCACCCATCTTGAAAAGTTTCCCCCCTCACATATACTAATGTGCCACAAACAGGAAGTTAATATCACCAACCATTCCCATTTTATTAAGGTGTATCCATATAAATGGCCCACCCTGTAGTATGCTGAAAAGCAGATGATCCACTTACAATAGAACAATAGTGCCACCTTCTGTTCAGTGTGTGGAACTATTCAAGCTCTTTTCAATGTTCTGCATTGATTCAGCTCAGGGTTCACAGGTTGTCATTAAAGAGACCTTAGGGGGTGTACGGTAGGGACTTATTTTTAGGCATTGCTCTATAGGGGAAAAGTATAAAAATTGGATCCTGTCAGCCAAACTAGAGCCAGTACTTTATAATGACGAGGGACAAGAAACCCAAAACGGTTGGGCCTCTCTCATGGGAACCAGTACCCCCCATGATCTGCACCTTAGGAATCGCATCCAGCCAAAAATGTAAAGGGGTCTCTTTGGCCCTCGGTTGGTGTGTGTCACTACCCATCTATTGATCACTGCTAAAAGGGTTAATATATTGCACTATCCCAAATGGTTGTCTATGGGCAGCAAATAGTTAAAAGAAATTTTCATCATCCTCAGTAAAGAGACGGTTCTTTGTTATCACTAAACTGGGCCATTGCCTCCATCCATTATCCACTAAGGGAACATCTTTACTGTGTAGGAGGACACTAAAGGGGCACAGCTACTGTGAACGGAATGTAGGGGTGTCAGGCGGCACTAATGGGGCATCATTAATTTGTGGGGTACAATGTGGATTGGGCATGCATGGATATAGATTGGGCAGGATTTGCCCCTCTTTACTAGCGATGAGCGGCAGGGGCTATATTAGAATTCGCGATATTTCACGAATATTTTGTAGAATATTCGTCATATATTCGCAAATTTCGAGAATTCGAGATTATTTTATTGAATGCGAAAGATCAGCAATGTAAAAATAGTGTAATGCGAATTCGTAATGCGAAATACAGGCATGAGTCACTTTGGCTACATTTTTCAAGCTGGTATAAGTTTCCTGAGACTGGAGAAAATGGTAGGCACGGCAGAACATTAGAATAGCTTTATATGCAGATAGAGTCAAGTGCTCCAATATATTCGCGGTTGCGCTAATCGGCAATAATTTGAATATTTTTTCGCACTACGTGAAATTTCACATTTTAGCAGGTCTGACTACAGATTACTGATTGGTGCACTAAGTGTTGTTGTGAACTTGACATTGCTTCCTTCTCATTGGCTCACAAGCAAGAAGCAGAGAGGAATCTTGTGTTCAGATGGAAAAAAATGCTGAATATTCGATATAACGAATATATAGCACTATATTCTAAATATTCGCGAATTCTCGAAGTGGCGATATTCGCAATAAAAATTCGCTATTCGATTATTCGTGCTCAACACTACTCTTTACATTATTTTAAAGTTACTTACTATTATCCCCGGGCGCCGCTCCGTTCTCCCGCTATGCCCTCTGGTATCTCCGTTCCCTAAGTTATGGTAGGCGGAGTCTGCCCTTGTTCTTCTGAAGCGTTGGCCAATCGCATTGCAGAGCTCACAGCCTGGGAGAAAATAACCTCCCAGGCTGTGAGCTCTGCGCTGCGATTGGCCAGCGCTAGAGCAGAACAAGGGCAGACTCCGCCTACCATAACTTAGTGACTGGAATCTCCGCCTACTATAACTTAGTGAGCGGAGATACCGGAGGACATAACGGGAGAACGGAGCGGCGCCCGGGGATAATAGTAAGTGCAGTGAGATCCCCAGGCGCCGCTCTACATGTCTGTATAGTTAGTTCATAGTGTAATAATCGGTGAAAGGTCCTCTTTAAGTTAAGCAAAATACATGGGTATGTCCGATTAATACAATTATAAAAAAAAACTTTAGGTCTTAATGAGGTCACTGAAACAATTTTATAATGTGTAGTTACTGGTTTTAGTTTAACCCCTTCAACCCCGGGCCTGTTTTCACCTTCCTGCCCAGGCCATTTTTTGCAAATCTGACCAGTGTCACTTTATGTGGTGATAAGTTTAAAACGCTTTTACTTATACAGGCCATTCTGAGATTGTTTTCTCGTCACATATTGTACTTCATGACAGTGGTAAAAATAAGTAAAAAAAAAACATTTTTATTCATAAAAATTAGCAAATTTCAATTTCTCTACTTTTATAATAGATAGTAATACCTTCAAAAATAGTAATTACTTTACATTCCCCATATGTCTACTTCATGTTTGGATCATTTTGAAAATGACATTTTATTTTTTGGGGACGTTAGAAGGCTTAGAAAAATGGAAGCAAATCTTGAAATTTTTCGGAAAATTTATAAAACCCACTTTTTAAGGACCAGTTCAGGTCTGAAGTCACTTTGTGAGGCTGACGCTGGGTTCACACCAGAGCATACTGAACTTACGCTCTGTATGCGCCATTGTACGGGCGTTTACAATCGCGCCGCGGAGACAAGTGAACGCCCATTGTCGCGCGTTCCCGGAAGTCTATGTACGGGAACGCGCGACACAATGCCCCAAAGAAGCTCCTGAACTTCTTGGGGCGTCGGGCGTTTTACAGCGCGATCGTACGCGCTGTAAAACGCCCAGATGAGAACCATGCCGATAGGGAAGCATTGGTTTCTCCTTGTTGAGCGTTTTACAGCGCGTAGGAACGCGCTGTAAAACGCTCAGGTCTGAACCGGCTGTTACATAATAGAAACCACCCAAAAATGACCCCATTTTAGAAACTACACCCCTCAAGGTATACAAAACTGATTTTACTAACTTTCTTAACCCTTTAGGTGTTCCACAAGAATTGATGGAAAATGGAGATTAAATTTCAGAATTTAACTTTTTTGGAAGATTTTACATTTTAATCCATTTTTTCCAGTAGCAAAGCAAGGGTTAACAGCCAAATAAAACTCAATATTTATTACCCTGATTCTGCAGTTTACAGAAACACCCCAAATGTGATCGTAAACTGCTGTACGGGCACACGGCAGGGCGCAGAAGGAAAGGTACGCCATATGGTTTTTGGAAGGCAAATTTAGCTGAACTGGTTTTTAGATGCCATGTTCCATTTGAAGCCCCCCTGATGCACCCCTACAGTAGAAACTCAAAAAAGTGACCACATTTTGGAAACTACGGGATAAGGTGCCAGTTTTATTGATACTATTTTGGGGTACATATGATTTTTTATTGCTCTATATTAAGTTTTTTGTCAGGCAAGGTAGCAAAAAAATTGATGTTTTGGCACCGTTTTTATTTTTTATTTTTACAGCGTTTAACCGAGGGATTTGATCATGTGACTTTTTTTATAGAGCAGATCGTTACACATGTGGCAATACCTAATATGTATACTTTTTATATTTTTTTCACTTTAGCACAATAATAGCAGTTTTGAAGCAAAAATAATTATATTTTAGTGTCTCATAGTCTGAGAGCCATAGCTTTTTTATTTTTTGACCGATTCTCTCAGGTAGGGTCTTATTTTTTGCGGGATGAGGTGACGGTCTGATTGGTACTATTTTGGGGGGCATACGCCTTTTTGATCACTTGCTGTTGCAATTTTTGTGATGTAATGTGACAAAAATAGCTTTTTTTTTACACCGTTTTTTTTTTACGGTGTTCATCTGAGTGGTTAGGTCATGTAATATTTTTATAGAGCTGTTTGTTATGGACGTGGAGCTACCTAGTGTCTCCATGTTCTGAGAGCTATATTTTTTTTATTATTTGGGCGGAGTGAGGTGACGGTTTAATTGATACCATTTTGGGGGGCATACACCTTTTTGATCGCTTGGTGTTGCACTTTTTGTGATGTAAGGTGACAAAAATGGCATTTTTTTACACTGTTTTTATTTTTATTTTTTTATGGTGTTTATCGGACAGGGTGGATCATGGGATATATTTATAGAGCCGGTCATTACGGACGCGGCAATGCCTAATATGTGTGGGTTTTGTTTGTTTTTTCAGTTTTTTATTATAAAATAAGGGGAAAGGGGCGTTTTTTTCTTTTTTACGTTATTAATTTTATTACTTTATTCATTTTATTAAAAACACTTTTTTTTTACTTTACTTTATTTACGACATTCACTTTTGGGGGTCTGATCCCCTCTGCAATGCATTACAATACATCTGTATTGAAATGCATTGCCTGTTAGTGTATGACACTGAGTCATACACTAACAGGTTGCCTAGGAGAATCAGCCTGAGGCTGGATCTCCTCAGCTACCGTAGAAGGCAGTTTCCGATGTTGTGCAAGGCATTGGACAGCCTCTGCACGGCATCGGGCTGCCTTGTGTCGCATCGGGTCCCCGCCACAGCAGCGCTGGGACTCGATGCTCTCCCTCACCCGACACAAACCTCTTCTATGTCGCGGTCAGCGCGGACCGCAACATAGAAGGGGTTAATCCGCCGGCATCGGCCTTTACAGCGATGCCGGCGGATACAGCAGGGGCCCGGCTACCACGGACTGTCGGGCCCCTGCAGTGATCGCGCGGGCGCACCGCTCCGGTGCCCGCGCGATCACTATGACGTACTATTACGTCAAATTGCGGGAACTCAGTGGTTCCCATGACGTAACAGTACGTCAAAGGTCGGGAAGGGTTTAATGTAGCAGTTCTCATTATTTATTGTCTAGTGGCTAACCATTTTTACTGCCACATATATCCATTCATGTTTTATACGTAAGTAATTTTATGTACTATTTTTATGTACTGTGTCTAAAAACAAGTCTCACGTTTTTTTTAATTTTATATATAACTAGCAGAAAGACCCGACTTTGCACGGGTTTATTTTATCTATTTCATTTAATGTTTGTGTGTGTCGTTAAAAGATATCGACAGTATCCCCCATAACAGTGACCTCTACAGTCCCCCACCCCTTAACACTGAACCCCCCCACAGTGCCCCACCACTTTAATATGGGACCTCCACAGCATCCCACCCCCTTAACTTTGACCTTCACAGCAGCCTACCCCTTTAACAGTGAGTTTCACAGCACCCCACTCCCTTAACAGTGACCTCCACAGTACCCCGCTGCCTTAACATTGCGCTCACAGTACCCTGCTGCCTTAACAGTGACCTCCACAGCAGTTGCCCCTTTAAAAGTGGCCCCTGCCCCCTTAACAGTGACCTCCACAGTGTCCGCCCCTTTAACAGTGACCTCCACAGCGGCCTGCCCCCTTAACAGTAACATCCACAGTGAACGCATCTTTAACAGTGACCTCCACATTGCCCGCCCCTTTGACAGTGACCTCCACAGCACCCTGCCTCTTTAATGCTAGGGTTACACGACGACATGTGTCGCGCGACATTTTGTCTCAACAATTTTTATAATGATAGGCTATGGTGTCACACTGCGACATGTGACATGCTGTGACATGTGTGATTCTGTCTGCTGAGCTGTGTATATAATCCTATCCTGTGTGATACTGTCTGATGAGCTGTGTATTTAATATCCTATCCTGTGTGATACTGTCTGCTGAGCTGTGTATCTAATATCCTATCCTGTGTGATACTGTCTGCTGAGCTGTGTATCTAATATCCTATCCTGTGTCATACTGTTTGTTGAGTTGTGTATCTAATATCCTATCCTGTGTGATACTGTCTGCTGAGTTGTGTATCTAATATCCTATCCTGTGTGATACTGTCTGCTGAGCTGTGTATCTAATATCCTATCCTGTGTGATACTGTCTGCTGAGCTGTGTATCTAATATCCTATCCTGTGTCATACTGTTTGTTGAGTTGTGTATCTAATATCCTATCCTGTGTGATACTGTCTGCTGAGCTGTGTATCTAATATCCTATCCTGTGTGATACTGTCTGCTGAGCTGTGTATCTAATCCTATCATGTGTGATACTGTCTGTTGAGCTGTGTATCTAATCCTATCATGTGTGATACTGTCTGCTGTGTATCTAAGTCTAGTGTGTGTGATACTGTCTGCTGAGCTGTGTAGCAGTCGCAGCATGTCACATGTTGCAGTGCAACACCATAGACTATCATTATAAAAATTGTCGTGCGTCGTGTAGCCCTAGCCTAAAGCTGACCTACAGCAGTGATGAAAAATGGCTGGGTTGTTATGGAAACCTGGAGTAAAACTGTGTGTATGTGGAGACTAAGGGCATGCAAGCTTCTATTGGCTGATAAGGGACATGTGACCAGGCTTCTATTGGCTAATGCATTTTATAGGAATATCTCAGGAACGGTACGTCCTAGAGAGCTGAGACCCCCACTAGATTTCTTTCCAGGTAGCAAGGGAGGTGTATACCAAGTTTCATTGAAATCGATGCTTGCGTTTTTGAGTGATCGCGGAACATACACACATACATACATCCTTTTTTATATACACTGCCAGTCACAAAAAATAGTCGCTACCAAAAATATTTTGTTGGACCGCCTTTAGCTTTGATTATGGCACGCATTCGCATTGTTTCGATAAGTTTCTGCAATGTCACAAGATTTATTTCCATCCAGTGTTGTATTTATTTTTACCAAGATCTTGCATTGATGATGGTAGAGTCTGACTGCTGCACAAAGCCTTCTTCAGCACATCCCAAAGATTCTCAATGGGGTTAAGGTCTGGACTCTGTGGTGGCCAATCCATGTGTGAAAATGATGTCTCATTGAATCACTCTTTCACAATTTGAGCCCGATGAATCCTGGCATTGTCATCTTGGAATATGCCCGTGCCATCAGGGAAGAAAAAATCCATTGATGGAATAACCTGGTTATTCAGTATGTTCAGGTAGTCAGCCGACCTCATTCTTGGAGCACCTACTGTTGCTGAACCTAGACCTGACCAACTGCAGCAACCCCAGATCATAGCACTGCCCCCACAGGATGTACAGTAGGCACTAGGCATGATGGGTGCATCACTTCATCTGCCTCTGTCACGGGGTTCCGAAGGTGCACTCGGTCCCCCATTTCCCGCAGACCTGTTGCTTAGCTTTGGGAATGAGGATTTGTGCTTGACCTCATTCCCAGGGCGGCTTTGCTGGCTGGGTGGCTCCCTGCTCCTAGTCTGCCTTGAGCGCCGAGCTGATCACTCGGTGCTCGACTTGTTGGCCTGTCGGTCATGTGACGCTGGCCACGTCACATGACCCTCACTCCCCACTATAAATACAGGCAGCCTGCTGGCCACAGGTTGCCTGTTAATTTCTAGGTTCCTGGCTATTTGTTGGACTACTGAATACTTACCTGATCCTGTTCCCTGACGATCCTCTGCCTGCTCCTCCTGTACTGCGCATCCATCCTGGTATTGTGACCTCGGCTCCCACCTGACTACTCTCTTAGGACTCCTCTTGTACTTTGCTACTCTCCTGGTATTTGACCCCGGCTTCTCCTGACCATTCTTTGCTTAATCCGTTGTACTGCGTAGCTCTCTTGGTTCTGACCCGGTCCGTTCATGTTCCGTATTTTGTCTTGTCTGTCTTCCCTGCACATATCCTAAGTTAGGGACTGCCGTCCAGTTGTCCCCTGTCATCAGGACTCGTGAGGCAAGTAGGCAGGGCCAGGGGTGAGGGTGGAGCGCAGTGGTCACTACCCTTCCCCCTGTGTGTGTGTGGACGTGACCATTACAGATTAACAGGCCCAACAACCACTGTATCATGAATCCTCTTATTACCCTGACTGACCATGTCTCTAACTTGACACAGATGGTGCAGGAGCTAGGAGGGAAACTCCGTTCTTTTGAGTTAGGGCAAGGTTCTTCCACTCCTCTGCCCCCCAGTCCACATGTTGAACCCCAGATCAAGCTCCCAGAACCCTTTTCTGGAGACCGGAGGAGGTTTCTCTCCTTTAAGGAGAGTTGCAAACTCTACTTCCGTTTGCGCCCCGTGTCCTCCGGTCCCGAGAGCCAACGCGTGGGGATTATTATTTCTCTACTACAGGGTGATCCCCAGGACTGGGCATTCTCGTTACCTCCTGGGGCCAGTTGTCTGACTTCCGTGGAGGGGTTTTTTCAGGCCCTGGGTACCCTCTATTACGAACCAGACAGGGCCCTGGTAGCCGAGACGGCTCTTAGGGCACTGGTTCAGGGCCATCTCCCTGCGGAGGAGTATTGCACCCAATTTAGACGGTGGTGTGTCCCCTCTGGATGGAATGAACCAGCCCTGAAGAGTCAGTTTAGGTCTGGTCTGTCTGATATTTTAAAAGATCTATTAGTCAGTTATCAAGTTCCAGAGACCTTAGAGGAGATGATGACCCTAGTTGTCCGACTTGACCGACGAGTTAGAGAGAGACGACAGGAACGACAGTTCTGTTCTCAGATGGTGGTCCAGCCAGAGGCCTTTTCCAGGGACAACACTGAGGTCCCCACCGAGGATCCCATGCAGGTTGGCATGACCCGGGGTAATCTTTGTCGCAGACGCGGAGAGTGCTTCTACTGTGGAGATCCTGGCCATTGGATCAACAAGTGTCCTAAGAGGGTCCTCTCTGACAAGTCTCCTCAGGCAAGACAACCTAAAGACCAGGTACACCCTGATTTTTCTAAATATAAGCTTTTGGTACCCATAACAATTTCTCTGGGGGTTAATAAGTGGCCGGGTAAGGCCTTTATTGATTCCGGTTCAGCGGCCAGCTTTATTGACTTAGAATTTGCTAGTAAATTGGGTATTCCAATGTTTGCTTTACCTACACCTATCCATGTCATGGCTATTGATGCTACGCCCCTGATTGGTGGTACGGTGAGGTCATGTACCTCTGAAATTTCTCTGACCGTGGGTGTGTGCCACTCTGAGAGATGTTCTCTTTTTGTCTTGGAGAACCTACCGGTTGAGGTGGTACTAGGGTTGCCTTGGCTCCGTTTACATAACCCCACAATTGATTGGTTCAAAGGAGAGTTGGTGAAATGGGGACCTAAGTTTGACTCATGCTTGTCCGTGGTCCAGGCTGGGGTTTCAGTAAGGTCTAATACATTACCTTCAGTTATTAAAGAATATTCTGATGTATTCTCATCCCCTATTTCAGAGGTTCTACCGCCCCATAGACCTTATGATTGCGCCATAGAGCTAATAGAGGGTGCCGAATTTCCTAAAGGGCGAATTTATAATCTTTCAGGGCCCGAACGCAAGGCTATGGAAGATTATATTAAGGAGAGCCTTGCTAATGGGCATATTAGACCTTCAGTCTCTCCTATGGGAGCAGGTGTCACAGCCAGACAGCTGAGAAGCGCTCACAGGAGCTTCTCAGATCCTCCTCCTTGAATTTCTTTGTTTTGGTTTAGTTTCTCATCTCGTTAGTCTATCTCAGCTGTCATGCAGTTAGACAGATCGCTACCCTTTAAGTTCCTCCCCATAATGCAGTAGTGTGCGGCTGATACAACTTCCTGGAGTGTGTGTGCATGCAGTTCCCAGTTCCCAGTCGTCAGTCATCATTCGTCTGCAAGATAAGTGCTGTTTATGTATTTATGATTTTGTCTTTTCTGGATCCAGGTGACCCTGACTCCCTCCGTGTCAGTGTAGGGAGCCGGTGGTCGTGTCCCTTCACTATTGTAGGGTCTTCAGGTAATAGATAGCCGAGGAACGTGGATATGCGGCCATCCACCTTTGGGGTGTTCGCATAGGCTGAGCAGTGAGGGAGAGCGGCAGGTCTATTGCAGGGGTCTCCCTTTGTTCCTTAGTTGTGGATCCAGAGAGACATTGTTTATATGGTATTGTCTTGTTTCCTGTACACCATCCGTGACATTATCAGCCGCCAAAACCGTCTCAAGCATGGATCCGGTTTCACTTTTGGCTGAACGCTTTCAGGGTCTTTCTTTGGAGGTAGCTGATCTCCGTAAGACTTTTTCTCAGTTTCAAGTGACCGGTTAAGCTTGCGTTCATGGAGTTTGTGCTGAGCCTAAGATCTCGCTCCCGGATACGTTCTCCGGGGGTAGTGAGAATTTTGTGCGTTTTAGAGAGGCTTGCAAACTCCATTTTCGCCTTCTTCCCCATTCTTCTGGTGATGAAGAACGGAGGGTGGGGATCATTATATCGCTGCTCAGGGGTAACGCTCAGTCCTGGGCCTTTTCGCTGCCGGAGGGGGCACGGCCCCTTCGTTCAGTGGATGAATTCTTTTTAGCCCTGGGTCAGATATATGATGATCCGGATCGTATTGCTCTGGCTGAGTCTAGACTACGTCTGTTATGCCAGGGTAAACAATCCGCAGAGATATACTGTTCAGAATTTCGGAGATGGGCAGCAGATACGGGTTGGAATGATGCTGCACTCCGAAGTCAATTTTGCTATGGTCTTTCAGAGGGATTGAAAGATGCATTTGCCTTTCATGAAAGACCTACCGCCTTGGATTCTGCTATGTCTCAGGCTGTTCGTATTGACAGGAGTCTTAGAGAGAGAGGAGAGATCTCTCCTTCCTGTCATACTCAGTCCCGGGACAGTGCAGCGGTCTCATTCTGTGCACAGGGGTCTCAGTCGCTGTCAGCCCCTTCTGAGCAGGAGTCCATGCAGCTGGGGTTGATTGCCTGTGACAATAGAAGATTCAGCCCGCAGGGGAGGGTTTGTTTTTGTTGTGGAGGTATAAATCATCTGGCAAATGTTTGTCCCTCTAGGAGATTCAGGCAGTTTTCTGGGAGTAATAAAGAGACAAAAAGGAAAAAATCTTTTAAAAATGTTCCGTCTGTTACTATTGGCAGGGTTGAGGCGGAAATTGAAGGTTTTCCGTTTGCTTGTAGTTCCCGTTTTGTCCTGCCTGCTAGGGTGGCGCTAGAGAGCAAGAGCATTTTTTGTGAGATTTTTGTGGATAGTGGAGCAGCTGTCAACCTCATTGATAATCAATTTGCAATAACTCATGGTTTCCAGGTATGCACTTTGGGAAAGGATATTCCTGTTTTTGCTATTGATTCAGCTCCACTTTCTCAGAAATCATTAAAGGGCATAGTTCACAATATCCGTTTAATTGTGAGTGATGCTCATGTTGAGGATGTGTCATGTTTCGTCCTTAGCGGTTTGCCTACTCCTCTAGTGTTGGGGCTACCCTGGCTCACTAAACATAACCCCACCATTGATTGGCAAGCGAGGCAAATAAATGGTTGGAGTAACTTTTGCAGAGAGAATTGCCTCATAACATCTGTTTCTGAGGTTTCTACTAAGACTGTACCACCTTTCCTCTCTGAATTTTTGGATGTCTTCTCTGAGAGTGGAGTTCAGGGTTTACCTCCGCACAGGGAGTATGATTGCCCTATTAATCTCATCCCAGGCGCCAAGCTGCCTAAATCTCGTTTATACAATCTCTCCCAACCTGAGAGGGTCGCTATGCGGGCTTATATCTCTGAGAGTCTGAGAAAAGGACACATACGACCCTCGAAGTCACCTGTTGCCGCTGGTTTTTTCTTTGTTAAGAAAAAAGATGGTTCTTTAAGACCTTGTCTGGATTTCAGGGAGCTGAACAGTATCACTATTCGTGATCCTTATCCGCTTCCTCTGATCCCGGACCTGTTTAACCAGGTTGTTGGGGGCTAAAGTCTTTTCCAAATTAGACCTAAGAGGGGCATACAACCTGGTTAGGGCCAGAGAAGGAGACGAATGGAAGACGGCTTTCAATACCCCTGAGGGCCATTTTGAGAATTTGGTTATGCCTTTTGGTTTGATGAATGCCCCAGCCGTTTTTCAGCATTTCGTCAACAGCATTTTTTATCATTTAATGGGAAAATTTGTATTAGTGTATTTGGATGACATTTGGATTTTTTCTCCTGATTTCAAGACTCATAAGGAACACTTACGTCAGGTCTTGCTCATCCTGCGGGAGAATAAATTATACGCGAAACTGGAAAAATGTGTGTTTGCGGTTCCAGAAATCCAATTTCTGGGGTTTCTTGTCTCCGCTTCTGGTTTTCGCATGGACCCCGAGAAGGTCCGCGCTGTGCTTGAGTGGGAGCTTCCTGAGAATCAGAAGGCGCTGATGCGATTTTTTGGGCTTTGCCAATTATTACAGGAAATTTATTTTGAATTATTCCTCTGTTGTTAAACCACTCACTGATATGACCAGAAAGGGGGTAGATTTTTCTTCCTGGTCGGTAGAGGCGCGTAAGGCCTTTTCTAATATCAAGGAGAGTTTTGCTTCCGCTCCCATCCTAGTACAACCTGATATTTCGTTACCCTTCATAGTTGAGGTTGATGCTTCTGAGGTAGGGGTGGGTGCGGTCTTGTCTCAGGGTTCCTCTCCTGCCAAATGGCAACCGTGTGCCTTTTTCTCAAAGAAACTCTCCTCCGCAGAGAGAAATTATGATGTGGGAGATAGGGAATTGTTGGCCATCAAGTTGGCTTTTGAGGAATGGCGCCATTGGCTAGAGGGAGCCAGACACCCTATTACTGTGTTTACTGACCATAAAAATCTGGCCTACTTGGAGTCAGCCAAGCGTCTGAACCCGAGACAGGCCAGATGGTCTTTGTTCTTTTCAAGGTTTAATTTTGTTGTTACGTTCCGCCCTGGGGTTAAGAATGTGAAGGCAGATGCCCTGTCACGTTGTTTTCCGGGAGGTGGGAATTTTGAAGACCCGGGTCCCATTTTGGCTGAAGGTGTGGTGGTCTCTGCTCTTTTTCCTGAATTGGAGGCAGAGGTGCAGGCAGCCCAGTCAGAAGCTCCTGATCTTTGTCCTCCTGGGAGGTTGTTTGTACCTCTCGCTTTGAGACACAAGATTTTTAAAGAACACCACGACACGGTCCTTGCTGGGCACCCGGGGGCAAGAGCCACACTGGATCTCATCGCTCGGAGATTCTGGTGGCCTGCGCTTCGTAAGTCGGTTGAGGGTTTTGTGGCAGCTTGCGAGACTTGCGCTCGTGCCAAGGTCCCTCATTCACGGCCATCAGGTCCTCTCCTTCCTTTGCCCATTCCTTCCCGTCCTTGGACACATCTGTCCATGGACTTCATAACGGACTTGCCTCGTTCCTCGGGGAAGTCTGTGATTCTGGTGGTGGTGGACCGTTTTAGCAAAATGGTGCATTTTATCCCTTTTCCTGGTTTGCCCAATGCTAAGACGCTGGCGCAGGCATTTATTGACCACATTGTCAAATTGCATGGGATTCCTTCAGACATAGTCTCTGATAGGGGCACGCAGTTTGTTTCCAGATTCTGGAAGGCTTTCTGTTCTCGCTTGGGGGTTCGGTTGTCATTCTCTTCTGCTTTCCATCCGCAGTCGAATGGCCAGACAGAGCGCGTCAATCAGAATCTGGAGACATATCTGCGCTGTTTTGTGGCGAAGAATCAGGAGGATTGGTGTTCTTTTTTGTCCCTTGCTGAGTTTGCTTTAAATAACCGTCGTCAGGAGTCCTCTGATAAGTCACCATTTTTTGGTGCATATGGGTTCCATCCGCAGTTTGGGACTTTCTCGGGAGAGGGCTCTTCTGGTTTGCCTGATGAGGACAGATTCTCCTCGTCTTTGTCATCTATTTGGCAAAAGATTCAGGATAATCTAAAGAGCATGAGTGAGAGATATAAGCGTGTGGCGGATAAGAGACGTGTGCCTGGTCCGGACCTGAATGTTGGTGATCTGGTGTGGTTGTCTACCAAGAATATCAAATTGAAGGTTCCCTCCTGGAAGTTGGGTCCTAGGTTTATTGGGCCTTACAAGATCCTGTCTGTCATCAATCCTGTTGCCTACCGTCTTGATCTTCCTCAGACTTGGAAGATCCATAATGTTTTTCATAAGTCCTTATTGAAACCTTATGTTCAACCTATTGTACCCTCGCCTTTGCCTCCTCCTCTGATTATGGTTGATGGAAATCTTGAATTTCAGGTCTCTAGGATTGTGGATTCTCGTCTTGTCCGCGGTTCCCTCCAGTACCTCGTTCATTGGGAGAGTTATGGTCCTGAGGAGAGGATGTGGGTCCCAGTGACGGACATTAAGGCCTCTCGTCTCATCAGGGCTTTCCATAGGTCCCATCCTGAGAAGGTGGGCCCTGAGGGTCCGGAGTCCACTCCTAGAGGGAGGGGTACTGTCACAGCCAGACAGCTGAGAAGCGCTCACAGGAGCTTCTCAGATCCTCCTCCTTGAATTTCTTTGTTTTGGTTTAGTTTCTCATCTCGTTAGTCTATCTCAGCTGTCATGCAGTTAGACTGATCGCTACCCTTTAAGTTCCTCCCCATATTGCAGTAGTGTGCGGCTGATACAACTTCCTGGAGTGTGTGTGCATGCAGTTCCCAGTTCCCAGTTCCCTGTTCCCAGTCGTCAGTCGTTATTCGTCTGCAAGATAAGTGCTGTTTATGTATTTATGATTTTGTCTTTTCTGGATCCAGGTGACCCTGACTCCCTCCGTGTCAGTGTAGGGAGCCGGTGGTCGTGTCCCTTCACTATTGTAGGGTCTTCAGGTAATAGATAGCCGAGGAACGTGGATATGCGGCCATCCACCTTTGGGGTGTTCGCATAGGCTGAGCAGTGAGGGAGAGCGGCAGGTCTATTGCAGGGGTCTCCCTTTGTTCCTTAGTTGTGGATCCAGAGAGACATTGTTTATATGGTATTGTCTTGTTTCCTGTACACCATCCGTGACAGCAGGGTTTTTCTTTGTTAAAAAGAGGGATGGTGGTCTTAGGCCTTGTATTGATTACCGGAGACTAAATAAGATCACTGTCCAAAATAGATACTCTCTCCCATTGATTCCGGATTTATTTAACCAGGTTCTGGGGGCAACCTGGTTTTCTAAGATTGACCTGAAAGGGGCATACAATCTAATCCGAATCAAGGAGGGAGACGAATGGAAGACAGCGTTCAGTACTCCGATAGGACACTTTGAATATCAGGTGATGCCTTTTGGACTCAGCAATGCCCCAGCTGTGTTCCAAAACTTAATGAACGAAATTCTTAGAGAGTTTTTAGGTAAATTTATTATTGTCTATCTTGACGTCATTTTGATATTCTCTCCTGATTTCGAATCTCATGTGTCTCATGTCAAACAAGTATTAGAGGTGTTGAGGGAGAACCATCTATCCGCTAAGCAAGAGAAATGTGTCTTTGGTGTACAGGAGATACTGTTTCTAGGGCATGTTTTGACTCCTCACGCCTTTAAGATGGATCCTGGTAAGGTTTTAGCAATTAAGGAATGGGTAAGGCCTTCATCCTTATAGGCTTTACAACGGTTTTTGGGTTTCGCTAATTACTATCGTAAATTTATAATGAATTTTTCTGTAATTGCTAAGCCATTGACCGACCTTACTAAGAAAGGGGCGGATTTGGAGAATTGGTCTACCAAGGCCATTTCTTCATTTGAAACATTAAAAAAGGCATTTAGTAGCGCTCCCATTCTGATCCAGCCTGATCAGGAGAGACTCTTTATTGTGGAGGTAGATGCGTCTGAGGACGGCGCAGGAGCAGTTCTTTCACAGGGTCCTGCTAGCCTCACTAACCTGAGACCATGTGCCTTCTTCTCCAGGAAATTCTCTCCCACGGAGAGAAACTACGACATTGGGAATAGGGAGCTGCTGGCTATTAAATGGGCATTTGAGGAGTGGAGGCATTTTTTGGAGGGGGCAAGGCATCGAGTAACTGTTGTCACTGATCATAAAAACCTAATGTTTCTCGAGTCGGCTAAGAGATTGAATCCCCGACAAGCCCGATGGGCTCTGTTTTTTACCCGTTTTGATTTCTCCATTACGTTCAGGCCGGGAAGTAAAAATGTGAAAGCAGACGCATTATCCCGGAGCTTCCATGCCTTTCAACCCACTGAGACGCCGCCTGAATCCATCCTACCAGCAAACATCTTCTTAGCAGCTCTAACCCAGGGTATCTCAGCTCGCATTAAGGCTGAACAACATCTGGCACCGGCATCCACCCCAACAGATAAGTTGTTTGTTCCCGTACAATTTCGTCTCCAGCTGTTGGGGGAGTGTCACGATTCTGCCTTTTGTGAACATCCGGGTGTTGAGGGCACTAAGGATCTGGTTTCTAGATCCTATTGGTGGCCCACTCTGACCAGGGATGTCAAGTCCTACGTGTCAGCCTGTGAGGTTTGTGCCAGGTCTAAGACACCTAGGACTTGCCCTGCTGGTAACCTACGACCCCTACCCATTCCCAGTAGACCCTGGTCCTATATCTCGATGGACTTTATAACTGACCTACCGCTGGCGGAGGGTAAGACTGTGGTTTGGGTAGTGGTCGATAGGTTTAGCAAGATGGTTCATTTCATTCCCCTGTCTAAACTTCCGAATGCTAAAACCCTGGCGTCTATTTTTGTCAGAGAGATTGTTCGTTTACATGGCATCCCGGAAAACATTGTTTCTGACAGGGGTGTGCAGTTTGTGTCCAAATTCTGGAGGGCCTTCTGTCAAAGATGGAAAATTTCATTGTCTTTTTCTTCCGCCTACCATCCTGAGAGTAATGGGCAGACTGAACGCCTTAATCAGTCTGTGGAACAATTCTTGAGGTTGTATGTTGCTGATGACCAGCAATTATGGGTCAAATTCCTTCCGTTGGCTGAATTTGCTTTGAATAACCGTGTCAATTCTTCTGCTGGGGTCTCCCCTTTCTTTTGTAACCATGGTTTTCATCCACGTTTTCATTCTGGGTCGTCCGTCTCCTCCTCTAACCCTGAAGCGGATAAACTCTCCTCCGAACTGTGCACAGTTTGGGCCCGGGTTCAATCGAACCTAGAAAAGGCTCAAAGTTCTCAAAAACTCAAGGCCGATAGGAGACGTTCAAGGGGGGTGAACTTTCAGGTTGGGGATAAAGTATGGTTGTCATCCAAGAATCTATCTCTCAAGGTAACTTCTAAAAAATTTGCTCCTCGTTTTATTGGACCATATAAGACCACGGAAGTGATTAACCTGGAATCTTTTAGGTTGGAGCTGCCTGAGTCATTCCACATTCATAATGTGTTCCATAAATCTCTGCTTAAAAAATATTTTGAACCGGTAGTACCATCAAAAGCCTTGCCTCCGCCGGTTCTTGTTAATGATGCTGTCGAGTATGTGGTGTCTAAAATAGTGGATGTCAGGAAGGTGCGTAATTCCTTGCAGTACCTGATTCACTGCAAGGGGTATGGACCTGAAGAGAGATCTTAAGTACCTGCTAGGGAGGTTCATGCTCCTAGACTTGTTCGTAAATTTCATTTAGAACACCCTGAAAAGCCATCGCCTGAAGTCTTGGGTCCGGTGGCCCCTCGTAAAAGGGGGGGTACTGTCACGGGGTTCCGAAGGTGCACTCGGTCCCCCATTTCCCGCAGACCTGTTGCTTAGCTTTGGGAATGAGGATTTGTGCTTGACCTCATTCCCAGGGCGGCTTTGCTGGCTGGGTGGCTCCCTGCTCCTAGTCTGCCTTGAGCGCCGAGCTGATCACTCGGTGCTCGACTTGTTGGCCTGTCGGTCATGTGACGCTGGCCACGTCACATGACCCTCACTCCCCACTATAAATACAGGCAGCCTGCTGGCCACAGGTTGCCTGTTAATTTCTAGGTTCCTGGCTATTTGTTGGACTACTGAATACTTACCTGATCCTGTTCCCTGACGATCCTCTGCCTGCTCCTCCTGTACTGCGCATCAATCCTGGTATTGTGACCTCGGCTCCCACCTGACTACTCTCTTAGGACTCCTCTTGTACTTTGCTACTCTCCTGGTATTTGACCCCGGCTTCTCCTGACCATTCTTTGCTTAATCCGTTGTACTGCGTAGCTCTCTTGGTTCTGACCCGGTCCGTTCATGTTCCGTATTTTGTCTTGTCTGTCTTCCCTGCACATATCCTAAGTTAGGGACTGCCGTCCAGTTGTCCCCTGTCATCAGGACTCGTGAGGCAAGTAGGCAGGGCCAGGGGTGAGGGTGGAGCGCAGTGGTCACTACCCTTCCCCCTGTGTGTGTGTGTGTGTGGACGTGACCGTTACAGCCTCTCTTCTTACCCTGATGCGCCCATCCCTCTGGGACAGGGTAAATCTTGACTCATCAGACCATATGACCTTCTTCCATTGCTCCAGAGTCCAATCTTTATGCTCCCTAGCAAATTGAAGCCCTTTTTTTCTGGTTTGCCTCACTGATTAGTGGTTTTCTTATGGCTACACAGCTGTTCAGTCCCAACCCGTTGAGTTCCCTTCGCATTGTGCGTGTGGAAATGCTCTTACTTTCACTATTAAACATAGCCCTGAGTTCTACAGTTGTTTTTCTTCAATTTGATTTCAAACGTTTAAGTGATTGCCGATCACGATCATTCAGGATTTTTTTCCCGCCACATTTCTTCCTCGAATACGATAGGTCCCCACTCTCCTTCCAGTTTTTAATAATGCGTTGGACAGTTCTTAACCCAATTTTAGTAGTTTCTGCAATCTCCTTAGATGTTTTCTCTGCTTGATGCATGCCAATGATTTGACCCTTCTCAAACAGACTAACATCTTTTCCACGACCACGAGATGTGTCTTTTGACATGGTTGTTTAAGAAATGAGAAACAACTCATTGCACCAGTTGGGGTTAAATAACTTGTTATCAGCTGAAAAAAAAAGCCCATGCAGTAATTATCCAATAGGAGGCTCGTAACTATTTGCTTAGTTAAATCCAGGTGGCGACTTTTGTTTTGGACAGGCAGTGTATATACAGGGTGGGCCATTTATATGGATACACCTTAATAAAATGGGAATGGTTGGTGATATTAACTTCCTGTTTGTGGCACATTAGTATATGTGAGGGGGGAAACTTTTCAAGATGGGTGGTGACCATGGCAGCCATTTTGAAGTCGGCCATTTTGAATCCAACTTTTGTTTTTTCAATAGGAAGAGGGTCATGTGACACCTCAAACTTATTGGGAATTTCACACGAAAAACAATGGTGTGCTTGGTCTTAACGTAACTTTATTCTTTCATGAGTTATTTACAAGTTTCTGACCACTTATAAAATGTGTTCAATGTGCTGCCCATTGTGTTGGATTGTCAATGCAACCCTCTTCTCCCACTCTTCACACACTTATAGCAACACAGCAGGAGAAATGCTAGCATAGGCTTCCAGTATCCGTAGTTTCAGGTGCTGCACATCTCGTATCATCTGAAGGCAATCGTCTATGCTGTGGGGCTCTGAGTGCTGAGCCAATCTCTACAACGAGGAGAGGACAGTGATACAATTAAATTCAGGATGGAGGGCACCTTAATTAATGCTGGGAGCATCAGACTGTAATGTACCGGGCTGACGACCATGAGAAGGGCTTGGGCACACCCTGGACAACAGCCGACTGGAAATCTTTCTGGTAGGGTCTATGGCCAGTCTACCCCTGCTAATCATTCTTCAAGGCTACACTGATTGCTCTAATACTGTTTGCTAATGGACAGCACAGGACTCTCCTCTCCAGGGGAACAGCTTTGTCAGAGAACATAGGGGGAAAATAAGCAAATTAAAAGGCCCGAAAGGTGGAAACAAATACCAGGCTCTTCTGTCCTAGGTACCAAAACCTGGCAGCATAATGGGGAACCCATTTTGATCTCTTCTATGGACCTGCTTGTCAGTGTATGCCACTGCCTTTTGAGTCTGGGTAATCACATGTGGATTAAAGGGATCCTGACAAGTTGAATATGCCGTCCATTCTGCAGGCATCATAATATAGAACTAGATGAGATGAAAAAATGGATATATAGTTCAGTGGGAAAAGTTATAACTTGTCATTTATATCGATGCTCGTTCTATGCTTAGGTGTTGAGTGGATGGTCCTATTTGGTGACTGCTATCTCTGCCCAATTATACAGGACAGGCTGTCACTGAATAGGAACAGCCATATGACTAAGGCCAGAGGCTTAGATCAATAAATGATAAGTTATGAAGAATTTTTGCCCACAGAACTTTATATCAATCTTCTTAGCTTCTCCTGCTCTATAACCTGCTGCCTGCAGAATGTACTATATTTTCAACATGACCGCTTCCCATTAAGGGGGTTATCCCATGATTGATGTAAAAAATGAAAATCAGACATCACATAGTACATGACAGTCTCTTTCTAACAAAGCTAAAACCAGCCCTGTACCTCACATGGATCCAGAGATCTCCACGCATTCATTGCTCCATTTGTTCTGCTAGATTCTCGTCAGACTGACAGCTCAAGAAATGTGACCTTTCTAAGGAGATGTGTCCTTTCTCAGGGGGCCTGTCCATTCTTTTGCAGCTGAGACGGTGTGTCATTTCTGCTGCATCTCTCTCCCTGTAATTGTCACAGCTTCTAGCAGTAGATACAGCTAGTTGTGCGGTATGCCAGACCTTGCAGGTGAATTATGTGTGAGGTCACGGTGTGAACAATAGGTGGTTCGAGGTGAATACAGTTCTGGTTACTCACGGTTATGTTGTCCCTGGGCAGGCTCGCATAAGTGAAAAGGAGAATGGCACAAGGATTCTCTGGGGCACACTCTGGTGTAAGGGACACTGGTCAGATGTGGGTTTGAGGTGCCCTTGGTGGTCTGTATTAATGTGCCAGTGGCAATGTCCCTTGTAATCGTGACGCCAGTACCTTTTGTATGGAGGTACAACCATTTACTATAGTGTTAATAGAGGAACTGAGTCTGAGGCAAACAGGGTAAAACTCCAAATGGCACTTTACTGAAGATGACTCTTGATAACACTACATCCATTGGCATTACACAGTCTCTTGATACAATCCGGCATTAAGCACAATCTCCCATGCATATGGGGAAAGGGAAATGCAAATCCTCAATGAAGTACAGGCTCTTGCAATACATAAGAAGCTACTGCTCAGACTAGGCTTGTAATAATAATGAAAGTCTTACACTGGTAACAACTCCGGCCTGACCCTAATCCTTGAATAAAACGTTGTTTTTTTTTAATCCTGAAACTTCTATTCCAATGCATTTCTGACAGTTGGCCTGACTGTCCTCAGGATTTAAACTGGAGATGTAGATGCTTCAAGCCATCTCCTACACCTACTACAAAGGTGCTTAATAAGTCCTCAGGTAATGACTATCTTGCTAATCCTTTGTCTTGCATAAACGTGATAATTCCTCAAATACTCGGCTGTATATAGTTCAGACATTGGTCACCCTGAAAGAGCGATCTATAGGAGTGGATTGCTCACCTCTAGGAAGAATACTTGCAGGCCTTAACCCTGGGTTATGGAACCGACAGGGACAGAGTAGAGAGGCTAGGAAGGGGCCTCCCTCCAGATATTCAGCTACATGGCTGTTGCTTTCTTGAAGGCTCATGAGAGAACTGCATTCAGATGAACTCTCACTTGGATTTACCTGAGCTCATCTGCAGTGGTTTGGATTTACCTCAACCAGGAACTGAACAACTCACAGCACAGAACTGCACAGGACTGCACACACGGCACATGACTGCACAGCCTAACTTAGGTCTGAGCTAAGCTATTTATACACACTGACACTGCTCCATCCTGTGGAGAATCGAGTGTAGTGCACCCTGACTAGGCCTATGTAAAGGATACTTGCATGTAAAATCACATTGTGACATGGAGAATATGACATGAGATAAAATACAAAATACAGGCATATCACATGACATTAATACATGGTAAAAGCATATTTGTGGGCCCCACGGTTACTTGAGTGGGACACTGTTTTCATAAAGTCCAGAGTTGCAGTCTTGACCCGAGACACTTGTTGGTGGGAGTCTAGCGTGACCCACAACTGGCATCCCCCAATCACCATCTCGCGGGATCTTTCATATCTTTTGTCAGACCTCCATATCCATGAACCATCCATTGCACAGTCCTGTTGTAGGTGGGTCTGCACAGACCTCATAGTGACCACACCTGATTTTTTTTAATTTTTTTTTTTATCTTGGACAGTCTCTTTCACCAGGTTTCTGGCCCTTTAGGCCCCTTTCACACGGGCGAGTATTCCGCGCGGATGTGATGCATGAGTTGAACGCATTGCACCCGCACTGAATCCTGACCCATTCATTTCTATGGGGCTGTTCACATGAGCGGTGATTTTCACGCATCACTTGTGCGTTGCGTGAAAATCGCAGCATGCTCTATTTTGTGAGTTTTTCACGTAACGCAGGCCCCATAGAAGTGAATGGGGTTGCGTGAAAATCGCAAGCATCCGCAAGCAAGTGCGGATGCGGTGCGATTTTCACGCACGGTTGCTAGGAGACGATCGGGATGGAGACCCGATCATTATTATTTTCCCTTATAACATGGTTATAAGGGAAAATAATAGCATTCTGAAAATTAGACCAAATTGGGTATATAAATACACTGGGGTCTAGTATAATATACTGAGCCAACCAACGAAAAAAACTGTAACGGATCTCCTGGCACCCCGACCGGGTACCTCCGTTGATAAATGCTCCCAGTGCCTCCCGAGGACTCCAAGCACTCCGCTCGACACCGATACCACCACAGGAACCAGGAAAAGGAACAGCTCTTACATGAGCTAGGAGTAATAGCCAGGGGAGTATACACGTATAGCAATCCCCACACACATGAGACGAGGCTCTATGTTGAGTGTAAAACAGCAACACTTTATTGAGGGCTACCCGCCCGTATTTATGCAGGTCCCCATCTGGTGGACACAGGACAGATATGCAGCAATTCAGGATACACAGACACAAGACATCCCCACAATGCATCATGGTTTCCTCCTCTCTGCCCTGGAGACACCCGAGGAGTAATTCAATTATCTCTCAGGACAAAGGGAAATCGCCAATACACATGTGGGGACAACAGGACAGGAATCACCATTTAAACATACAATGTCACAACCCTTACAGTAAACACAGACATTTAAGGGCTCTTTCACACTTGCGTTGTTCGGATCCGGCGCGTACTCCACTTGCCGGAATTACACGCCGGATCCGGAAAAACGCAAGTGTACTGAAAGCATTTGAAGACGGATCCGTCTTCAAAATGATTTCTGTGTTACTATGGCAGCAAGGACGCTATTAAAGTCCTGGTTGCCATAGTAGGAGCGGGGAGCGGGGGAGCAGTATACTTACAGTCCGTGCGGCTCCCGGGGCGCTCCAGAATGACGTCAGAGCGCCCCATGTGCATGGATGACGTGCCATGCGATCACGTGATCCATGTGCTTGTGGCGCCCTGACGTCACTCTGGAGCGCCCCGGGAGCCGCACGGACGATAAGTACACTGCTCCCCCGCTCCCCGCTACACTTTACCATGGCTGCCAGGACTTTAGCGTCCCGGCAGCCATGGTAACCATTCAGAAAAAGCTAAACGTCGGATCCGGCAATGCGCCGAAACGACGTTTAGCTTAAGGCCGGATCCGGATCAATGCCTTTCAATGGGCATTAATTCCGGATCCGGCCTTGTGGCAAGTCTTCAGGATTTTTGGCCGGAGCAAAAAGCGCAGCATGCTGCGGTATTTTCTCCGGCCAAAAAACGTTCCGTTCCGGAACTGAAGACATCCTGATGCATCCTGAACGGATTTCACTCCATTCAGAATGCATTAGGATAAAACTGATCAGGATTCTTCCGGCATAGAGCCCCGACGACGGAACTCTATGCCGGAAGAAAAGAACGCAGGTGTGAAAGAGCCCTAACATATCCCCAGATAGTTCAAGTCTGAGTGCATATTATTAGGTGAATGGCACTCAGACAACATGAATACAATAAAATGAGCTATCTGGGTACCCTCACATAACATACAATACAATTACACAGACAGATGGTTCTGTCACACACCTCAAAACCCCACATATCCCCATATGGCTTGGATCTGAGCGCTCAGATGCCACAAACACAGTCAAATCGCCATGGGGTTTAAGTTTTGCATGGGCTGATGAGAGGGCCCATAATCCTGGGGCAAGAGGCTGGCAACCAGGCCCCTCCAAAACCCAGTGGCAAGGTTATTTTCGCCACACATCTCCCCCTCCCAGGGAAGACTAACCAGATACCCGACCTCACGCCGGTCGGTACCTGAGTTAGTCTGGCAGCCCACCCACAACCAAATACTGGACCTGTTGAATTTGGTAGCCTGTCTCTGTCCAGTGAGTCCACCAAGGTTATGTTGGTAGCTGGTACTCCCGGTCTCTGTGTTGCTCCCTGGCTTGGAGTGGAGGTTGCTTTGTGGGCAGGGATCAGCGGTACTCTGCCCTGGTGCCAGCGTTACCATGGAAGAAGCCTGGTTGGAGCCTGGTTGTTGGAGGGGGAGACCGACTGTCTCCCCTTTGGATACCCAGCTCTGCTGCTGGAGGGGGAGACCGACTGTCCCTACCCCCTGTGCTGTAAGTGCACTGTTGTGGGGCTTACTGTCTCCCCCTGGTGCGTTAAGCTGCCGCTGGGGAGAGGGGGTAACGAGCTCCTCTCCCATACATACTTCCAGCCGCTGGGGAGGGCGACCGACCGTCTCCGCTCCCAATACAGTGTCCTGCTGGTGGGGAAAGGAGACTGGGCTCTCTATTCCCTGCTGGACACTCTGCCGCTGGGGGACAGGACCGACTGTCTCTGCCCCCTGTAACTCCACCTGCCGCTGGGGAATGGAGACTGGGCTCCCAATTCACAATAAATCACACGGCCGCTGGGGAATGGAGACTGGGCTCCCAATTCCCTGTAAATCACCCAGCCGCTGGGGAATAGAGACTGGGCTCCCAATTCCCTGCAATTCACACTGCCAATAGGGAGAGGGGGTAACAAGCTCCTCTCCCATACATACTTCCAGCCTCTGGGGAGGGAGACCGACTGTTTCCGCTCCCAATACAGTGTCCTGTTGCTGGGGAAATGAGACTGGGCTCTCTGTTCCCTGTTGGACACTCTGCCGCTGGGGGACAGGACTGACTGTCTCTGCCCCCTGTAACTCAGCCTGACGCTGGGGAATGGAGACTGGGCTCCCAATTCCCTGCAGGAGCAGTGGAGAGACCTCGGTCCCATCTCCACCGGCCACCTGGGGTTCTTCCCAGTAAACATACACAATATCCTCCCAGCTGAAGGGCTTTGGACCTGGGTCTGAAACTCTGCTCTCCTGCTGAGCCTTCTCACTGGAGTGGAACAGTTGCTGGTAGCCCTGTTCCAGCTCCATCTCCCGGGTCACCAGGTGGACCAGGTCCTGCTCAATCTCATGAGTGTCGTCCCAGTCATACCTGCTCTCCCGCCACTCAAAGAGGTCCCTGTACCGGGCTTGTGTAGGGCTCCCAAACTCCAGCTCTGAAAAAGTCTCCCATAAAAAGCCAGGACTATCAAACTCCTCTCCCTACGGCTTGTCATGCTCAGCTGTCCTGGGTAGGTACTGTGCCCCATACCACCAGAGCGCCTGGTAGGCATTTTCCAGCCACAGCTCCTGCCATGCTAGGAGTTCCAATTCCTTTACCCATTCCTCCCGGGGCTGCTCTCCCAGGAAGGGCATCTGCAGGGCTACTCTCTTCTGCAACCGCTGGTCTTCCGTGGGGAGTCTCTCGTCCCGCATATACTCCACAATACCCAGTACCTGGTACCAGATGCCTTTGCGGACTGCATCTCGATCATCCATGACACCCTCATCGTACTCCACTGCTGTTTCCATTCTGGTGCTGTCAGGGTCGCTGTACTAGGACATGCGTTGCGCTCAAATTGTAAAATCCATGGAATGGTGTCTCCTGTAGCTGTCCTTCTGGCTGTGGGAACGATCCCGCCGCTAGCCACTAATGTAACGGATCTCCTGGCACCCCGACCGGGTACCTCCGTTGATAAATGCTCCCAGTGTCTCCCGAGGACTCCAAGCACTCCGCTCGACACCGATACCACCACAGAAACCAGGAAAAGGAACAGCTCTTACAAGAGCTAGGAGTAATAGCCAGGGGAGTATACACGTATAGCAATCCCCACACACATGAGACGAGGCTCTATGTTGAGTGTAAAACAGCAACACTTTATTTATGCAGGTCCCCATCTGGTGGACACGCCCCTAGGGGACCAGATGGAAGACTGTGACACAGGACAGATATGCAGCAATTCAGGATACACAGACACAAGACATCCCCACAATGCATCATGGTTTCCTCCTCTCTGCCCTGGAGACACCCGAGGAGTAATTCAATTATCTCTCAGGACAAAAGGAAATCGCCAATACACATGTGGTGACAACAGGACAGGAATCACCATTTAAACACGCAATGTCACAACCCTTACAGTAAACGCAGACATTTAACATATCCCCAGATAGCTCAAGTCTGAGTGCATATTATTAGGTGAATGGCACTCAGACAACATGAATACAATAAAATGAGCTATCTGGGTACCCTCACATAATATAAAATACAATTACACAGACAGATGGTTCTGTCACACACCTCAAAACCCCACATGTCCCCATATGGCTTGGATCTGAGCGCTCAGATGCCACAAACACAGTCAAATCGCCATGGGGTTTAAGTTTTGCATGGGCTGATGAGAGGGCCCATAATCCTGGGGCAAGAGGCTGGCAACCAGGCCCCTCCAAAACCCAGTGGCGAGGTTATTTTCGCCACAAAAACCAATAACCCCATATAGAATAAGAGAGCACACATATAACATATATGTAGTTTATTAAAGACACATTAAATGACAATAAATATGATATAAAGGCACAAATTAAAGGGGGCGGTGGTGCGTCCCATGTAATGGGACCAAAATCAACCACCCTCACATATACCGGACTAACAGGGAAAAGGGGTCACAGACATTGGGTATAAAGCTGCATACTAATGGGAGAGCTGTAAGTTCACCCAAAGTAACCTATAACCATGTGTATGCTACATACAATAATGCAAAAAAGTCAATGTGGTCACACACAGCACACCTGCCCCCCAAAGGCAACATAGATGGCAATCCGATAAATGCGGATTACCAAATAGTAACACAGTCAAGGGCAGAGCAGGAATACTGTGTGTAAGCAATAAATCATACTAAATTAACAAAGTAACAATGCATGAGACAAAAACACAAATTACCCATGGTATGCCGAAACCCAAGGTCTGTGACCAGAGCTGCATACTTAATTCAGTATGATTTATTGCTTACACACAGTATTCCTGCTCTGCCCTTGACTGTGTTACTGCTAACTCACACAATTACACTTATATGATCCATACGGTTCCATCCAATGTTCAATCATGAAATCACCGTACCAGCGCTAGTTCCATGGTAGTGAATAAGAGCAGTAATGCAGTTGGGATCTACAAGGACTGCACATTGGACTGAACTGTATGCTTTTGTTGCAAAACAGCTGATACATGAGGTTGTGTTGATCAATGTTAAAAAGTTCTCTTAAATTCTCCAAAACAAGCAGTTTTTTAAACACCTGCGGCGGCTGCGGGGGAATGACGACTCTGGGGAAACAGTGGCGGGGATCAAGTATGATTCCCACCATTGGTCCAGCCATGCTGGGGGTCTGCAGAAAAGGTACCTATAGATGAACAAACCCATTAATATTATAAAGCAAAAAGCAGATCCAACAGTCACTAATAAGGAAATGTCTCCACCTGTCATTTTAGAGAGGATAAATGTGCTTTGTATGACAACTTTCCACATTTTATTTGGTGATTTACTATGTGATTATTATATCGTTTGTCCAGCATTTGTGTTCCCTGGAAACAATGTTCCAGCGAACACCTCACAACTAATCTTCCTTCATTGATCCCAAATGAGGTGCATTTCCTTGAAATAGATTTAATCCTATTACCTGTTATTCTTAACTGTTTACGTGCTTCAGTCTTTACCTCAAAAAGTTCACCAACGGTAGTCTAAAGATGGCCAAACACATTCAATAGCTGTCAGACAAACAATTGTTTGGTAGACAGCTATCTCTCCCGACTCCCCTATATATGTACTCAGTTCGGCTGAATGTGTATGTGTACTCAATGTGGAGAGAGGAGAAAGCTGCTGGCAGACACTTCTGTCGGCAGTATATCTCTGGGGAGAACAAAAGGATCAAGCAAAAATATTCATTTTGCCTGATTATTCTGTCCGTGACAACATCTGTCGGGGGAGAGTTGGAAGCTCTTTGTACCTGTTATACTGTTGGCTGAATCCACTGTTCTCAGCAGGTTCAGCTGAAAATACAGTAATGTGTATGGAGACCTTAACTTTTCCCATTTGTTTAAAATAGTTATTTGCACTACTCACAAAAAGTTAGGGATATTTGGCTTTTGGGTGAAATTTATGAAAAATATAGAAGTTCACGCTACAGTGGTAATATATCATGAAAGTAGGGCATTTAAGTAGAAGCATGCAATGGTGATTTCCTCATCTCAAGCAATTTATTGAAACAAAAGCCATCACCAGTGGTGGGTATACCCTCACAAAAAAATTAAATGTCTCAATAACTTGTCATGTGGCCTTGAGCATCAATTACAGCTTGACAACAGCGTCTCATGCTGTTCACAAGTCGAATTATTGAGAATTGAGGTTCTGGGGTACAGACTTACGAGTCTCTACATGGAGACTCAGCTGATTCCATAGGTTTTGAAAGGGATTCAAGTCTGGAGAAACTGCAGGCCACTCTATTTGAGGTACCCCAGTCTCCAGCAGCTGTTCCCTAATGATGAGACCTCGATGAGCTGGTGCATTGTTGTCCATGAAGATGAAATTAGGCCTGTGTTGTTCATGCAGAGGCACAATGACTGGATTAATGATGTTATTCAAGTAGTATGGACTTGTCACTGTACCATTCACAAAGTGTAGGGCAGTTCTGTATTGACTAGACACACCTGCCCACACCAACACCACCACAACCGAAAGATCATCTGGTGACAACAGTGTCTGATGCATAGCATTCTCCTTGAAGTCTCCAACATCCATGGCGGCCATCATTTCTGCTCAGCGTGAATTGACTTTCATCAGTGAACAGCACTGAGGCCCACTCGTCCCTCATCCAGTGTAGATGTGCAGTAAGCCGGATTGGGACTGATGCACACTGGCGCAATATTAATAGTTTTTTGTTTGTGACGCCAATTGCAATGTGTGCAGGTTATAGTCTCAGGGCCCTTTAAGGTGTTATAACTCACGTACCAGACATAGTGCCCTGGAACAGAGGTATTTTGGACTATGGACATTTGTGGACATTTGCCACTATTGCTACTGTGCAAAGAAATTAAATTAACTACTTTACTGTACTTGGAAAGGTTAAAGGGGTTCTGCAGTTTGTTTAAACTGATGATCTATCCTCTGGATAGATCATCAGCATCTAATCGGCAGGGGTCCGACACCCGGGACCCCCCGCCGATCAGCTGTTTGAGAAGGCAGCAGCTCTCCAGGAGCACCGCGGCCTTCTCACTGTTTACCGCAGGCCCAGTGACGTCACGACCAGAGCGCCGCTGCCTTCTCAAACAGCTGATCGGGGGTGTCGGACCCCCGCCGATCAGACGCTGATGATCTAACCAGAGGATAGATCATCAGTTTAAACAAACTGCAGAACCTCTTTAAGGGTACTTTCACACTAGCGTTTTTCTTTTCCGGCACTGAGTTCCGTCAAAAGGGCTCAATGCCGGAAAAGACCTGATCAGGTGTATCCCCATGCATTCATTTTGACTGATCAGGCAAAAGAGAAAACCGTAGCATGCTACGGTTTTATCTCTGGCGTAAAAAACTGAAGACTTTTTTCCATAGGAATGTATTAGTGCTGGATCAGGCATTCAAAATACCGGAATGACGGATCCGTCCTTCCCGTCTGCGCATGCACAGACCAAAAAAAAGGTGAAAAAAATAAATGCCGGATCCGTTTTGCTGGATGACACCGTCAAGACAGATCCAGCATTTCAATGCCTTTTTTTAAATGATCAGGCATTTTTAAGACTGATCAGGATCCTGATCAGTCTTACTAATGCCATCAGTTGGCATACGTTTTGTCGGATCCGGCAGGCAGTTCCGGCGACGAAACTGCTTGCCGGATCACTCTGCCGCAAGTGTGAAAGTAGCCTAACTTACACTATGATTTATGCCATAAGTTAAACTTATACTGATGTATATTTTTGAAGTGCATATATTTTTGAGTCTGCAGATAGGAACCAATGTTTAGAAGAAGAGACTCTGCCAGACTGCACGAGTGAGCAGAAGAAGACGCTGAAACGGTGATGGTGAAATGGTGATACTCTACCACAGACCAGTGTATTAGGGTCCATTTGACCAGTGGGCCAACGCATCACTGAGCATCAGACCCTGGATCACCAACCCTTTGGCCAGGGTAGCAGCCTTTTGAGAGAGAGAGAGAAAGAGAGAGAGAGATAGCTTATGCCTTTCCTGAGCACATAACCTTCTTCTGCCAGGGAGGAGACTAGAGAAGCCAGCTCAGAGCATTACCTGGATTGTTTTGCATTTGAGTTCCTCCAATAAAGAATCACACTGGTTTACTGCAAAACTGACTTTTTGCACTTATTTCCCATTGGGGTGCACCAGGCTATACCATCACTTCTAGAGAGAAGCAACCCAGCGTAGCATAGGGCCACCCCAAACACAGCCACTACATATGCTCTTTTTATATATCATTTTCCATCCATATACACCTCAATTTTAACAAACACTGTAGCAAGAACAGGAACGGCCCATGTGACTCAATATGTAATTTTTGAAGCAGTTTTTTTAATGTCATAAAAACTCTGACATAGATTCACTAATCCTTTAGGTGAAGTAACCTTAGGCTCTCTAGACCTGCACCAGATTTATCACAGTGGCTCAGCTGGAATAATACCTTTGGTAGGGATAGACCCTTTTCTCTGACTCTGTACCAACTATAGGTTGGCTTTCTTTGACACAGAATTTTTGGCCACAATTGTGGTGCAATTTTGAAGCGACATGGAACATCTTAAGCCATGGTTCTTTCACACAAAGCTCCACCCCTTTCAATAAGTCCTGGCCCCTTTTTTATCAACTCAGAAAAAAGTGTAGAAACCCTAGTTGTGCCAAATTGCCAAAACTGTGCCACTTTTTAGACAGATTTTAGGTGCAGACACACTGGGTCACTGTATATGAAGCGGTCCAAGGCTCAGTTACTCTGTTTGCACTTGTGTTGTTGAGTATTAGGGTGCTTTCACGCATAGGTTTTTGCTAGCATTTTTCTGCACTGCTGTGGATTTTTGCTGTAGAAACGCTAGCTCCAGATGTTAGTGACTGGCATTTTGTTAATTAGGTGTCATTTTTTTGTCTTTCTGGTATCTTTTCAAAAACACAGCACGGGACATTTGTCAAGACTATCATTCCCATACACCAGTACTGATCCCTCTGCGTCGGAGTGAGGCACATTTTTGGCAGTCCGCGTGCCAGAAACTGAAGTCTATGCCGCACTAAGCCCCATCCCCTTGCACTAATCCCTGCCCCATTTCTAAAGTTACAAGAAGCTTGAAAAGTTACAAATTATTGTGCACATATGGAGTGCACCATAATTTGCAACTTTTTGATGCCACTATTGTAAATGCCCCTTAGCATGCTGGAGCTCTTGCCATTTTTTTTTTTTAGCCATTTTCACTTCACCTTCTCTAAAAAAAACACTATTGGGCAACCACACTGCAAAAAACATATGAATAAGCACAAATGAAAGTGGCAGAAAATGCAAATAGACAGAAAACCTCATGCTGTTATTCTGCCAGTGGTAACAAAAAGACACCAGTCCAAAATTTATGTGTGCACGGACCCTTATTGCGAAGTAGATAAAAAGACCCCTGTCATAGGTCTATCGAAAAAATTCTCAATCCAGAGGTGTCATAAATAATCCAGTTTATTGGGGAGCTAAAGGGAACCGGTCACGTTGAACATGGTATCTGAGCTGGAGGCAGTGTGTTATAGAGCAGGGGGAGCTGAGAAGATTGATATATAGTTTATGGAAAAAGATTCAGATAAACTTGTCATTTATAGATTTTAAGAGGACCTTTCACCAGAGGAAAGCCTCTAAACTAACTATACAGAGGTGTAGAGCGGCGCCCAGGGATCCCCCTGCACTTACTGTTATCCCCGGGCACCGCTCCGTTCGCCCGGTACAGCCTCCGGTATGTAAGGAGTTAGGCTCCACCCATTTGATCCTGCCGGCGTCTTCTTCTCCTATGCTGTAGCGCCTATACGGAGCGGCGCCCGGGGATAACAGTAAGTGCAGGGGGATCCCTGGGCGCCACTCTACACCTCTGTATAGTTAGTTTAGAGGCTTTCCTCTGGTGAAAGGTCCTCTTTAAATCCCTTCTCATTCTGGGCTTTGAAGTCAAGGAGTCGGTCCTATCAGTAATTGACAGTCTTCCCTCTATGACTGTGTATAGCTGCCAGTCACTGATAGGATCGCCTCCTGGACTTCGAAGCCAAGGAATATAAATGTATACATTACAAGTTTTACTGAATGTTTTCTCATAAAACTTTACAAGCTCCCCCTGCTCTATAACATGCTGCCTGCAGATTAATTTGCATTTTCATGGTGACAGGTTCCCTTTAAAACCTTAAAATACTGTGTTTGCATAAAATAGCTAGAGCATTATGTTATATGTATAACTATTATATATGTGTTAGATGTTCTATGTGATAGCGCTGTTCGAATGTCCCGGAGAACGAAGAGCACAAGCCCGTTTTAGCACATAGTGAACGTCGTGAAAACAAAACCTATAAAACTGTGGCGGAATTCTACCACATTTTTAATTTTTTTCCAGCTTTCCACTACATCTTATGCCGGTGATGGCTAACCTCCGGAACTCTAGCTGTTGTAAAACTACAACTCCCAGCATGCTCCATTCATTTCTATGGAGTTCTGAGACACAGCCAAGCAAGTGTGCATCTTGGAAGTTGTAGTTTTACCACAGCTGGAGTGCCGGAAGTTAGCCATCACGGTCCTATGCAATATTAAATGGTGCCATTAAAAATTACAACTTGTCACGCAAAAAGCCTCATATGGCTATGTGAATGGAAAAATAAAAAAGCTATGGCTCCAAGAAGGCAGGGAGTAAAAAACAAAAAAGCTAAAACCAAAAATTGCTCCACCAGCAAGGGGTTAACAGCAAGACAGCATTAGTAGTCCTTAAGTGACAGCAGAATTATATGGTTAACCCCATAAGGACCCGCGCCGTACATGTACGGCGCTGGTGGATGTGACTTATGGACCAGCGCCGTACGGCAGGCTGATCGGACGGGTGCAGGAGCTGCGCCCGCCCGATCAGCGGCAGGGGCCCGGCAGTCACTGATAGCCAGACCCCTGCTGTATGCACCGGTATCGGTGAAAACACAGATGTCGGCTCGTTAACCTTTGCACTGCCGCGGTCAGCACTGACCGCTGCACGTGCGGGATCCTGCCGGGTGCGGGGTGGCAATCGGGTCCTGCTGTGACAGGGACCCAATGGCAGGGAAGGCAGCCCAATGCCTTCCGTGACAGCCTGTGAGATACAGCCCCCTGGATCTCACAGAATCAGGCTGTAAGTGTATTACATTGAGTAAGGGTCCATTCAGACGTCTGTAGTGTTTTGCACCCTAAAATAGTATCAATCAAAAGTCATATGCACCCTAAAATAGTATCAATCAAACCGTCATCTCATGCCAAAAAAAATGAGGCTCTACATAAGACAGTCGCCCAAAAAAAATAATATATATGGCTTTCAGATTATGGAGACACTAAAAAATATTTTTTTTCAAAAGTGTTTTATTATGTAAAACTGAAACAAACAACCCAAAAAAGTAGTCATATTTGGTATTGTCGCATCTGTAACAACCTGCTCTATAAAAATACCACATGATTACAACCTGAATATTGTAAATAACAAAAAAATAAAAACGGTGCCAAAACTATTTTTTGTTACCTTGCCTCACAAAAAGTGTGATATAGAGCAACCAAAAGTCATATGTACCCTACAAAACTGCCACCTTATCCCATAGTTTTCAAAATGGGGTATTCTTTAGAGTTTCTACTCTAGGGGTGCATCAGGGGGTCTTTAAAATGTGACATGGCAACTTAAAATTATTCCAGTGAAATCTGCCCTCCAAAAACCATATAGCGTTCCTTTCCTTCTGCGCCCTGCCGTGTGCCTGTACATCAGTTTACGACCACATATGGGGTGTTTCTGTAAACTACAGAATCAGGGTAATAAATATTGAGTTTGGCTGTTAACCCTTGCTTTGTTAGCAGAATTTTTTTTTATTAAAATGGAAAATCTGCCAAAAAAGTGAAATTCTGAAATTTCATCTACATTTCCCTTTAATTCTTGTAGAACACCTAAAGGGTTAACAAAGTTTGTAAAATCAGTTTTCAATACCTTGAGGGGTGTAGTTTCCAAAATAGGGGCCATTAATGGGTGGTTTCTATTATGTAAGCCTCACAAAGTGACTTCAGACCTGAACTGGTCCTTAAAGTGGATTTTGGATATTTTCTGAAAAATTTCAAGATTTGCTTCTAAACTTCTAAGCCTTCTAACATGGCAAAAAATAAAATGTAATTTACAAAATGATCCAAACATGAAGTAGACATATGGGAAATGTAAAGTAATAACTATTTTAGGAGGTATCACTATCTGTTTAAAAAGCAGAGAAACAGAAATTTTGAAAATTGCAATTTTTTCCAAAGTTTTTGTAAATTTGGTATTTTTTTTATAAATAAAAATGAAAGATTTTGACTCAAGCTTACCACTGTCATGAAGTACAATATGTGATGAGAAAACGATCTCAGAATGGCTTGGATAAGTAAAAGCTTATCACCACATAAAGGGACACATGTCAGATTTGCAAAATACAGCCTGGTCCTTAAGGTGAAAAATGGCAGTGTCCTGAAAGGTGTTAATGGTAAATGCACGGCTGCTGGTGGTAAACAACCAAAAAATAGACTTATTTTTTTAAGATGTTTTTTTTTTTTTTTAAATAGTCTGAAAATTTTTTGCCTGCTGGTGTGTCTACACACACACACACACACACACACCATCTGGGGTCATGTGATCATCCTTCATGTTTTCCGACGTCTGATCTGAAACACGTCACATGCCATTTTGAGAAATTCAGAAACGAATTGTCAACAATTCGAATTCTGAGTTGACCTCAATTTTTTGAATATTTGAATTGAATTTAATTAGTTTAGATTCGCTCATCTCTAAAAAGGAGACAATTTAAACAGGGATCTGCCCATCTCCTAACCTCCAGGAATCCTGAAGAAGTATTTCTCAGTTTCACTGGAAGATCTGCAATGAGCAGGATATGGGGTAACGCTGACGCCACTTATGCAGTGGGCCAGGATACATGTTGTTAAAGTTCTGTATTTGTCGTGACGCCAATTGCAGCGTGCGCAGGGTACTACCCCAGGGCCCTTCCAAGGTTTTATAACGCATGTCCCAGATTAGAAATGCCAGAATGGTGTAATGGCTTATAATGTCTCTATAGGGTGGTGATAATTGTGTCAACGGTGTCTTCTACCTGGGTACGGCTGGACTCCTGGCTCACTTGCAATAATTTTGAGTGTAGTGATAGTAGGAGTAATAGAGGAATTTTGCCGCAGAAATGATGTCCAGACCTTTAGGTGAAGTTCAAACGTTTCTTTACTGAAGATAACTTGTATCCAAGCAGTATACAGCTTTGGTCTCTGGTCCCAGCAGGTTTTGGCAATCATTGGCAGGAATAAATGCTTCTGCTTTATATGTGGGGAGCTTGCAGGATAAGACGTCTGCTTGGTAGCTCTATAACTGTGGCAGGAATTAATCTTCTGCACTTCTCTGTAACTTCTGCTTTGTGGGGACAGACTAGCTGAGGAGGAATAGCTTCTCCTAGGTCTCTGGACTTGACTCACAGATAGTTTCTCAGGGGATGCTTTCTTCCTGGAACTCTGGAGGTTGTCTGTAGCTTTCTGCTTTCTTTTCATCCAGTTAAGGTGCAGGGCTCAGACTGGGAATATGATCAGGTCTCATCCGAGACAAGATCCTTGCTGTCTTCCCTATGCAGGGGATCTCCTCACACACACCCTACCCCTAGCAAGGGGTAGGCTACACTGACCCTAACTTCCTTCTCCACCCATGCTGCAGGATGTGGGAACAGTCCACACCTCTACAGAGGGGGAGCTAAACTGAAATAATCCATTCCAGTTTAGATACACTAAACTAGGACTTGTACCTGGCCAATGCATTGCTGCCACCTGCTGGTCAACCTGGAAAATTACAAGGAAATGGAATTTAACATAGGTTTTACATGCACATTTGTGGAGACATAATATAAATTACATCTGATGACAATATACAAGCCCTTAGAAGATAGTAGCGGGGTAGAGGCGTATAGTAACACAACTCTGGGGTGTTACAGATCTCTAATAATTCTCAATGGGAAAAACCTATTTTTCCACCTCATCATAAAATGTGCCTTACCTCTTATTTATTCAACACTGTGTCTTGTTATACATGTCCAATAAATATATATATATATAAGTAAAGAAAAGAAGCAGCACTCCAAATAGTGAAGAAAGTGGAAGGTTTATTCACCCAACCAGCAGCAACGTTTCAGCTCTCTCTATGGAGCCTTTGTCCAGCTCCATATATATATATATATATATATTATATTAGAAGGAGATGCCACATTTCTGCTTAGGTATTTGTAGTCTCTTTAATGAGATCCTGTGTAACCGTCATCTCCAGATGAAATCTAGGAGCAAAGATTCCAAATCCTAAATACCTTTATTCTCAATATGAAACTGAGGGAGTCATTTACTAATCTGAAATACGCTTAAATTGGGCATTTTTCAGGCGCAGATGGTGCCGCTATCCGCGACTTGTGGGTGTGGCGTGGGCAGGGAAGGGGATGGGCCGATTGGACAGGAAATAGCCAGGTGAGAAGGAGACGCCCACAGAGAAAGACTGCGTCTCCTCCCCATTGCTCCAATGCTCAGTATTAGCATACTGAGCGGGGAAAATATTGGGGGGCACAGCGCGGCGTAGGAGTGCTATCTTAACAAAACAAGCAAGGTGGCAGCATCAGCGGGGGTTACCCCGCAAGTACAGGTACTTATCTCAATTAATAAAAACCGGTGAAAGGTCCTCTTTAAAGTGTCAATTTAAAGTTTGCTGCAACGGTGTATTTAGCACATTAAAGGGCATCTATCAGCAGATTTGTCCCTATGACACTGGCTGACCTGTTACATGTGCGCTTGGCAGCTGAAGGCATCTGTGTTGGTTCCATGTTCATATGTGTCCGCATTGCTGAGAAAATGATGTTTTAATATATGCAAATGAGCCTCTAGGAGCAACGGGGGCGTTACCATTACACCTAGAGGCTCTGCTCTCTCTGCAACTGCTGCGCCCTCTCCACTTTGATTGACAGTATCTGACTGGTGGGAGTCTGACACCTTGCACCACTGTAATTACATGAGCTGCCGCTAAAAGAAAGTCAGTGTACAGTTAAACTTTGAAGAGTCTGCAGCACTCATACTAGTGGCGCAACTTCTTTAAACAACCGATCTGCGGGCATATCAGCAGTCTGACCACCACCGATCAGATATTGATGACGTATCCTAAGGATAGGTTATTAATATTATATCACTGCACAACCCCCTTAACCACCTCAGCCCCCAGTGCTTAAACACCCTGAAAGACCAGGCCACTTTTTACACTTCTGACCTACACTACTTTCACCGTTTATTGCTCGGTCATGCAACTTACCACCCAAATGAATTTTACCTCCTTTTCTTCTCACTAATAGAGCTTTCATTTGGTGGTATTTCATTGCTGCTGACATTTTAACTTTTTTTGTTATTAATCGAAATTTAACGATTTTTTTGCAAAAAAATGACATTTTTCACTTTCAGTTGTAAAATTTTGCAAAAAAAACGACATCCATATATAAATTTTGCTCTAAATTTATTGTTCTACATGTCTTTGATAAAAAAAAATGTTTGGGTAAAAAAAAAAATGGTTTGGGTAAAAGTTATAGCGTTTACAAACTATGGTACAAAAATGTGAATTTCCGCTTTTTGAAGCAGCTCTGACTTTCTGAGCACCTGTCATGATTCCTGAGGTTCTACAATGGCCAGACAGTACAAACACCCCACAAATGACCCCATTTCGGAAAGTAGACACCCTAAGGTATTCGCTGATGGGCATAGTGAGTTCATAGAACTTTTTATTTTTTGTCACAAGTTAGCGGAAAATGATGATTTTTTTTTTTTTTCTTACAAAGTCTCATATTCCACTGACTTGTGACAAAAAATAAAAAGTTCTATGAACTCACTATGCCCATCAGCGAATACCTTGGGGTCTCTTCTTTCCAAAATGGGGTCACTTGTGGGGTAGTTATACTGCCCTGGTATTCTAGGGGCCCAAATCTGTGGTAAGGAGTTTGAAATCAAATTCTGTAAAAAATGACCAGTGAAATCCGAAAGGTGCTCTTTGGAATATGGGCCCCTTTGCCCACCTAGGCTGCAAAAAAGTGTCACACATCTGGTATCTCCGTATTCAGGAGAAGTTGGGGAATGTGTTTTGGGGTGTCATTTTACATATACCCATGCTGGGTGAGATAAATATCTTGGTCAAATGCCAACTTTGTATAAAAAAATGGGAAAAGTTGTCTTTTGCCAAGATATTTCTCTCACCCAGCATGGGTATATGTAAAATGACACCCCAAAACACATTCCCCAACTTCTCCTGAATACGGAGATACCAGATGTGTGACACTTTTTTGCAGCCTAGGTGGGCAAAGGGGCCCATATTCCAAAGAGCACTTTTCGGATTTCACTGGTCATTTTTTACAGAATTTGATTTCAAACTCCTTACCACACATTTGGGCCCCTAGAATGCCAGGGCAGTCTAACTACCCCACAAGTGACCCCATTTTGGAAAGAAGACACCCCAAGGTATTCCATGAGGGGCATGGCGAGTTCCTAGAATTTTTTATTTTTTGTCACAAGTTAGTGGAAAATGATGATTTTTTATTTTTTTTATTTTTTTCATACAAAGTCTCATATTCCACTAACTTGTGACAAAAAATAAAAACTTCCATGAACTCACTATGCCCATCAGCAAATACCTTGGGGTGTCTTCTTTCCAAAATGGGGTCACTTGTGGGGTAGTTAGACTGCCCTGGCATTCTAGGGGCCCAAATGTGTGGTAAGGAGTTTGAAATCAAATTCTGTAAAAAATGACCAGTGAAATCCGAAAGGTGCTCTTTGGAATATGGGCCCCTTTGCCCACCTAGGCTGCAAAAAAGTGTCACACATCTGGTATCTCCGTATTCAGGAGAAGTTGGGGAATGTGTTTTGGGGTGTCATTTTACATATACCCATGCTGGGTGAGATAAATATCTTGGTCAAATGCCAACTTTGTATAAAAAAATGGTAAAAGTTGTCTTTTGCCAAGATATTTCTCTCACCCAGCATGGGTATATGTAAAATGACACCCCAAAACACATTCCCCAACTTCTCCTGAATACGGAGATACCAGATGTGTGACACTTTTTTGCAGCCTAGGTGGGCAAAGGGGCCCATATTCCAAAGAGCACTTTTCGGATTTCACTGGTCATTTTTTACAGAATTTGATTTCAAACTCCTTACCACACATTTGGGCCCCTAGAATGCCAGGGCAGTATAACTACCCCACAAGTGACCCCATTTTGGAAAGAAGACACCCCAAGGTATTCCATGAGGGGCATGGCGAGTTCCTAGAATTTTTTATTTTTTGTCACAAGTTAGTGGAAAATGATTTTTTTTTTTAAAAATTTCATACAAAGTCTCATATTCCACTAACTTGTGACAAAAAATAAAAACTTCCATGAACTCACTATGCCCATCAGCAAATACCTTGGGGTGTCTTCTTTCCAAAATGGGGTCACTTGTGGGGTAGTTAGACTGCCCTGGCATTCTAGGGGCCCAAATGTGTGGTAAGGAGTTTGAAATCAAATTCTGTAAAAAATGACCAGTGAAATCCGAAAGGTGCTCTTTGGAATATGGGCCCCTTTGCCCACCTAGGCTGCAAAAAAGTGTCACACATCTGGTATCTCCGTATTCAGGAGAAGTTGGGAAATGTGTTTTGGGGTGTCATTTTACATATACCCATGCTGGGTGAGATAAATATCTTGGTCAAATGCCAACTTTGTATAAAAAAATGGTAAAAGTTGTCTTTTGCCAAGATATTTCTCTCACCCAGCATGGGTATATGTAAAATGACACCCCAAAACACATTCCCCAACTTCTCCTGAATACGGAGATACCAGATGTGTGACACTTTTTTGCAGCCTAGGTGGGCAAAGGGGCCCATATTCCAAAGAGCACTTTTCGGATTTCACTGGTCATTTTTTACAGAATTTGATTTCAAACTCCTTACCACACATTTGGGCCCCTAGAATGCCAGGGCAGTATAACTACCCCACAAGTGACCCCATTTTGGAAAGAAGACACCCCAAGGTATTCGCTGATGGGCATAGTGAGTTCATGGAAGTTTTTATTTTTTGTCACAAGTTAGTGGAATATGAGACTTTGTAAGAAAAAAAAACAAAAACATCATTTTCCACTAACTTGTGACAAAAAATAAAAAATTCTAGGAACTCGCCATGCACCTCACGGAATACCTTGGGGTGTCTTCTTTCCAAAATGGGGTCACTTGTGGGGTAGTTATACTGCCCTGGCATTCTAGGGGCCCAAATGTGTGGTAAGTAGGTAAATGACCAGTGAAATCCGAAAGGTGCTCTTTGGAATGTGGGCCCCTTTGCCCACCTAGGCTGCAAAAAAGTGTCACACATGTGGTATCTCCGTATTCAGGAGAAGTTGGGGAATGTGTTTTGGGGTGTCATTTTACATATACCCATGCTGGGTGAGAGAAATATCTTGGCATAAGACAACTTTTCCCATTTTTTTATACAAAGTTGGCATTTGACCAAGATATTTATCTCACCCAGCATGGGTATATGTAAAATGACACCCCAAAACACATTCCCCAACTTCTCCTGAATACGGAGATACCACATGTGTGACACTTTTTTGCAGCCTAGGTGGGCAAAGGGGCCCAAATTCCTTTTAGGAGGGCATTTTTAGACATTTGGATACCAGACTTCTTCTCACGCTTTGGGGCCCCTAAAATGCCAGGGCAGTATAAATACCCCACATGTGACCCCATTTTGGAAAGAAGACACCCCAAGGTATTCAATGAGGGGCATGGCGAGTTCATAGAAACAACATTTTTTTGGCACAAGTTAGCGGAAATTGATTTTTTGGATTTTTTTCTCACAAAGTCTCCCTTTCCGCTAACTTGGGACAAAAATTTCAATCTTTCATGGACTCAATAAGCCCCTCAGCAAATACCTTGGGGTGTCTTCTTTCCAAAATGGGGTCATTTGTGGGGTGTTTGTACTGCCCTGGCATTTGAGGGTCTCCGCAATCATTACATGTATGGCCAGCATTAGGAGTTTCTGCTATTCTCCTTATATTGAGCATAAAGGTAATGAGATTTTTTTTTTCCGTTCAGCCTCTGGGCTGAAAGAAAAAAATGAACGGCACAGATTTCTTCATTCGCATCGATCAATGTGGATGAAAAAATCTCTGCCAAAAAAAGAAAAAGGAGGGGAAAGGCGTCTGCCAGGACATAGGAGCTCCGCCCAACATCCATACCCACTTAGCTCGTATGCCCTGGCAAACCCGATTTCTCCATTCACATCAATCGATGTGGATGAATAAATCATTGCCGGGATTTATTATTTTTTTATATATATACAAAGTGTTTGCCAAAGTATATGAACACCGCCACCTCCTCAGCTCATATGCCTCGGCAAACGTATCTTTTACTGCAGAGGAGAAATCTCGTCTTGCAGCGCCGCATACACCGACTTGCGTGTAATCTGACAGCAGCGCAATGCTTCTGTCAGAATGCACATCAGTGCTGCAGCTAGTCGATCGGTTGGTCCACCTGGAAGGTAAAAAAAACAAAACAAAAAAGAAAAAACCAGGCCGCAACACAATAAATTTATTAACTGTTGAACAGAACATAGAAACTTTTTTTTTACTTTTTTAACTGAATGTTTAACTTTTTTACTTACCGGTAATTTTTTTTTTGTTTATTTTTTTTACCTTTATAGAACAAACCTCTCCTTCCCCATGGGACAATGTGCAAAGCGCAAATCGCCCAAAGATGTGGCGAAGTACGTTATGCACTTTATCCCAGGTGAAAGGAGAGGTTTGCAGCAGCTGTGAGTAAAAGGGCCCTAATAGCCCTGTGTGCCTGTCCTGTGAGATGCAATCCCTATGCTAGGTGTACCTGTGTGTGGTACTTCCGGAAACACTCACCAAAGCATAGGGCAGGGTGGTCAGGACAGTCAGGACAGAAATAGCGGGTGTCACGCCTTATTCCACTCCTGCTACAGACACAACATTTTTTCGGGGTGGCGGTTGGGTTGAGGTACCAGCAACGACACTGGGGAAATGTCGCTCGTGTAGACGGCTAACTACACTGGTGGATGGGGCCACGGAACCTCCTGGATACAGGAGGTTCTCGATGATCTCTTCCTGGAATTTGAGGAAGGATCCTGTTCTCCCAGCCTTACTGTAGAGAACAAAACTATTATATGCAGCCAATTGAATTAAATATACAGACACCTTCTTATACCAGCGTCTGGTTCTGCGGGAAACTAAATAGGGAGCCAACATCTGGTCATTGAAGTCCACCCCTCCCATGAGCGCATTATAGTCGTGGACTGAGAGGGGCTTTTCAATGACACGGGTTGCCCTTTCAATTTGGATTGTCGTGTCTGCGTGAATGGAGGAGAGCATGTAAACGTCACGCTTGTCTCTCCATTTCACCGCGAGCAGTTCTTCATTACACAAGGCAGCCCTCTCCCCCCTTGCATGACGGGTGGTAACGAGCCGTTGGGGGAAGCCCACGCGACTAGTTCGCGCGGTGCCACAGGCGCAAATCCGTTCTAGAAACAAATGCCTAAAGAGGGCCACACTTGTGTAAAAATTGTCCACATAAAGATGGTACCCCTTGCCGAATAAGGGTGACACCAAGTCCCAGACTGTCTTCCCACTGCTCCCCAGGTAGTCAGGGCAACCGACCGGCTCCAGGGTCTGATCTTTTCCCTCATAGATCCGAAATTTGTGGGTATAGCCTGTGGCCCTTTCACAGAGCTTATACAATTTGACCCCATACCGGGCACGCTTGCTTGGGATGTATTGTTTAAATGCCAAGGCGCCCGGTAAAATGTATTAGGGACTCGTCTACGCAGATGTTTTGCTCGGGGGTATACAAATCTGCAAATTTCTGGTTGAAATGGTCTATGAGGGGCCGAATTTTGTGGAGCCGGTCAAAAGCTGGGTGGCCTCTAGGACGGGAGGTGGTGTTGTCGCTAAAATGCAGAAAACGCAGGATGGTCTCAAATCGTGTCCTGGACATAGCAGCAGAGAACATGGGCATGTGATGAATTGGGTTCGTGGACCAATATGACCGCAATTCATGCTTTTTAGTTAGACCCATGTTGAGGAGAAGGCCCAGAAAAATTTTAAGTTCGGAAACTTGGACTGGTTTCCACCGGAAAGACTAGGCATAAGAGCTTCCCGGGTTGGCGGATATAAATTGTGTGGCATACCGATTTGTTTCTGCCACGACTAAGTCCAAGAGTTCCACAGTCAAGAACAGCTCAAAAAATCCCAGGGCCGAACCGATATGAGCCGTCTCAACCCAAACTCCAGACTGGGCGGTGAAAGGGGGAACTACTGGTGCGGCTGAAGTTGGTGACTGCCAATCAGGGTTTGCCAGCACCTCAGGGATTCTAGGGGCTCTACGGGCCTGTCTGCGCGGTGGCTGCGACGGGGTAACTACTGCACGTGCCACCGTACCAGCTTCAACTGCCCTTCTGGTGCTCGCCACGTCACCATGTTGTACGGCAGTGCTGGTACTAGGTCCAGGAAGGGCTGCGCTGCTGGTGTATGCCTCACCACGTGATCCGGCAGCGACAGCCCCACTCTGCTGCTCTTGAAACGGATCCTGCGTAACCTGTGGTCTAGCGACACGGGGCCGGGTACGCCTGGTTCTATCAGGGACCTCCACCTCCTCGTCCGAACTTTGGGTCAGAGAGCCACTTCTTTCCACAGGTTCATATTCTGACCCGCTAGATTCGTCAGATGAGGGTTCCCATTCCTCATCCGACTAGGTCAGAATCCTGTAGGCCTCTTCAGAAGAATACCCCCTGTTTGCCATTTGGATTACTAAATTTAGGGGTATTCCCTGAGACTACCCAAGAAAAAAAGCAAACCTGTCTTACAAACGGGAGGCTAGCGAAGTACCGGAGGCCGCTGCGGTTGATAAAAAATATCAAAACTGATTTTTTTATCGCCGCAGTGCGTGTAAAGTGAATGTGCAGTGATCAAAAAACAAAATTTTTTTTGTCACTGCGGTGGGGCGAGCGTGGGTGAACGCACGTGTGGGCGACCGATCAGGCCTGATCGGGCAAACACTGCGTTTTGGGTGGAGGGCGAACTAAAGTGACACTAATACTATTATAGACCTGACCGTGATCAGTTTTGATCACTTACAGATACTATAAAAGTACAAATGCTGATTAGCGATACGCTAATCAGCGAATAAAAGTGACTGCGGTGCGGTGGGCTGGGCGCTAACTGACGCTAACTACCTAACCAAGGGGCCTAAACTATCCCTAAAACCTAACAGCCAATACTAATGGAAAAAAAAGTGACAGTTTACACTGATCACTTTTTGTCTTTCACTAAGTGATTGACAGGGGGCGATCAAGGGGTTAATTCGGGTGATGGGGGTGATGGAGGGTGATCTGGGGCTAAGGTGTAGTGTTGGTGCTACTCACAGTGATCTCTGCTCCTCTGCTGGATCCAACCGACGAAAAGGACCAGCAGAGGAGCAGAGAAGCCATATAACACATCATATTTACTAATATGATCTGTTATCTGGCTTCTGATTAGATTTTTTGAAAATCGCCAGCCTGCCAGCCAATGATCGTTGCTGGCAGGCTGGTGCCGAAATACTTCTTTAACTTTTGCCGGCCCGCGATGCGCATGCGCGGGCCGGCAATGCACGAATTCTCGCGTCTCGCGAGAGGACGCACCGGCGCGTCCACCCAGAACAACAGGACCGCCGCAAAGATGCAATCCTGCGTACGGCGGTCCTGAGGAGGTTAAAGGGGTTTTTCAGAACTTACATATTGCTAACCTATCTTCAGGAGAGGTCATTACTATACAGTTTGTGAGGGTCCTGAGTTTTGGCTTCTAGCGGCTGTGCTTGGTATTGCAGCCAAGGCCAAGTCACTTAAAGGGGTTGTCCGGGTTCAGAGCTGAACCTGGACATACCCATATTTTCACCTAGGCAGCCCCCTTGATGCTGGCTCATGCTCCGATGCGCACCCTTGCCCACCGCTAGATCGCGCTTTACTGGCTAGTGCAGCGCTAAAGCCCGCCCATCAGTGTTGGTGACGTCACTGGGCTTCCTAGCAGCCCCATGGAGACCCCCAGGTACGTCACCGGAACTCTTGAAAATGCCTTTGCCCTGCGCGATTTAGCGCAGGGCAAAGGAGAGCATCGGAGCATGAACTGCTCCGATGCTCAAGTCAGGGGGGCTGCCTGGATAAAAATGGAGGTATGTCCGGGTTCAGCTCTGAACCCGGACAACCCCTTTAAATGGGGCTGAGCTGCGCCTAGGCCATGTGACCAATGAACGTAATGTCCAGGAAGGGGCCACAGTGTTCAATGGAGTGTTGCAGCCTCTTCAAACAGTAAGAGTGCTGGGAGTCGGACCCCTACTAATCAGATATGGATGACCTATCCTGAGGATAGGTTATCAATATCTTACTCCCCCCAAAAAAAAAACTTTAAGTGTCAGGCGGACATTTTCTGCATCCATACTTGCCATCTAAAATTACATAAACCTGACTGACCCCATCAATGGCATCTATTGGGGACTGTTCACATCCATAACTTTTACTCACACTATCCTATATCCAAAATGAGATTTTAACATGTTTAGAATGTTTCTAGGACTAAGAGCTCCAGCTTAAAACGCGTCAGTTAGAAGCGACGGTTTTATTCATTGTCTTTTGGAAATAAAGCTACAAGTCTTAGCGGTCCATGCAGAGTGCTGGATTTGTTAATTTTGGATTAATTGGTGCCTCACATTTCCGTGCACGTGAGCGGGGAGTGGAATATGCAAGCGCGGTACACTGACGACCACATGTTTCTTTTGACATATCCGTAGAATGACACCAGGAGAACACCAATTTCTTCTTAATCCACATTTAAATTACAGATGATTGTAGATATCTAAAACGACCTATTTGTGGGCATTGTTTGGACGGTTTATGGAAATGAACATAGTGTCAATACCATTAATCATCTGCGATGTGTGTGCTTTGGATTACACAATTTACCGGAGATTAAGAATGAATGGTTTGATTTTCTAGTGTAGAAATTATCGATCCCTTATGTCGACTGCTTTGGTTGTGTTCTTCCATGTATTTTTGGAACAGACGTACAGTAGTTACGGAAGTAATTAGATAGGCAAGACTAGAGTGGGCAGGGTAATTACATCCAATGCCCCTGGGTATATATACCTGGTGATTCTGTGATTTAGATGGGTAAGTACTTTGTAGCTCACATCGTGACAAAGCGGCACACAGGTTGGTGAATCTTTTCTTGATACTAAGAAATATTGGAATTAATTTTACACACTGTGTAATTGTGCTTGTGGAACCTATGTGGATATTATAGTGGTACACTGCTGCCTTAAAAGCTATGGTCACCCTTTTAGCCACTTTTTAAAGGGGTTTTCTGAGATTTTCTTACTGAAGACCTATCCTCAGGATAGGTCATCAGTATATGATCGGCGGGGGTCCGACACCCAGGACCCCTGCCGATCAGCTGTTTGAGAAGGCATGGTCTCTCCTGTTAGCGCCGCAGATTTCTCTCTTCTTTTCCTAGGAGCAGCTCAGCCCCATTCAAGAGGACAGGTCATCAGTATAAAAATCCTGGAAAATCCTTTTAATTGATTACAGCTAAGCGCCACTGAAGTGTACCACGCTTTACTAACCCTATACAACCCCAGTATTACTTTTCTACACTCAGTCCACACAGTAATGGATATCTTTGTTTTACTGGCAGTGAGAAGATGGCACGTTTACTGATCTCCTTGATGGTGATAACAATCTTTGCCTTTGCCTCTCCTTTTCCAGACCGGTGAGAGATTTTCTGATTATTGGTGGATCATTTACATAATCATTTATTGTGCATATATTTATATAGTATCCTTGCCTAGATGTACTCTAGGGAATATATTTTTATACTTTTGATTTAAGCAACAGAAAGAATAGTATCACTTATGGCCAACTAGCACCGAAAAAAGACAGGGAGTGAATTGAATTGAATGTTCATATTTTCCCCATGTTGTTATGTCCAACTATTAGTGCTGAGTACTATATATATATATTTTTTTATTTTATTTTTTTCTGTGGAAATAGGGTAGCACTCCTTCAATGATGCAGTCCAGGTGTCCGTGTTCAACCCTTGATTATGGGTGTAGATATATACGCTGAAGAAATCCACGGCATAAATGTGTATTTATTCACATGTCAAAACAGCAATGTTTTGGTCCTCTCGCAGGCTGTTTTGACATGTGTGAATAAATACAGATTTTTTTCACTTTGTATAAAGGAGTGCCGTGGATTTCTTCAGTATATATATATATATATATATATATATATATATATATATATATACAGTAAAGACCAAAAGTTTGGACACACCTTCTCATTCAAAGAGTTTTCTTTATTTTCATGACTATGAAAATTGTAGATTCACACTGAAGGCATCAAAACTATGAATTAACACATGTGGAATTATATACATAACAAACAAGTGTGAAATAACTGAAAATATGTCATATTCTAGGTTCTTCAAAGTAGCCACCTTTTTGCTTTGATTACTGCTTTGCACACTCTTGGTATTCTCTTGATGAGCTTCAAGAGGTAGTCCCCTGAAATGGTTTTCACTTCACAGGTGTGCCCTGTCAGGTTTAATAAGTGGGATTTCTTGCCTTATAAATGGGGTTGGGACCATCAGTGGCGTTGAGGAGAAGTCAGGTGGATAAACAGCTGATAGTCCTACTGAATAGACTGTTCGAATTTGTATTATGGCAAGAAAAAAGCAGCTAAGTAAAGAAAAACGAGTGGCCATCATTACTTTAAAAAATGAAGGTCAGTCAGTCAGCCGAAAAATTGGGAAAACTTTGAAAGTAAGGGCTATTTGACCATGAAGGAGAGTGATGGGGTGCTGCGCCAGATGACCTGGCCTCCACAGTCACCGGACCTGAACCCAATCGAGATGGTTTGGGGTGAGCTGGACCGCAGAGTGAAGGCAAAAGGGCCAACAAGTGCTAAGCATCTCTGGGAACTCCTTCAAGACTGTTGGAAGACCATTTCAGGGGACTACCTCTTGAAGCTCATCAAGAGAATGCCAAGAGTGTGCAAAGCAGTAATCAAAGCAAAAGGTGGCTACTTTGAAGAACCTAGAATATGACATATTTTCAGTTGTTTCACACTTGTTTGTTATGTATATAATTCCACATGTGTTAATTCATAGTTTTGATGCCTTCATAGTCATGAAAATAAAGAAAACTGATACGCCGATTTTCACGTCGTTAGCCGGCGCATGCGCAATAGTTACTGTGATGCCGTACAAGGAATGGGCATCGCAGTGCGCATGCGCCGGCCAAAGGAATGAGTGCGCCGGCGCGGGATATCGGCAGCATAACAAGTTAGTACAAAGGCGGTCAGAGGGAAAGGATGGGCGGGCAGAGGGTAGGAAGGGGCGGGGGGACGCAATGAGAAGGCTGAGCAAGCAGGGCACCTAAGAGCCGCCCTGGGCACTTGCGAGCCCTCAATTGCATATCTTATAAAGATCGTTTTTGAGGGTTCTATAAGTCCAGGATTGATGCCTGAGGTAACGTTTTTATTAACTGTAAGCATGCTAGGGAGCTGTGGGAAGGGTTAAAAAAGTGAAATTCTGGTGACAGACTCCCTTTAAAAAATTTTCATACACAGGACAGTAATACACAATCTACGTGTTTTGGACTCACAGATTACAGTCCTTACTCGTGACAAATGAGCTCTACAAATGCCACTCCATATAAACCCCCATGCCTCCCATCAAACATCAGGCAGGCTAGGCAGGCTCACCTGGAGTGGGCGGTTGGACATTCACCACACTCATTAACCCTTCATCTACAGAAAAAACAGCATATACAATTAAAAAAAATTAGATCACAAAAACTGAGATACAATCCCTGTAAACAGTTCATTACAAATTTAATCATTTTAACCTATTTAGACAAAAGGTCCTTTTGTACTGGCCAAGGATCAGGACAATTATCAGGATGAATACTCGTAGGAATGATTATTCCTGATAATTGTCCTGCAGAGGTGCCGCCGATCAGCAGACGAACTTGTTCATTGGGTGATCTCCTCTTTTATGCAGCACCTAAATTCCTTGGTGGTTGGCAGCAAATCTCCCTATGTAAATAAAGATGGACATACAAGGGATCTGTATGTGGATGAACGATAGTAGTAACAATTCTTCATCCCCATAATTCTAAGTTATTGCTCCATCTAAGTGAGGGCTCACTTATCACTAAATCTTAGCCTATAGGCCACTTGTCTTCTGTGTACCCCACTAGAAAGTCCAATTATTCATTATTTAATGAAGCAGATGTGGATCTACTGAGTAACTTGAACAGATCTGACTTAAGACTACTCCTAAAGGCACTACCTATAGCAGCCTCTCTGGTCTTCTTATACTGGGATCTAGAATCTTCTGCAGGGGAATCACTAGGCTGCTATCTCCAGGAGTAGTCTCTGTTCAAGTGATTGCTGAACTACAAGAGTCAAGAGAGACCAGTGCAGAACACCAAGGTATCAAGCAAAATCATAGGGGCAGTCCGAGGTCAGGGCAGAGAGGGTCCGAGCAATCCGATAAACAGGTCGGGCACCAAAGGGTCAAATCTGGGAAAGAAGCAGAAGTTGGTACACATTAAGATGCATGTAGAGATAGCACAACTTTGCCAACTAGAATCTATTACTCAGGCACCCTCCCACAGGGGGAAGGAACCTTGAGTTCCATAAGGTGGGCAGCCATTGGCTGATGAGGATTAGGGTGTATAGGGCCCTGCAGGAGGTCAGGGAAGGGCATGCACGCCCTAGAGGCTCAGCAGGAGCAGGCTTCAGCCGGAAAGAAGAGGATGGATGCCGGCAGCGTTACTCCGACGCCTGGGCCTGCCTGGTAGGAGTAGGGGAATGCCAGTGGGTCAGAGCCACTGCCAAGGAGAAGTGCCGAAGCAGTTAAGAGTTGCAGTGGCCATGCCCACTGGTTTGGAGAGGATTGGCAGTTGCATGGACTTCTGGCAGAACATATTACTTTTCTTAAACCTAAACAGCTCTTCCCTTAGCAGCTCTATTCAAAGATGGTCTCTAACGGTATTGTATGACGTGTGTATGACCTTATTGCACCTGTTACAGGAGAGTCAAAAGACACGCAGATGGCCTTTTTACCAGTGAACTAAGCAAGATGAAGAATGATCTGGCCATGAGGAGTTACCTGAAATCTCTACTGGTTTCAAAGCGCAGGTATTTAGGAAGCAAACTTCCATCATTAACATCAAATAATGTGAGAGGGTGAGATTATAGCAGCAGTAAAGTTATCATCAGATAATACAGAGATAAAGCTACATAGTAACAGTATCACACATATGTGAAAACAAGTGTAAAGGCCGTGGCTCCTCCAAAAGCATGCATGTTCAGCTCGGCTCAATGACTTGAATGGGATCTAGCTGCAATGCTAGTCAATGCACATGAAGGAGAGCCACACATTCAGGTTTCCTTGTGGCAGATTTGGAAGCCGAAACTGGGAGTGAATTTAAAAAAAAGAGAAGTCGTATCTTATAATTTTTATCCTTAAATGATCCACTCATGATTTTGACTCCCAAAACTGCAGGCATAAACCTGACCTTGTGACCGTACCCTTAGTGTCTGTAAAGAATTGGATACACTGAGGAGCTGTACCTCTACGGGATACACATGTCCTTTAAACTATGTACACTAGCGTTAAATTCTTCCGACAGGCTGTTCCGACATAACCGATGTTTGCAGCAGTTTTTGTCCAGCCAAATCCTGGCACAAATGCCCAATCCCCTCCAGATCCCACTATAGTCAAAGGGGCCTGCCGTTGCTCTTGCCCTGTCCGGCTATGCCGGTACAACTAGCCTAAAGGATATGGTTAAAAGGACAGTCGCCTGTAGAGGTACAGCTCCTCAGTGCATCCAACTTAAATCCAAGGTCAACAGTACAAGGTCAGGTCTGGCACCAAAGGGTGAAATCTGGGAAACAAGCAAAAGTTGGTACACAGGCAGACGAATGTAGAGACAGCACACCTTTGCAGGACACTAGCGAACTCTATCTATTACTCAGGCACCCTCCACAAGGTGGCCAGCCTTTGGCAGGTGAGCAGGGGTGCACCAGCAATTACAGTTGCAAGAAAAATTATGTGAACCCTTTAGAATGATATGGATTTCTGCACAAATTGGTCATAAAATGTGATCTGATCTTCATCTAAGTCACAACAATAGACAATCACAGTCTGCTTAAACTAATAACACACAAAGAATTAAAAGTTACCATCTTTTAATTGAACACACCATGTAAACATTCACAGTGCAGGTGGAAAAAGTATGTGAACCCTTGGATTTAATAACTGGTTGAACCTACTTTGGCAGCAATAACTTCAACCAAACGTTTCCTGTAGTTGCAGATCAGACGTGCACAACGGTCAGGAGTAATTCTTGACCATTCCTCTTTACAGAACTGTTTCAGTTCAGCAATATTCTTGAAATGTCTGGTGTGAATCGCTTTCTTGAGGTCATGCCACAGCATCTCAATCGGGTTGAGGTCAGGACTCTGACAGGGCCACTCCAAAAGGTGTATATTCTTCTGTTTAAGCCATTCTGTTGTTGATTTACTTCTAATCTTTGGGTCGTTGTCCTGTTTCAACACTTATCTTCTGTTGATCTTCAGCTGGTGGACAGATGGCCTTAAGTTCTCCTGCAAAATGTCTTGATAAACTTGGGAATTCATTTTTCCTTCGATGATAGCAATCCGTCCAGGCCCTGATGCAGCAAAGCAGCCCCAAACCATGATGCCCCCACCACCATACTTCACAGTTGGGATGAGGTTTTGATGTTGGTGTGCTGTGCCTCTTTTTCTCCACACATAGTGTTGTGTGTTTCTTCCAAACAACTCAACTTTGGTTTCATCTGTACACAGAATATTTTGCCAGTACTGCTGTGGAACATCCAGGTGCTCTTGTGCAAACTGTAAACGTGCAGCATGTTTTTTTTGGACAGCAGTGGCTTCCTCTGTGGTATCCTCCTATGAAATCCATTCTTGTTTAGTGTTTTACGTATCGTAGATTCGCTAACAGGGATGTTAGCATATGCCAGAGACTTTTGTAAGTCTTTAGCTGACACTCTAGGATTCTTCTTCACCTCATTGAGCAGTCTGTGCTGTGCTCTTGCAGTCATCTTTACAGGACGGCCACTCCTAGGGAGAGTAGCAGCAGTGCTGAACTTTCTCCATTTATAGACAATTTGTCTTATTGTGGACTGATGAACAGCAAGACTTTTGGAGATACTTTTATAACCCTTTCCAGCTTTATGCAAGTCAACAATTTTTAATCGTAGGTCTTCTGAGAGCTCTTTTGTGCGAGGCATCATTCACATCAGGCAATGCTTCTTGTGAAAAGCAAACCCAGAACTGGTGTGTGTTTTTTTTTATAGCAATTAAGGCGAGAGAAAAAAGAAGGGAGAGGCGCTCATAGGGTGGTGGGTAACGATAATACGGTTTAGCGAAATGGATGGAGTATGCTCACCTTTTGGTGTTGTGCGAGTGTAAGCACAACGTCCGTAAGGGCAGATACACAGAGAGAAGGGGGTCGGTGCTGCCAGTACCCGTTTGGTCCCTTTGGATGGAGTTGCCAAAAACTCCTAGGGACTGTGGAGGAAGTGGTGGGTGGTTTGTGTGTTTGCACACAGTAGGGTACTTCTTTGGCGCACAAAAGACGACCTCGCTTAGGGAATTTTTTGTGTAATAGCTGTTTATTGTGCAGTAGACAACGCGTTTCGGAGTTTATAACTCCTTTCTCAAGTCTAAAAAGATACAATGAAAGTGCCGAAGCCAAATTTATCCCCACATAATTAGGTGGGTATGAACGTGCATTATACAATAAAAGGTTAGAGAGGTATGTACGTACATTATGCACTAAAAGATGTATATTTATATACATATAAAATAATAATAATAATGAGAACTGTAGTTTACAGAAATGTCAGTTTAAACTACTGTACAATAAATCAATCGATTAAAAGCAAAGGGAATCAATAGATGTTTGATATCATATATTTCATATTACGCGTATAAGGCCACTCATGGACCCAGTAATTTCTGCTAGCATAAAGTTTGTGTACTCCAGAGTGTCTTAAATGAACATTGTTTATAATAGGTGAATATATGTGGCATAACGGGACCATGAAATGTGTAGGAATATCCTGGTGTCCCTAGTGTGGTGCTTATATGGTGGCGTGTATTGTGGTAATGTGTAGTGAAGTGTATCATAGGTTATTTACTGGGAAGGTGTGTAGGACAGAGGGAAGTTTACCTTGGGGGCGTCGGCAACAAGAGTGGCCAGGTGGCTGTAGGTAAAAACAAAACAAGAGGAGAAGGTACAAAAATGCATTAGTGTATATATGTGTGGTTATATGGATTGATTAAATAAAGGAAAGAGCTGGTGGCTGGCGGCTGGTCGTCTTTTGTGTGCAAACACACAAACCACCCAATAGCTACAACTGCTATTCTGACAGTTACACACTTGTTTAGAGATAATGAGCTACATCATTTCATATAGACCAGAGATACGTTTGCAGACACTGTACAATAATCTGCCGTATAGAAACTCAGCTAAGCTTTTAGGATATGTCTGCCAACAACCTTGGTGACTACTTTCAGTAGCCAGCAGCAGGAGCTGTAATACAGGCTGTAAGGGCTCGTTCACATGAATGTGCCGTGTTTTGCGGTCCGCAAATTGCGGATCCGCAAAACACATATGCCATCCGTGTGCCTTCCGCAGTTTGCGGAACGGAACGGGTGGCCCATTATAGAAATGCCTATTCCTGTCTGCAAAACGGACAAGAATAGAGCATAATCTAAAATTTTTGCGGAGCCACGGAACGGAGCAACGGATGCGGAAGTTAATGGGTCCGCATCAAAAAAATGCTGCTCGGATGTGGAACCAAACCACAGTCGTGTGAATGAGCCCCAACTAAGAACCTGTACGATATAAGTAATGCAATGTCTATACAAATTTACTCAAAATTTTATGTAGATTATATCTACAAGTAAATCATCACAAGGTAATTAAAGGAAACATTGTTTTTTTAAAGTGCTTGCATTATAGCAAATTGCACATACAGAATCCCTGGATATACTGTACTTATATTTTTGAAAACACCTATAAGAGGGAACTATCAATTTGCTTAATAATAGAAATAAAAACAATATATTACAGGATTGGTATGGATCTTGTATATAATGGAATATAGAATTCCTTATAGGGGGCCTAAACCTTTGGTGAAACTGATCTTGCAGCAGCGCTTCTCAGAGAACTCTGCATTGTCAGGTTTCATCAGCACTGTTTGGCTTTTCCAGCATGCGGAGTTCCCATATATTTTCTGTGGATCTGTACTCCGCATGCCAGAAAAGGTGAACAGAGCAAATGAAATTCGATATGCAGAGAAGCACTGCTGCATGATCATGGTTTCAGCAAAGGTTTAGGTCCCCTTTAAGGAATTCTGTACTATATATTTTTTCGATTATTAAGCAGAAAATCTGCCAAGGAACTAAATTGCCTTTAGCTTCCTATATAGTCTTTTTATACAGTATATAATAAGGCTTCAGCTTTGGCTCAGGAGTGTAGCTATAGGGAGTACAGAGTTAACAGTCACACCAGAGCTTTAGTTCTTGAGGAAGCCCAAGAAGTCCTTTTGCCATATTAGAAACAGTAATATAAATGACTCGTGGCAGTAGGGAGGCCCTGTTGCAGATTTTTGAATTGGGGCCCATGATCTTTGGGGCTTACCAATGAAAAAGCCACACTTTGGCATTTAGAGATGCAACATTTATAATGTGAACAATGACTTTTGAGGTGTGTTTTCCAGTTGGTCACGTTCTAGTTCTTCAGAGCTCTACTGTAATTTAATGAAATAGTAATTGAATAAACAATGCAATAAACACTACAGAAACTAAGGTTCAGGTTAAAGTTCATTTCTACAAAAATAGCTGTCATAAAGTGTCATATTATGTCTGTCTGAACAAAAACTACACAGACTACTGGAATTATGAAGCATTTAGATGCCAAAACAACATACAAAGCCAATACAGATCAACACAAGCAGCACATGGAAGACTGCCGAGACTTATACCCTTGCCCTCCAACGCCTTGGCCATCTTGCAGCCTATTATAAATAACAACACTTGACAACCATCTTTGTTGGGTGAGGGTCGTCACAGCTTTATTCGTTATTTTTCTCCAACATCCAACTCTTATAATACCAAACAAATTGCCTCAGAGTATAAGAAGCAGTGTGCCCCACAGAATTCATCCGTGGGCAAGTCCGCCTTCTTCTCCCTCTTAAATGACTCAACCGACCTCCGCTGTGAATACAGAACACCAGCAGTGAGAAGAACAATAACGAAACAAGGGGTGGGTGGACGGGAAGCGTTCACTGGGGTGCCGGACAAAGAGGTTGTTCTCTGGCCCTTCCCCTTCTTTACTACATATGGCCACTACCACCCCCTTTAGCCAACCAGGATTGAGGGGGGGGGGGGAAGCTTGATTACTAGAATGCCTCTTATCTTACCAGCCTGCTAACCAGAACACTCCTGTGGGCTGTGCCACTCTAACCAGGTTGCAATCCTTTCTTTAACCCTTTGCACCGCCATTCTCTCTGCAGTCAAGGACGCCTGCATTTATGCACCTTGGCGACGTCTACACTGTGCGGACAGTTTTCCAGATTCGTTTTTTTTAAATACACAGTGTCAGTTTGATAGTCTCAGACAGCCAAAATACCCCATACCATAAGCTAGACAGTATTCCAGCCAGCCATAGTAACAACCAAGGTGCCACCATAACAGTACCAACACAAGAACAGCTTTTGGGTAAAACAGTGCCTAGCCAGTACCAGCTTACTTCATCTCTTTGTCTGTATTATGTATGTGCACCGCTTATCATATGTACAGCGCTATGGAATGAATGGCGCTTTAATAATAAATAATAATAATAATCTCTTTGCTATAGAGGAAATTGTGACTGTTACTTTAATTCTTTCAATCCCTTTGGGTTCTAGTGTTCCAGAAATAAATTTTATGAATAACTTTGAAGACAATGAGACAATGTCGGAGGAAGCTTGCTTTATCTGGCTGTATCAAAAGTTTCTGAGTGAAAGGTAAGCATGTCATACAGTGGGGTGTGCATGAGGAGGCACACTAGGCTTTATCAAGAGAAATGTCATGTTAGACTATGAATATTTAAGTTGGGGGCAACTGGAGTATGTGTTCTAGGTGCTGAGTGCCAGGGGGACTCCAACAAGCCACTTTTGCCTTGCCTAGAATATTCAAGACTAATCACTGTCCCGGGCAAAAGAAAGCCTATATACGGCTCTGATTTAACACTTAGTCAGTCAATAGCTGTGCCTCCGGAGTCCACCATAAACGCGCTCTCGGTCTGGCGGAGTTGCAAGAATTGTCAGTGGGAAGAGGGAAGCAAAGGAATAGGCATGTTCAAATCCAAAATCCCAAACCCTTCTTGGCCCTGATAACTACCATCGGAGGGGAGTTGGTATCTAGCACCATACTGTAAGGTTTCTGATATATTATGCCATTATACACACCTTTGATTATTGCTACTTATGCTGCTTTTTTAGTTTCCTGACACTAGGTGGTGGGGCCCACCTTATTTTGCTGAATGTTCTGCAGATATTTATTTAAATGCCCCACAGTGATACAATGAGGGTAAATGGAGGCTTTGATGTAACTGTGGGAGGACATGTACTCTGATGTTACAGGACTTGAACACTGTACCTCTTCCCATGTTTTACAGTTTATCGGACCGTGATGCTGAAGAAGCTGCCAAACAAAGCTACAAACTAATTTGCCAACCATTAGGCCATCTCCTTCAGAGCCTTAAAGAGTAAATTCCACTTGTATAAGGCAGATGTGGCTGCTCAGAGTGTCGTTATTTATCCCAATTTTTTTTTTAAAGCTAATTAACATTTCCAAATAATAATTTGCTAGCTAGATTACTTTGCACATGTTCATTAATACAAGGTATGGACCCACTTACCTTCACGTCATCAGGAAATCACCATTTACATTATCTGATAATAATTTTCTTCATTAATTGGAATGGGTTAAAGGCCAACTTGTTGTTCTACTTGTCAACACCATATCATGTATACAGGACACATTGGTGGGCATTTATCATTCCCCTTATGCCTTTTTTTGGCATAGAAAAGTAACAAATCCTCAGGATTTGCAACTTTTCTAGTTGTAATCTACATTTTATGGTGAGTGTATGAAAAGGGGAAGTGGCAAGGGCAGAGTGAGGGTGACTTGTAAGAGTGGGGACGTTGGCCCCAGCTAATTCGTCATTATTTATGCCAGAAATTGGAAGCTCCCACCTGTCATTGATTTCATTTTGGCACACAGAGGGCTAGAGGAGGCAGGTAATCTATGACAAGGCACAGGCTTAGTCATAAATGACATGCCTTCTTCAGCACTTCAGCAGCTCAGGCCCTATCGAGGCCAGAGTAGAACACACCGGCCTTGATATCAGGGCCATAGTGTCTATTGAGCTAGGTCATGATTTTACTAGAGATGTGTTCCAAACGTAGGTTCTTTTGATTACATAGTTCCCAACATAAATAAAGAATTTAACTCATCTTGATAACAACTTGCCATAGTCCCATAGGGATGTCTACTACTCAGGAATCCCCTGAGCAGACAGCTGCTAACAACTATTGGCTCTGACTCTGGTAAACACAGTCTATGGGACCATTCATCTTCATGCATTATCTTCTATGCTGTAACTTATCTGGAATTTAGCTGTTTGTCAGGGGTCTGTTAAGTCCTTTTGTACTAAGAAAGGAATATTCAAGCACACAAGGTTACATAGAATGGTTGAAAAAGATATCCATCTAGTTGAACTATGCTGATGTATATAAAAAGAAAGGAGGAGGATCTCATATCTTAATAACTGCCTTAAATATCACCAAACCACTATATTAACTATATTTCAAGTTCAAAGTAAACATTCATTTTTAAATAGTCTTTATGGAAACTTTTGACTTGAAATTTGTATTTAAATTTTTTTATATTACCTATATTTCAAGTTCAAAGTAAACATTCATTTTTAAATAGTTTTTATGGAAACTTTTGACTTGAAATTTTTATTTTTTAATGTTAGTTGTTACCTTGAAAACAGTTCAGCGTGCAATCTTCATTCCTACATTTTCAGACCACTGATATTCAGTTTGGAACCTGCCCCTAGTTTTAGACTTTTCTCATTATGTGGGTGTTCCTCTATGTGATATGGGTGAGCTTTGTGTCCGGGGTGCTGTCTTCACTAGCTTTCGAATACTAGTACAGCTTCATTTCTGGACTGCTTTCTACACCTAAAGCTCAAGAGGGATTGCCACGCCCATGTGTTCACATTCACTGATGTTGAAGAGTATGTCATGTTCCCTCTCCCCCTTCACCGCAGAGGCTTCTGTGGGTTATCTCCTCTTTGTACACAGACACAAAGCCTGTGTGATTGCCCCACGCTCTATGTTTTTCTCCCTATTTACCCTCTGGTACAGTTTAGCTTGTGTGATCTTGCCTTCCTGAAAACATGGATGTTTTCTCCCTTCACCACTCTCTGTCTGCTCTGTACAACCTCCTTCCCCTCCCTGCTGCTATCTCTAACACTGGGAAAAGGGAAGGTGAGATCAGAGAAAGGTGACACAGAAGGAGCATTGTGTTGTCAGAGTCATGTCAGAAGTATCAGAACAAGCAGCTGTGAAAGAATGACAACAACAGCAAAGGAGTAGGGAATTTTTAATGAAGACTATTTTGAAAGTTGCTTCATTTTGCCTTTAGGAAGCAAATAAATAAAAAAAAACAATGCAAGGGTGGCCACCGCCTTTAAAATCCATTAAAAGTCAGTGAAGTGTAAGGTACGCTGACATATCGTTGTAAGCTACAATATCCATGCATTTCTGTAGTCCTGAGAACTGTAAGCCTTACTGTGAAAACAATCTACATTGTGCTTAAAAACTAATTTCTAATAAAGTTTTGCAATGAGTAAAATTACATGTATCTTTTCTTCAATGTCTGAAATTGGGAACTTAGAACTGTTAAGGATGAAATCCATGTATCTCTATTGAATGGTCATTGAAATCATGAGCGCTATTCAGCACATCCTGCATCTCATGATTTACTGGCTCAAGCACAGTGGGTGAGAAACAATCATCTCCCATGCCTAAAGTATGCAAGACTGCAGCCAAAGACAAAAAGGAGAAGGTGAGGATTGATAGTAAGCAGCTGTTGGTGGGCGATTCCATCATAATAGGTGTGAAGTTTGAGGAGAATGGTGTTGTAAGATGTCTCCCTGGTGCTACCGCTAGCAGGGATAGACGACGGATCCTTAATATTGTTAGGCAAGCAAAACAGGAAAGGGAAGTGGATGTTATTGTCCATCTGGGGACAAACGATCTGGCTTGCAATGAGGTTTCAAAGGTGAAAGAAGCTTTTCACACACTTGGAAAGGATATACGGGAGGTTGCATCAACTGTTTCATTCTCTGCAGTTTTGCCTGTGCATAACCTTCAGCATGACAGGAAGATGCGCATTAAGGAATTCAATGTATGGCTTGGTGAATGGTGTCGGAACCAAGGGTTTGGCTTTGTGTCTCATGTTAGCTCTTGTTGGAATGGAAAAGAACTGTACAAGAAAGATGGTTTGCATCTTTCTCTCAAAGGAACAAATGTCCTCGGAGCATTTAAACTAGGAAAGGGGGGCAAAAGAGTGATAATCCAGCAGTCCGACTGCCCCCCAGAACAATGCCAGAAGATGCCAGTAGCACAAAGGTTAAGAAATGACAAGCTCAGATTCTTTTTTTTTTTTTTTTTAAATTCTTTATTTCTTATTTTGCAAAAATAACAGCATTATTGCATGTTGAATCACATACTTTAGAAAATAATAGTCGGATCCATGCCGACTGATATCATGAAGCATAATCCAACAATTCACATACAATTACAACACATAAGTCTGTGTTTGATGTTCAGCCTAAGGTGACAATCAGGCACCTCGATTAATCAACAAGAACCATACAAAAATCAAAAAAGGCCAAAGAAAATGTAGCCATAGCATGAAGATAAAAGAAAATTCGACAGACAATGACATGAATGGGGGGGGGGGGGGGTGCACAAGACAAGGATACAAAAGGAAGAATTGAGGGGGAAAGGATTTAAGGGAGCAGGGGGGGATAAATGAAGTGTACAGTAGTGTCCGGTCTAGACTCTCAAGATAGCAAATTCCGATACTCCGCGGAGTCCTGAAAGGTGAACCAAGGAGACCACATAGCAACAAAAGCTCTGTTACCACCTTTCAAAGATGCTGTGAGTTCCTCCATTCTCCGAATCTCTTCAACCTTCTGAATCCACATTCCCACGGAGGGAGGCGAACCAGACTTCCACCTCGCAGGGACACAAGCTGTAGCTGCTATAACCAGATAACGTAGACAAGATCGTCGAAGTAATATCAACGGCAAGTCCGAAAGAAAGAGTAAGAAAAACTCTGGTGTGTTAGGGATTGAAAAGGGAAGAATGGAGGCCAGGGCCTTTTGGACAGCCTCCCAGAAGGGTTTAACTTTGTCACATTGCCAGAAAATATGCAGGAGGGAACCTTGGTAGGCATCACATCTCCAACATAGAGGAGAAGCCGACGGAAACATTTTTTGGAGACGTGTAGGAACATAATACCACCTCGATAGTAATTTGTAACTGGCCTCCTGATATTTACTTGCAATGGATGATTTATGAGTAAACTGGAAAATTCTAAGCCACTGGTCGGAGGAAATATCCCTCTGCAAGTCCTGAGCCCATGTTGCTGAGTAAGGTGGGAGATAGTCCGAACCCGGCGTTACCAATGCCTTGTATAATTCTGAGAGAGAGTGCCGATATAGGCCGGAACCTATACATATTTTTTCAAAAGAAGTGAGTGCCCTATCATATCCCTGAGTGGATGGAATAGAAGAAAGGAAATGATGTAGCTGCCTTGATCTCCATGGACCTAGAGGACAGGGGTCTGTCAGACCTAATAGTTCAGAATAAGTGAGCCATCTGCCAGAAGTTCTGAAGAATGGTGCCCTACACCTACCACTCGACCTCCACTGTGCGAACGGACCCCCTGAGCAACCCGCTGGGAAGTCCGGATGTCCTAGGATAGGGAACATTGGAGATGGTGCAGGGGAGATTGTAGATATCTGTTGGTACTTACGGAATTGAGCTAAGGTAGGACCTATGAGAGGGTGAGAGGAAAGGTCACTAGGGACCTTCCTATCCGTCCATGGAAGGAGGGCCAAAGGAGTTTGTGATGTGAATTGCTCAATTGAGATCCATTGCTTGAACTGAGTGTGCCGGGACCAATCTACCACACGTTGAAACATAGAGGCTGCATAATACTTTCTTAGATCAGGGATCCCCAGGCCCCCCCTTTCCTTCGGCACATGTAATAAGGATCTAGACAGTCTCGAATTTTTCCCTGCCCACAGAAATCTAAAGAGATCCCTATGTACAACAGAGAAGAAACTGGCCGGAATGTGGATAGGAAGGGTCTGAAACAGATACAGTAAGCGTGGGAGGACGTTCATTTTGAAAATGGCGCACCTGCCAAACCACGTATATAGGCCTTTGGACCATCTCTTGAGGTCATCTCTGATCCGATTCAAGAGTGGAGTAAAATTCCTGGAGAAAAGCTCACGCAAATCCCTGGGAATCATTGTGCCTAAATATTTAATGGCACCTGTCGCCCAACGGAAAGGCAAGGAACCCGCCAGTTCGGCTTCTAGAGCCGGTGGAATGGAGACATTAAGCGCTTCCGATTTCTGTAAGTTAATTTTCAGATTGGACAAGTTATGGAATACTTTGAATTCCTCAATTAGGTTAGGGAGGGCAACTTGAGGATTGGTTATCATGAACAACAGGTCGTCTGCATAGGCTGCTATCTTAAACTCCTTTTCTTTTACCATGAGACCAGAAATGCCCGGGTTATTCCTTATAGTCCTCAGGAGTGGTTCTAGGGTGAGGATAAAAATTAAAGGAGATAAAGGGCAACCCTGGCGTGTACCATTCCTGATCTCAAAGGCGAGAGGACACCATTAACCTTTGCGGCTGCCGAGGGAGAGGAGTATAAGGAGCGGATCCACGTCAATAAGGAACCCTCCACACCCACATGGTTTAATACTGCAAATAACCAAGGCCAACCTACCCTGTCAAAAGCCTTTTCGGCATCTGTGGACAGGACACATAGATTGGACCGTTGAATTTTGGCTAGATGTACCAGGTTCAAGACTTTTGTGGTGTTGTCTCTCGCCTCCCTTGAGGGAATGAAACCCACCTGATCTAGGTGAATAAGGTCCGTCAGGTATGGGGTCAGGCGGGTGGCTAAAACTTTTGCGAAGAGCTTAATGTCCACATTAAGTAGAGAAATAGGCCGGTAACTGGCGCAAGCGGTCGGGTCCTTGCCCTCCTTATGGATAACAGTTATGTGTGCATGAGACATGTCTTTAGGGAGAGGCACTCCTGAGCTTAATTTATTCAAGGCATTGGTAAGAGGAGAACGCAGGAGGGGAAGGAATCTCTTATAATATGAGGCTGGTAGGCCATCTGGGCCTGGGGCCTTACTAGGTTGCATTGATTTCAGGGCCTCCCCAATCTCATCAGCTGTAAACGGACTGTTCAAACTCTCAATGGCCTCACTCGGTAATTTCGGTAAACCTGACTTAGCCAAATAAGAGCTCATGGCCGAGTTCAAGATCTGACTAGATTGACTGGATTGAGGAAGATTGTATAGGTTCTGATAAAATTGAGAAAAAGCTTCTGCAATCGAGTCAGGATTATGTAACACTGGTCCCCGTGGTGGAGCAATGCGTGGAATATAATTCCTTGCCCTTTGTTCACGTAGGGATCTGGCCAAGAGTCTACCACACTTATTGCCCTGTTCAAAGAAGTGTCTCCTACCCTGTGAAAGGAGGATTTTAGTACGGGTATCTAGTTTATCTTTAAGCTTGCACCTTGCCTGTGTGAGCTCAGCTCTAACAGACTGTGCGTGGGAGCGTTTATGGATCTGTTCCAGATCGGAAATATTCTTCAGAATCTGGGAGATTTCCAGGGCCCTCTCCCTTTTACGCCGTGCTCCATGTTTGATGAACTCCCCTCTGATCACACATTTATGCGCAGCCCACACCGTAAGGGGGGAAGCGTCATCTACTAGGTTTTCCTCAAAGTAGTGAGAAAGGGCCGAGTCAATACTCTGCGCAACCTCCATATCCTGAAGCATGGACTCGTTGAGACGCCATCTCCAAGACCGGGGCGAGGGCAGAGGGGATTTCAAGGATACATGCAGCATGGCGTGATCCGAAAAAGTAATTGGGTCAATAGTGGAAGAGGCAATAAGAGGTACTGCCGAGTGTCTAATCAAAAAATAGTCTAATCTGGAATAAACATCTCTAGGAGTGGAGTAAAATGTAAAGTCTTTGACCTCCGGGTTAATCACTCGCCATACATCTACCAACCGATGAGAATGAAGGAGGCCCCTGAAACGCCGGACGTAAGAGTAAGGCAGGTGAGAGGAACCCTTGGAGACATCCACCAATGGGTCTAGGGCCACATTAAGATCTCCCCCGACCAGTAGCGTGCCCTCTGCAAAGCCATCCAATTTAGATAGGATTACCGTAAGGGCTCTCAATTGCTTTGTGTTGGGTAGATACACATTGGCCAGAGTGTACAACTGGCCCCCTATTCTCCCCTTAACAAACAAGTATCTGCCATTATCGTCAGTGCTAGAGTCTAGGAACTCCCAGGGGGTGGATCTAGCAATGAGGATACTAACCCCTCTCGATTTAGAATCGCTATAGCAACTATGATAAACATCTGGATAACGTGGTGAGCTAAACTTCGGCATAGTGTCCCTACGAAAGTGTGTCTCCTGAATGAAGGCAATCTGTACCTTTTTACTCCATAGGAGCCGGAGAATGGAGGAACGCTTCTCAGGGGTATTCAGCCCGTTGGCGTTAATGGAAGAAAAGGTAATCTCCGACATGGTCCGAGCCTGTTAAAAATAAAAAAAATAAAGATAGGGGTAGGGGAGATATGTGAGAAGGGGGAGGAAGGAGAGGACAAACACAAGGATGGGTAAACAAAACCACAAGGTATACAAACAATTATAGACACGCCTATCAGGCGAAGTATCAGAACCAGCTAGTCTGGTTCAGATATAATTCAAAACCCAAATAAACCAGTGGAGAAGGCAATCCACTATGCGATTCTTAGGTAGCCCAAAAAACAAGAGCCAACCAAGATTCACTGACCTAGTGGGGGGTGAAGAAGAGCACTCAAAAAAGCAACCCTTTCCCCCGGCCCAGTGACTATAGCAACAACAATACCTAGTAGGGGGGGGGGTACAGGGAGCCGGCCACTGACCCGAATCACCGAGTACCAGCAACAAAAGCGTCTAGGCCACAACCCTCTCCCTGTACCCCCACCCGCTCTGGTACAACATCAGGTACCATGGTCAAAAAGCATGGGTTGTATATAACCCATCTTAATTAGAGCCATATGAGCCAAGTAGTCCTCTATCCAGGTGAGTGCGGGGCTGGTGGACGAGCTTGACGGGGATCCTCAGACAACCGTTGAGGGGGCCCCCCCATTGGGGTTGAAGAGATTGGAACATCCTGCCAATCCGGTAGGGAGATGAGCGGGCAGTCCAGGAACCGGCTAAGCTCACCCGCTTGGTCTGGGGAGTGTAGAGCAAACGAGACGCCGTTCTTGCGGATGATTAGGTGGAAAGGGTGGCCCCAACGGTATGTGGCTCCGGCATTAATGATTATCTGTAGGAGAGGTTTGAGCGTGCGCCTCATGAACAAAGTCCTCCTTGACACATCAGGTAGAAGTTGGATCTGGCATCCTCTGAAAGGGATAGGACCCTGTCTCCAGGCTCTCTGTAGAAGGTCCTCTTTCTCTCTAAAAAAGTGAACCCTGCAAAGGACATCACGAGGCAAGGAGTTTTCTGAGCGTCTAGGGCCTAGGACTCTATGAACCCTGTCGAGTTCTATAATAGATTCCTCCGGTCTGTCCAGAAGCGAGTTAAATACTGCTAACACCACCTTTCTCAGATCAGCAGGCGGAACCTCCTCTGGGATCCCACGGATTTTGATGTTGTTACGCCTGCCTCTGTTTTCTTGGTCATCCATCTGAAGCAATAAGTGCCTGTTTAAGGCCTGTTGTGATGAGACCACCTTTTCCACATTAGATAGGCGGGTATGTAGATCCGAAGTAATTTGGGCCTGCGAGGTCACTCTTGTAGAGATGGATGTTAAATCTGCCTTGACTTCAGCAATAGCCTGATCATGTTTTGCCTCTACCCTCTGTATGATCACCTCAAGGTCTGCCTTAGTTGGAAGTGCGCTTAGCAATGACCAAATGTCCTTCAGTTTAGGACGTTTAGCAGGTTTGCCCTGGGAGGATGAGGTGGATGAGGATTCCCCGATGAATCAGATGTTGCTGATGGGTGGAATATAGCTGGGGTAGAAGGGATATCAGGCGAGTGGGCCTGGGTAGGCCGGTCGCTTCTAATCACTGCCTGTGAACCACTCAAGGCCTGCAGATCAGGGTCGTTCATCAGAGGCCTGCGCGTGTTAAAGGGTGTCTCTGGTAATGGGACAGGAGTCTCCAGATGATCGTGAGGGAGCTTTGGAGAAGGCAGGGCCTTTGCTTGTGGCCTAGGTGGGGGTTCAGAGCCTATCTCACTCACCGGAGCCAGAACGTGGGTCCCGCCAGGATCCTAAAGTCTGGGAGCGGACGCCTGAGGTGGTACTTGTGGATCCTCTCCAGATGCGACGAGGGGTAAGTGAACCCTCTGCTGAGGGGTTTGTGAGTTGTGACCAGCTTGTCCTGCTGATGTTATAGGCATCTCCACTTCCCTTGAGTCCTCCGCCGCCATCTTAGGCCATGCGGCTGCTTGCACATATGATTTCCTGCCCGGCCCGTCTGTATGGCTCACGGGCGTGGTGGATACAGCTGGCCATTCAGAGGGTGATGAGAGCGGGGGCAGAGGGTCTGCTTGTGTCCGCTGTGAACCGCCGTCTCCCGACTGTGAGGAAGCGGTCTGCAGTACGGCTCCTTCCTCCCCCGGCGCCATCTTGGAAGGGTCTGGAGCGGGAATCGGCGCAGTCGTAAAGTATCTCGATATTCTGGGATCCGAGGACATAAAAGTGGACCTACGGCGGCCCGAACGTCTGACCATGGTTTTTAGGTCAGTAGCATCAAAGTTGTTGCTGAATTGCACCGTTATAAGGGCCAAGGGTCCGGGAGCTCTGTAATGTGCGTGTTCACTGCTGCATGCTCAGGCCACGCCCCCCGACAAGCTCAGATTCTTATCTATAAATGCTCGCAGTTTAGGGAATAAGATCAATGAACTTGAGGCTATAATGGCATCTGAGAATATAGATGTAGTGGCTGTTACTGAGACGTGGTTCAAGGGGAGTAATGACTGGGATATATCAATACCAGGGTTCTCTCTATACAGGAAGGACAGAGAAGGCAAGAAGGGGGAGGGGTGGCCATGTATGTGAAAGACAGCATAAAATCTAATTTGATACAAGTTAGCGAGAACAATTTAGAGTCAGTTTGGGTTACCTTGCAGCTTGATAATCATAAGGTAACTCGTGTAGGTGTGATATATAGACCACCTAGCCAAGTCAAAGAATTAGATGATCTACTAGTTGAGGAAATAGCTAAAATGACATTGAAGGGGGAAGTTATCATTATGGGAGACTTCAATCTTCCTGATGTAAACTGGAAAACCAAAATAGCTAGTTCTGCCAGGAGTACAGATATTCTAAATTCCCTACTGGGATTATCTCTACAGCAAGTAGTTGAGGAGCCAACCCGGAAGGAGGCCATTTTAGATTTAGTATTCACAAATGGGAATTTGGTATATGATATTACTGTAGGGGAAAGCTTGGGATCTAGTGATCACCAGTCAGTGTGGTTTACTATAAGTACAGTGACTGAGTCACACCACACAAAAACAAAAGTTTTAGATTTTAGAAAAACTGACTTTTCTAAAATTAGATTAGTGGTATACGAGTCCCTATCAGATTGGAACAGTTTCATTGGAGTCCAGGAGAAATGGGACTACTTAAAAGAGGCACTATTGAAGGCAACAGAAAATTGCATTAGGCTTGTCAGTAAAAGCAAAAAAAGGAAAAGACCACTGTGGTACTCAGCAGAAGTGGCCAAAATCATTAAAAACAAAAAGATAGCATTTAGGAATTATAAAAAAAAAAAAAAACGAGGATGACAGGCTAATTTACAAGATTAGGCAGAGAGAGGCCAAACAAGTTATAAGAGCTTCTAAAGCACAGGCAGAAATTAGCTCAGTCAGGGAAAAAAGGCGATAAGGCATTCTTCAGATACATAAATGAAAAAAGGAAACTAAAACAAGGAATTACAAAATTAAAAACAAAAGAAGGAAGGTATATGGAAGAAGATAAAGAACTAGCTGACTGCCTCAATGAATACTTCTGTTCAGTCTTTACGAAGGAAAATGAAGGAAAAGGACCTCAGTTAGGAAAGAAGACTAATGAATCTTTTGATGCATGTGTCTTTACAGAGGAAGAGGTTCTAAGTCAGCTGTCTAAAATCAATACAAATAAGTCACAGGGGCCTGATGGGATACACCCAAAGCTATTAAAAGAGCTCAGCAGTTAACTAGCAAAACCATTAACAGATTTATTTAACCAATCACTGGCAACAGGAGTCGTCCCAGAAGATTGGAAATTAGCAAATGTTGTGCCGATTCACAAGAAAGGTAGTATGAAGGAATCGGGCAACTATAGGCCAGTAAGCCTGACATCAATAGTGGGGAAATTAATGGAAACCATACTTAAGGAGAGGATTGTGGAACATCTAAAATCCCATGGATTGAAAGATGAAAAACAGCATGGGTTTACTTCAGGGAGATCATGTCAAACTAATCTTATTGATTTTTTTGATTGGGTGACTAAAACAATAGATGGCGGAGGTGCAGTAGACATCGCTCATCTAGACTTCACTAAGGCTTTCGATACTGTCCCACACAGAAGGCTTATCAATAAATTGCAGTCTTTGGGCTTGGACTCCCATATTGTTGAATGGATTAGGCAGTGGCTGAGTCAATGGAGTATATTCAGACCAAGGTCTTGTTACCAGTGGGGTACCTCAGGGATCTGTTCTGGGACCCATATTGTTTAATATCTTTATCAGCGAAATTGCAGAAGGCCTAGATGGTAAGGTGTGTCTTTTTGCTGATGACACAAAGATTTGTAACAGGGTTGATGTTCCTGGAGGGATACACCAAATGGAAAAGGATTTAGGAAAACTAGAGGAATGGTCAAAAATCTGGCAACTAAAATTTAATGTGGATAAGTGCAAAATAATGCACCTGGGGCGTAAAAACCCAAGAGCAGAATATAAAATCAGTGATACAGTCCTAACCTCAGTATCTGAGGAAAGGGATTTAGGGGTCATTATTTCAGAAGACTTAAAGGTAGGCAGACAATGTCATAGAGCAGCAGGAAATGCTAGCAGAATGCTTGGGTGTATAGGGAGAGGCATTACTAGTAGAAAGAGGGAGGTGCTCATGCCGCTCTACAGAGCACTAGTGAGACCTCATTTGGAGTATTGTGCTCAGTACTGGAGACCATATCTCCAGAAGGATATTGATACTTTGGAGAGAGTTCAGAGAAGAGCTACTAAACTGGTACATGGATTGCAGGATAAAACTTACCAGGAAAGATTAAAGAACCTTAACATGTATAGCTTGGAAGAAAGACGAGACAGAAGGGATATGATAGAAACTTTTAAATACATAAAGGGAATCAACAAGGTAAAAGAGGAGAGAATATTTAAAAGAAGAAAAACTGCTACAAGAGGACATAGTTTTAAATTAGAGGGGCAAAGGTTTAAAAGTAATATCAGGAAGTATTACTTTACTGAGAGAGTAGTGGATGCATGGAATAGCCTACCTGCAGAAGTGGTAGCTGCAAATACAGTGAAGGAGTTTAAAGAGGACCTTTCACCTGTATAAACTATATGAACCGACTATGCTGCCATGTAGAGCGGCGCCCGGGGATCTCACTGCACTTACTATTATCCCCGGGCGCCGCTCCGTTCTCCCGTTATAGGCTCCGGTACCTTTGCTTCTTAAGTTATAGTAGGCGGGTCTTCCCTTATCCTGTGGGCGTCTCCTTCTCCTAGGCTGCAGCGCTTGCCAATCGCAGCGCACAGCTCACAGCCTGGGAGAAAAAAACCTCCCAGGCTGTGAGCTGTGCGCTGCGATTGGCCAGCGCTGCAGCCTAGGAGAAGGAGACGCCCACAGGACAAGGGAAGACCCGCCTACTATAACTTAAGAAGCAAAGGTACCGGAGGGCATAACGGGAGAACGGAGCGGCGCCCGGGGATAATAGTAAGTGCAGTGAGATCCCCGGGCGCCGCTCTATATGGCAGCATACTCGGTTCATATAGTTTATACAGGTGAAAGGTCCTCTTTAAGCATGCATGGGATAGGCATAAGGCCATCCTTCATATAAGATAGGGCCAGGGGCTATCCATAGTACTCAGTATATTGGGCAGACTAGATGGGCCAAATGGTTCTTATCTGCGACACATTCTATGTTTCTATACATTTATGCATGTCACTGTTACTTCCTCAGAGCTCATCACACATGTATTATGCCCCAGACAACCATATTATGTGAAGAAAATGTACACATATACTTGGTGGAGTAGCGATATGATAGTGTTGCATTTTACTGCCTTTTACAGTATTATCGTATACCTCGATACCCCAGATGTATTTGAGTACAATTTACATACATTGATACATCATTTTTGTGAATGCAACATCTGATATAATGTCTATATTTGTTATTTTCTCCGGGAGCTTCCTCGAATACCTTTCTTTGCGTGCAAAATATTTATATAACTTTATAGCCTGCTATAGATAATTATCAAAGTAAAACAATGGTAACCACAGGGCAAAGTACAGCAGATCCTGGTAGATCTGTAAGCTCCGTGGCTGCTCTTGTTATCGTTACACTAGTTTTAAGGAGATCACCATTAACCCTGAAGAAATAATGACATCTAAAAAAATCAAAAGTTCTGGATTAGAAAATCCAGGTAAGGGTGGGTTCACATCTGCGTTCTGGATTCCGTTATGGCTTTATAACAGAATCCATAAGACTTTAAGAGGCATTCTGTTTTGATTAGTCTTAATAGAAGTCTATGGGAATCATAACGGATCTGTCTAGTTCCTGTTATGCAAGACGGAAAACAAAGTCCTGTCGACAGGACTTTTTTCTCTGTTCTGCATAACGGAAAGCAGACGGACCCGTTATGATTCCCAGAGACCTCTATTAAGACAGAATGCCTTTTAAAGGCTTCCGTTTTGCATTCCATCATAATACAAGTCTATCGGCAGCATAATGGATCCGTCCTTCCGTCTTATGGATTCCGTTAATTTCAGTTATAACCATGTTATAACAGAAAGCCATAACGGAATCCAGAACGCAGATGTGAACCCACCCTAACAGAATGATCTCATGTTCTGAGCTTTCACCCATTAGCCAAAGAAGAAAGCTCGATAGAAAGAGACCCGGCATATCTGTCCATTACATGGGGAGCTCATTTGTTTTAATATGTAACACCTATATTTTCCATGGGATGGTGCTACAAAGGAAATGAGCACCTAGGGTTTTCCCTCCTGTGGTAGATTTATTGTAGACATTTCTGCAGCTGTTCTGTTCTTCTAAATGGAGACAACCTCATTCAGATGAATGGAACTGATTTTCAATTGCAAACATCATCGGACTGACCCACTGGAGCACTGTCAGATTCTCTAGTGGGCCTAGGGTGGCCACTCAGACCACCCTCAAAAACTGGACACAGCAACCCCGGCTCTGCTAAGCCACCTCCCGTTTTCGTTAGGCCACGCAGCAGATTAAGATTGAAAAAATGAATTGCAGAACTTCAGGTCAGTTGCAGAGGATGAGAGGTAGGGTGATTTTATCCCTGCAGCTCACACTCAGACAGCACTGTGCTGCTGTCTGAACGTGAGCTGGTAAAAAGCTCATTTCTGCGTCTGTCCAGGCCCTGCACAGGACTAAGGACGGGGCTGAGAGAGCTGGACTGTTTGGCCTAAAACCGGACCTCTGGTCACCCTAGGCCACCCTGCCTGCTGCCCACTCACAGTGCTGCCCGGGCCTCGCAGGCGCACTGCCTGTCTTTCTCTGCTTATTGAGGGCGGGAGTGAGGGGGTGAAGAGGAGGCAAAGCTAATTTCAGACAGGAGTCAGACACAGGAGTCAAAGACTGAAAGGAATAATTTACCACACAAGCAGTGACGGTCTTTACCACCATGCAATTGTGTGGGCCTCCTGACAGGCGGTCCAGACAGCGCCAAAACTTTCAAATTGTGTCCTAGGAGCAGACGGAGAAGGCATAGGAGGCATGATAATATTAGGTGCCAGGCAGCACAGGCATCACTCATGTCCTATCTTTTATGGAGCAGAGGCATGTACCAGGAAGCCCATGGAAGGGTTTCCATGTGTTTCTGTGGGCTTCTATCTTTTGCTGTATCTTGCTGGTGCTCGTGTTTTGCAGACCTGCAGTTCGCGGACCATGTGAATGGGCGCTTATCTGTGGTGTTACATAGGACTGCAGGTAACATCTACTTTATTATTTGTACTCAGAAAGTTATTACTTTGTTATCTGTGGTGTTACATAGGACTCCAGGTAACATCTTGTCACAGCCTCTGTTGTGTGCGCCGTGACACGGTTACTGTGCATGCTGTTGCCTGTGTTTGTTGCAGCATGTAGGTGGCTCCTCAGTTCCTCCTGGAGTTGGTTGAGCTGGTGTGTTGTTCCTTTGGATCTCCTGCTCCTCCATTCTTTTGTCTTGAGTTTTGTTGTTCGCTTGTGTGTGTTGTTGTCTAGGACTCAGTGAGACACTGGTTCATTCATCTGGGAAGGAACCAGTAGTCTCATTCCCTGCCACCATTCCTAGGGCCTTCCAGGTTCTTCAGGGCCTAGGTTCCGGTGTATGAGTATTTCCACCTTCAGGGTCTACTCATACTGGGAGTAGTCAGGGAGAGGTCTAGGGATTCCTAGGAGGTCACCATCTCTCTCCCTTAGCTTTGAGGCATAGACTCCGGTCTATTCATTCTGTGTGTCATTTGGTGTTATTCCCTCCTCATTACCCGTGACACATCTACTTTATTTTTTTTATTCAGAAAGTTAGCAGTGTTACCCGTGACATTTCCCCTGTAAGTCGCATAACTTCCAGAAGGGGGTGTCAGGGTTCCCCGGAGGGGAAATCTCAAGTCGTGAGCAGCTCTGCCTGGGGCCGCCATACTTTCTGTCTGCATGGGAGTCCGGTTGTTGTGGCCGCGGCAGATAAGTGCGTGTTGTTTCTGCCATTTCAGTGGCTGTTCACTGGCTGTCCCTTTCCTTGCAGCTAGGCCGGTGGAGACTCCTGTTCATCCACGTCTGGGATGAACAGGTCGTCTCCTGCTCCTAACCTTATTTCAGGCATCCTCAGGGCTACTCAGGGTCCCAAGTTCCTGTGTATGAGCCCACCTACCATCTGGGTCTGCTCATACGGTTAGGAGTCAGGGCCAGGATTAGGGCGGCTCTAGGAGGTGTCCTTCTCATTTTTCCTGGTGTTCAGGCCTAGCTGCTTCCCCTTTATCCCTCACTTTACGGTGGGAAGTTTCCCCCATTCCCCACTGTGACAGTATGTCTAGCTCTGGCCTCTCCGTTTGCCTTCGGAAGAGGGCTCAGCATGCGTTGCCTGCCGTTTTCTGGCGCGCATGCTTGTCTTTCAGAGGGAGGGTGAAAGGAGAGATTCTGTTAACGGTGTAGTTCACAGTGACTTGTATCTCCGTTGTTGTGTGAACCGTTACCTCTGTTGGAATCTCTCCTCGTCCACTCTCTGTGGTTCCTTACTCTTGTGCCATTTTGCTGGTTGCATCCCTGCTTTACTGGCTGTGGTGTATGCTGGTTTGGGGATGTTTGCTGGCAGCCATCTTGGGTTTGAAATGTGTCTGAGGTTCCGGCGTGCTGGCAGCAGTCTTGGGGAGACTTCCTTGCACTGACACCAATTCTGCTACTTCCCCTCCCCCCCTGTTGTTTGTGGGTGTCCCACTAGCTTCCCCTTTTTGGTTGGGAGGGCTTTGAGGGGTGGGAGTGTTACAGCCTCTGTTGTGTGTGCCGTGACATGGTTGCCGTGTGTTTGTTGCAGCATGTAGGTTGCTCCTCATTCTTCTTTAAGCTAAGTACATTTTGTCTTGCATTTTGTTGTTCACTTGTGTGTATTGTTGTCTAGGCCTCAGGGAGATGCTAGTTCCTTAATCTGGGAAGGGAAGGAACAAGTAGACTCATTCCCTGACACCATTCCTAGGGCCTTCCAGGTTATTCAGCGTCTATGTTCTGGTATATGAGTATTTCCACCTTCAGGGTCTACTCATACTGGCAGGAGTCAGGGAGAGGTCTAGGGATTCCTAGGAGGTCACCATCCCTCTCCCTTAGCTTTGAGGCATAGACTCCGGTCTATTCCTTCTGTGTGTCATTTGGTGTTATTCCCTTCCCATTACCCGTGACACATCTACTTTATTTTTTGTATTCAGAAAGTTAGCAGTGTTATTGCAGTGGCCGGTTTAGGGTGGCCCCAACACTATGCTGGGTCTCCTGTAAACAATCGAGGTGTTGCCACATGTTCCACCAATGGAAATTAAGTCCAGAGAGTCAGGGTCTGCAGTAAACCAGTGTGCTTCTTTACTGAAGGAATTCAGGTCCAAAACAATACAGGCAAGACATAAGGCTGGCTTCTTCAGGGAGGGGTGGAATGGAGAAACTCAGCACAAAACGATACATTGTTTCAACTTTCCTTCTCTAGTAGACTTTCATTAGAGCTTCAATGATACTCAATGGCAATGACATGGCAGTTTTTTCCAGACACAAACAAGTTTCCAGACATTACAACATAGCTAAACCAGAAAGTCACAAGGTCAGTCTGTCTAGTTTTGGTAAACAATGTCTGGCTTTTTCCCTCCAAAACATGCCCTTCTACAAACCCTATGGTAGCTGTGAAAAAATACCAGCTTCTCAATCAAAGTCCCAAAAGTCTCTCAGTATTCATTAACCCTTTCACACAGAGCCTCGCAAATACAGTGCAAATGAACAGGATATTTATCACAACATACATTTAAAATGTAATTACACAGTATTAAACAGTGCAAGTTAACCATTTCAAGTGAAATAAAGTAAGAAGTTTATAACTTAGGAGAAACAGGCAAATGTCCACAAATGTCCAAACAATTGTGGCACTTCACTCTCCCCAGCTTTAACTGTGGGTTCCCCGACACAGTCAGGACTGACTACTAAAGAAAGCAAATTCGTGCAACAGGCCCCAACTATGTACATAGTGTTTGAGTCCAGCTCTAGGGGAGCTTTTAATCTTCCCCTAGGGTGCAAGTGTCACGGCGGGGAGTGGGGGAAACCCCCCACCGTGCGGTGTCAAAGGGTAAAAGGGGATCAGCCTGGCCAAAAGGAGTAATAAGGGAGCAGGTCCCCTCCTACAGCATCCCTAATCCTCTCCCTGACTCCTCACCGTATGAGCGGACCCCGATGGTAGGACGACTCATACTCTGGATTCCTAGAGACCCTAAGTTGCCCTGGTAATCCCTCGCCAAGGAGCAGGGAAGAGACAACCTGTTCATCCCAGTAATGGAGGAACAGGAGTCTCTATCTGAGGCCAGGCTGCAAGGAGAGGGGAAAACATACAGCATAAGGAGATGGCAGGTAAGCGAAACCAATAACAAACTTACCTACCACAGACACACTGACTGGAAGCCGTGCACTAGTGCTGCTGTCCACACCAACATTAAAGGACACAGCACACACCACAAACCACACAGGAACCCAGGACACCCATAGCTGCAATAAACATGAGACAGGGGAATGTCTAGTAAACATGACACCAAACACCACCAGACATGTAACACCAAAGTAGACATACAAACACCCTGAACATAACCCACTCCATACAAATAGGGACAGGAAGGGAAGGAGGCTCCGGGATGACATTGATGACCACAAGGGTGGCCCTCACTGGACAGATGGAACACCCAGGACTGGAGCAGAGCTCCAGCACCAACAACAGCTGAAGTACAACTGACTCCAGCCAGGAAACCAGGAAGAAAAAAGCCAAGTGACCACACCCAGTCAGGGAGTTAACCCTTACAGCACCAGACAGAGGAAGGGTGCCACTTAAAGGAGAAGTGCACACACAAGCATGCCAAACCACACGTTACCACCGGCAACAGCATGCGTGGCAACCATGTCACGGCAATCACCCAGAAGGTCGAGACACTGCCACCGCATGCTCTCACAGCAACACGTTGCCGCGGGCAACCGCAAGTGTGGCAACAGTGTCACAGCGCAAACCAAAGGCCGTGACAGCAGGCTCTTGAATGTTATAAACTGGATTAAGCATTGGCTTTGTAGTTAGCAACAAGGCTTGTTTTTCCACTTCTGATTGGAGAGTCATCGATGCTGTATTCTGCCTGGTAACTGATGAGGCATCCTTATAGCTGGTTCTATAAAACATGCAGGATGCAGGTTGACCGGACACATGTGACTTATCAAGGCTGTAGTAGACAAAGGTTGGTTGGCACGCCACGTTGCAAATGTTGGTGCTCAGTGATAAGGGGTATATAAATAATAATATGAAGTATCACAGCACTCAGGTTATATTGCAATTAGAAATGTATCCCTTCCATCAAGAAGTATTTAACAAAACATGGCCAACGTTTCGGTCTACCCTGTACCTTGTTCATGGCCGTGTTGTGTGCTGTGTCTTGAGTAGTGAATGGCATCCACTACTCGTGACACAGCACACAACACGGCCGTGAACAAGATCCAGAGTGGATCGAGACGTCCAGCTCGTTATCAGTGGTCACTGATTATCAGTGGTCACAAATTGCCGTGGGCAGGTCTACTAGAAGTGCACAAATAGTCCCACAACATGGAAAGTGACATACTAGAGGGTGACAAAAATTCCCACAAAAAATATGTATTTTAATCAGGGGCCATTTTTATGCGTCTTAAAGGGAAATTCTCAAACATGTGCCCTGCTGGATCCTAGAAATTTTTTATTTTAGGCCAAGGGAGTACAGGCCCTAAAAATTAGGCATTCACCTGACATAAAAGAACAAGTGATTATGTGGCTCGAGGTACATTATGTGGTCAATGGATAAAAATTACACTGTAGTCCACTGGAGTACAGGCCCCAAACAGTAGGCATTCACCATACAGAAAATATCAAGTGATTATGTGGCTGGAGGTATATTAGACAGTCATTAGATATCAATTTTACTGCAGGCCAGTGGAGTACAGGCCCCAAACATTATGCCTTCACCGTACAGAAAAGAACAAGTGATTATGTGACTGGAGGTACATTAGGCAGTCACCCTATAACAATTTTCCTGTTGGCCAGTTAGATTACAGGCCCCAAAAATTATGCATTCATTGAACAGAAAAGATCAAGTGATTATGTGGCTGGAGGTATATTAGACGGTCATTGGATATCAATTTTACTGCAGGCCAGTGGAGTACAGGCCCCAAACATTGGGGATTCACTGGACAGAAAAGATCAAGTGAATTTGTGGCTGGAGGTACATTAGGCGGTCACCGTATAACAATTTTACTGTTGGCACCAGGCCAGTGGAGTACAGGCACCAAAAATTATGCATTCACCGTACAGAAAAGATCAAGTGATTATGTGGCTGGAGGTATATTAAACGGTCATTGGATAAGGATTTTACTGTAGTCCAGTACAAATACATGTCAAATACATATGTTTAAAAGAACTAAAAATATAAAATTGGATTAAAAACATGGCTAACGAAATCCCCCCTCTTGAATAAACCCCAAATGATAATAGGTAAAATTTGATAACACGTGGTCGTCACAGGTGTTGAATTTCTCAGAGGACCCAACAATTAGGCATTCACCGTACAAAAAAGATCAAGTGATTATGTGGCTGGAGGTATATTAGACGGTCATTGGATAACAATTTTACTGCAGGCCAGTGGAGTACAGGCCCAAACATTAGGCATTCACCGGACAGAAAAGGCCTTTTATACCGCTGTATTTACATAAGATAGGGACCATTCTTTGTTCTGGGTGGTGGCAGATATGTGTGGGCTGACATGAGGAAATTCAATTAAATGTGGTCATCACAGGTGTTAAATTTCTCAGAGATCTATGCCTGATTCATTTTTAGAAATGTGAGGTAGTCCACACTGTCGTGAGCTAGGCGAGTGCGCTTATCGGTCACTATCCCCCTGCTGCGCTGAACGTCCTTTTGGACAGGACACTCGATGAGGGGCCAGCCAAGAGTTCCATGGCAAATTGTGCCAGCTCTGGCCACAGGTCAAGCCTGCACACCCAGTAGTCCAGGGGTTCCTCACTTCACAGAGCGTCCACATCGGCCGTTAACCCGATGTAGTCAGACACCTGTCAGTCTAGGCATTCCCTGAGGCTGGATTGGGAGGGCAGCTGTCGATGGATTGGTTGCAAGAATGATCTCATATCCGAAGTGACCAACACATCTTCAAACCGCCCTTTTCTTGCATGCGCGGTGAGATTGGTACCAGCAACTGTTTCTCTGTGGGTGGAAATTCCTCTGCCAGCGCCCGCAACAGCATAATGCAGCATCTCTCGCAGCAAGGCCTGGAAATGCTGCATTCTGACAGCCCTCTGTGAGGCTGGTAACATGTCCGCCATTTTGTGTTTGTACCAGGGGTCTAAGTACGTTGCCACCCAGTACTGGTCCTTGCCCTTTATACTTTTTATCAGAGGTCCCTCTTCAAACACTGGAGCATGAAGGCCCCCATTTGCACTAAATTGGAAGCGGTGGAGCACCCTGGATCCTGCTCATCGCCCAGGAGAATGTCATCCTCGGTCTCCTTCCCCCAGCCACGGTGTCGGGCGATAATAATTAAATTAAGAATGATTAATTATGGTCATAAAATAATTAACCATTAAAAAATAAAATTTATATAATTTGTCATAAATTCTTGAAATAATGACAACCTAATCGATACAATTCACATGTGAGTCCGACTATTTCCTCAGATAATAAGTTCTTTCGACGTGAGATGATGTTAATGCAAGGTGTAGTTTTACATTATACAATAATACACAGGTATTATAAAAAATATGCAGATTTATTGGTTACAAGGTTATAAACATAAATAAGTAAATAAACACAATGCAAATGAATATATTCAGTGTTGATATAAAGCATTACAAGCTTAACAATACATGGGAGTGGAAATAACTTGTCACATTATAACAAAGCTATTATTAGGTTAGGATATCAAAATAGGAAAATCATTTATATACATCACTTCTGTTCAGAGGAAACCTCATGATATCAGGATGGGCATGTCTAATCCTAGACATTAATATGGAATGCTAAATATATTCTGCCCCCTTCTAACCAATTACACATCACATGACTTCAAGATGGGCAAATCCAGTCAAGGATATAACTTAGAAGAGATAACTGTATCCTTTCGCCGCATCCTGTACTATTTTCACACATATGACTTTGGTAAGACTATTAAGACAAACAACAGGGATCTTATGATCAAAGCTATTACTATTTTAAATTGGAAGAACTTGGAACAAGTCTTTCCTGTGGGAATCCATCACTTAGCTTGGCTTGATTCTTCTGCAGGTAGAATGAAGTCTCACAATATCCTAAGACTACATCTCAATATGAAGATGATCAATTAATTATTTATTTATTTATTTGCCATTCTAGATGGTATAATTTCACCCACATTATCCAATTAGTCTTAATAAAATGAAATATCATTCTTTGTGTCTCTTACCAAGTCCTAGTAGGAATCTCCCTTCTGCTCCCAGGAAAGCTGGGTGGTCCATCATAGCGTATCTCACCATGGCTTTCATCTTGATAGACCCCTCTAGAGAGCTCAACTTGTCTTTGTGTGTCTAAGCCTGTCTTCTAACCTCTGTAGGTGTCCAGCTCTTTTGTTTTCCTTTCTCCTGGTTGCTTGGCCCCTTTGGGATCCTTCCTCCTTGTTCTTTTTTTTATGAGGTTTTCTTTTCCTCCATGTGTGTGTGGTTTATGATCACAAACTTATCAGTTAGACACACCTTCCTAGTTTGGAACTTTCCAATCATTGTCGGATAGGCGTGTACTTTGAAAAGGAATGTGACATCATAATATCACCCAGAATGCACTTTTGCAATGTCACCTACTCATACCTAGGTGGCACTGTTGTATAAGCTATTTGCATCATCCTATAAAGGGTTATCTATGTAAGTCTGACTTAATCTGGCATTCTATACATTTGACACCTGAAGTTTAAATCAAAGCTATAGGGATTAATTCTGCCATTTTTCCCAATTAGAGACAGACCTTTAGGCGACGTCTCTCTGAATGTTTCTCACACTGTTGATCTATGGACCGGTATGGATATGAATGGGCCTTGTCTTCTCACAGAGATATCTGTACCTATTCTATACCAGCAGGTGATTACCGTATTTTTCGCTTTATAAGACGCACCTGATGATAAGACGCACCTAGGTTTTTGAGGAGGAAAATAAGAAAAAAATATTTTGAACCAAAAGGTGTGCTTTTGAACTAATGGTGATCTGTGGATGATGTACTGTTATGGGGATCTGTGGATGACGCACTGTTATGGGGGGATCTGTGGATGACACACTGTTATGGGGATCTGGGGATGACGCACTGTTATGGGGATCTGTGGATGACACTGTTATGGGGGATCTGTGGATGACGCACTGTTATGAGGGGATCTGTGGATGATGCACTGTTATGGGGGATCTGTGGATGACACTGATGGGGGATCTGTGGATGACACTGATGGGGGATCTGTGAATGACACTGAGGGGGGATCTGTGAATGACGCACTGTTATGGGGGGGATCTGTGGATGACGCACTGTTATGGGGGATCTGTGAATGACACTGAGGGGGGATCTGTTAATGACACTGAGGGGGGATCTGTGAATGACACTGAGGGGGGATCTGTGAATGACACTGAGGGGGGATCTGTGCATGACACTGAGGGGGGATCTGTGCATGACACTGAGGGGGGATCTGTGAATGACACTGAGGGGGGATCTGTGAATGACACTGAGGGGGGATCTGTGAATGACACTGAGGGGGGATCTGTGCATGACACTGATGGGGGATCTGTGGATGACACTGAGGGGGATCTGTGCATTACACTGAGGGGGGATCTGTGCATGACACTGATGGGGGATCTGTGGATGACACTTATGGGGCTCTGTGGATGACACTTATGTCATCCACAGATCCCCATAAGTGTCATCTACAGATCCCCCATCAGATGCATCAGTGCGGAGGGAGGAGGTGGAGACACTCATGGCGGGGCCCGGTGCAGTGACTCTACTCTAATACACCGGTCCCCGCAACTGTTAAACATTCAATCTGATCTATATCTAATAGTATATGCTCTATACGGCTCTTACTGTAGTACTGTAAGTATAGCGCAGACCGGCATCTCCATCGGTCATGCGCCGCTTGCCGCACCTCCCTCCTCATGCGCCGTCTGCTCCAGCTCCCTCTGTCATGCCCCGCCTGCCCCAGCTCGCTCCTCATGCGCCGCCTGCCTGCTTATCTCACTTTATGAATGAACAGGCAGGCGGCGCATGACAGAGGGAGCTGGAGCAGACGGCGCATGTGGAGATGCCGGTCTATGCTATACTTACGGTACTACAGTAAGAGCCGTACAGAGCATATACTATTAGATATAGATCAGATTGAATGTTTAACAGTTGCGGGGCCCGGTGTTTTAGAGTAGAGTCACTGCACCCGGCCCCGCCTCCTCCCTCCACACTGTCACTGATACTTCGCTGGCCGCGCTGTGCAGCATAGCGGCCAGCGAAGTATTCGCTTTATAAGACGCACGGCCATTTCCCCCCCACTTTTGGGGGGGAAAAAGTGCGTCTTATAAAGCGAAAAATATGGTAATTGTTAGTTACAAAAACACCACATCTTTGCAGACACTCTTTACATTGTTTTAGAAGTGAATATTCTCCTATCGAGAAATATATATAAGATACTGGATACATCAAGGTCCTTCATAACATCTAACAATATGAAATAATATGAAAAAACACAATGTCCTATTAATTTTCTTATACAAAACTAAGGTTGATTATATGAATACATAGCTATTCTGCTTCATTAATAAATGCCTAACTGTTTAGGTAATTAGTACCAGCTGCTTCTAGGGCTTACTCTTATCTCAGCCATAAATTTATAAGGAGACAAGGAGGCCTCTTCTCAGACTGGTACATTCATGAACAGAATACACTAATGAGCAGTTACCTTTATACACAGTGACCTCACCATGAATTTATATTCCACTATACATGAAGATTCATATAAGATGGTGCATATAATCCAACATGGCTTCTTATAGGCAATCGATATCCACTATAACTAGAATATTTGAATATAAATGTTTTGCACCTATGAAAAAGCACACTGGACAACACCAGGGATCCCCGAAAAATTTAAAGCCTGCTCTTCTTTCTCCTCCTCCTCCTTCTTCCCCCAGCCACCATCTTCCTCTGACTCCTCTTCAGACTCCTGCTGACTTGTCTCAGATAGAGTAGCCCCCCCCTGGGAATTCATTCAGCGTTGCGACTTTCTCATCTTCCAGCTCCTGCTCCTCGACGGCTTGATCAATGACACAACACAATGCACGCTCCAGAAAGATGGCGTAAGGTACGATGTCACTAATGGTGCCCTAGATGCGACTGACCAGTTTGGTGATCTCATCAAATGGTCACAGAAGTCTGCATGCGTCGCCCATGAGCAGCCACTGGAGCGGTAAAAAGAAACCAAGCTCCCCAGAACCTGTCGTGCTGCAGAGTTCACACAGGTAGTCATTACCGGCACATTGCTGCTGAAGTAGCCTATCAAGCATATACAAGGTGGAGTTCTAGCGGAAGAGGCGGTAGCAGTGGAAAAGGAGGAGTCAGCCGAGAAGGAGATGGAGGATGGAGTAGGAGAAGGAGGAGAAGAAGAGGCAGGCCTGCATGCAATCCATGGTGGTAATGTGAGATTGTGAGCCAGCTCTCTCTGTTCAAAGTTTGTATATAATTGTTATTTGGCATTTCTGCCACTAGATGCCACTGTTTCGCAGTTACAACCAGTACATTCTGGGGTGTGAATATGTAAAATAGATGATGACTCATGCAGGCTGTTTTTGTGAGGAGAACCAGGAAGTGAAGGTGCTGACATCTTGAAAGGATTGTGTGTGAAGGAGGCCAACCGGTTACATCCTGGCTGCAGGGAGTCTGAATGTGATTGTAGTCGCGGAAAGGAGAGACTGATCGCTGCTTACTATTTGATCCTGCTTGTTGCTTCTAGGAAGGCTGCTGTGAGCTGTGTAGTGAAACATCATCTACCTTGGCAAGGCCACATTTGTGTAAAGGGACTTGTAGCCATCCCAGTCAAAGCCACCCTCTGATACAGAAGGGACTCAGGTCAGTGAACACATTTATGCTTTATGTTGCATCAGTGACTCCAGTACCATAAACCAAGTTTAGGCCTGCAAGTAGTTAGATAGATAGGGTTCTATTTTTGCTGGACTGCACCGAATTGTTCTGCGGCGCGGTAATGACTTGTAGGCTCTGCTGTGTCCGCCACCGGCTAGGTTTGTCCCCTTTTGCGGCACAGCCACGACTTGTAGGCTCTGTTGTGTGCGCCACCGGTCTAGGCTTGTCCAGCGGAGAGGGACACTGACTGGGGGAGGCAGTCTGGAATACGAGATATTCTGGGTGTCTTTATTTTGTTGTGTTATTACTGGTGTTAAAGTAAAGTTTCTGTTCTTGCATAAAAATATGTTTTCGGTGTCATTTTTCTCGTCTGTGACTTCGCTGTATCCTCGGGAGCCCACCCGATACACAGCTTACAGTAACACCAATTCCACACAGGTGCCACGGGTTGCATGCTTGACAGCCGTCAAAAGGTTCACCCAGTGGGCAATAAAAGTTATGTACCTTCCCTGCCCGTGTTTGCTAGCCACGTGCCTGTGGTCAGATGTACCTTGACACCTACACTGTGTGTCATAGATACATTCACTTGCTGCTGAACATGGCCATATAGCTCTGGGATGCCCTTCTGGGAGAAATATTTCCTTCCGGGGACCTTTCATTGCGGTGTGCCAATAGCAACAAATTTTCTAAAGGCCTCTGAGTCCACCAGTTTATATGGCAGTAGTTGGCAGGCTAGCAGTTCCGACAAGCCATAAGTCAGCCGTTAGGCAAGAGGGTTATCCGGCGTCATCAACTTTTTACGTTCGAACATTTGGGCCATGGAAGCCTGCCTTTTGCCAGATGAACGTGATGATGGCATGGTGGAAGGTGGAGTGGAGAACAAATGGGTGGAGAAAGGAGAAGGAGAAGAGGCAGGACGTGGAGCCCCGGGAGTGTGGCTTTGTGGGTTCTGACGGTGTTGCTACCACTGGGTTCGGTGATGGGAGGCCAGTTGCCTTCTTAAGGAGGTCATCTCTAGGTGAGTGTTGGGCTTACAGCGACGCATGCGTTGACAGCACAGGCTGCAGATGGCAACACTATTGTCAGCAGCTGACACGTTAAAAAAAGCCCAAACTGCGGAGCCATGTGCCGGCGTTCTGGGAGCGCCAAAGGTGACCGTGCATGGTAGATGGCTCGCTCCAGATACATTTGCAGTCTGCTTTTTGCCTCCTGTGCTCTGCTAGTTCTGCCTGCTTCTACTCCTTCTACCCCCTATCTGCTGCTCTGTCTCTCCCTCTGAACTCCCCTCCTCTTCCTCTCTTGTGGGCACCCACGTGACATCCATCGACACATCATCATCGTCACCTTCACCACCACTGACATTAAAGATCTCGGAGTAGGCAGCAACAGCGGGGACCTCCGTCCTTGGGCTAATCTAGGTACTGTCGTCAGACCGAAGGGTGGGGGCCGTTACTACCTCCTCTTCCTGATCCGATGCCAAGAATGGCTGCGCATCAGTAAGGCCTGGGAATGGATGGGAAAATAATTTCTCTGACTCGAGTGGAGGGGCTATGGTGGTGGTGGTGTCTTTGGGGGTGCACACAGCAGAGAGTGAGGAGGGTGCAGATACAGAGGATGAGGAGGGTGCGGAAGCGGAAGGCTGAGTGAGCCACTCAACCAACTTTGGTGCGTCCTTTCCAACTTCTCCAACTTCCCACTGATGCACCTGCCCGACCCCTACCACCCCTGCGGAATGAACTGCCTCTTCCTCTGCCTGTCATTTTTAAAATGACCCTGTGACAAAGTCCCTATAGAAGAGCAGTATTTGTGGAAACAGGTATATTGCAGGCCTCAATCAATATTTGGTGGAAGCCGGTATATCAATCCCCTCTATCAGTATTTGGTGGAAACAGGTATATAGAACCCCTTAATGAGTATTTTCTGGAAGCTGGTATATCAAACCCCTTAATCAATATTTGGTGGAAGCCGGTGTATCGCAGACCTCAATCAATATTTGGTGGAAGCCGGTATATCAATCCCCTCTATCAGTATTTTGTGGAAACAGATATATAGAACCCCTTAATGAGTATTTGCTGAAAGCTGGTATATAAAACCCCTTAATCAATATTTGGTAGAAGCCAGTGTATCACAGTCCTCAATCAATATTTTGTGGAAGCCGGTGTATCACACCCCTCAATCAGTATTTTGTGAAAGCAGGTATAGCAAACCTTTTAATAATTTTTTTTGGGGCAACAGGTATATCACACCAGTTGCAATTAGTTATTCCCATAGCGTTTGTCCCTTAATCTAGCTACGGTATCTCAGCAGAACCGCACACAACAATATACTTTCTATGTTAGAAGGTATATTATAGGTATATCACACCCCTCAATCAGTTTTTTTTTTTGGGGGGGGGGGCAACAGGTATATCACACCAGTTGCAATTAGTTATTCCAATAGCGTTTGTCCCTCTATCTAGCTACAGTATCGCAGCGGAACCGCACACAACTTGTAACGAGGCGCCAAAGGCGCACTCGGTCTCCCATCAGCCGCAGACCTGCTGCTTATCTTCGGGAGCTAGGATCTGTGTTTGGCCTCGTTCCCAGGGCGGCTTTGCTAGCTGGGAGGCTCCCTGCTCCTAGGTCTGCCTTGAGCGCCGAGCTGATCACTCGGTGCTCGACTTGTCTGTCTGTCGGTCATGTGACGCTGGCCACGTCACATGACCCTCACTCCCCACTATAAATACAGGCGGCCTGCTGGCTACAGGTTGCCTGTGATTTTCGTCCTATAGGCTGTGTACTTTATTGTTATTAAGCTACCTCTGGAATTGAACCTCGATCTGCCTCTTGACACCTCTTCTGCCTGCTCCCTGTACCTTGACGCTACCTCTCGGATTTTGACCTCGGCCTGTTTACGGATTTGTCTTTGCCTCTTCCCTTGTTCTGACGTGACCTCCTGGACTGACCTCGGCTAGTTGACCCGCCTCGCCTTCCGTTTTTGTTCTACCTCTTGCCTGCTTATTGTAACTTCTCAGTGGCTGTCCTCTTCCCTGCTGTCTCTTTCTCTCTGCTTGCACTTAGTAGGTTAGGGACTGTCGCCCAGTTGCGCTCCGTCACCTAGGGCGAGTGGTGCAAGTAGGCAGGGACAGGGGACCGGGTGACAGCTCAGGGGGTGCACCTCCCCTCTATCTTGATACCCATTACTCTACCCATGACACAACTGCTGCACAATACAAATGCACTGTAATTGGGGAATATTAATTACCAATATTTATGCAAATATCAATAATTAATATTCATACGTAGGAGGAACCGTTTACCGATGACTCCGCCTATTTATACACTTAGTAAGGAATAATACTTTCACCTAGCCTTACGCTAATCACTAAACTAGCTGCAAGCACCTAACTGAGCTAGCTACCGCTAATAACCACACGTTACACAGTAGGTATGATACAAATAATACAAGATATTTATTATCACCTACAGTACACAATACACACAATACAGCACCATAAATACAGTACTAAATACACTATTCAATCCCAAGTTCCACCCACAAACTAACTATACTATACACTTACATACATTCATTAGCAGCCCACCCAACCTGGCTCTAAAACTATCCCTATGAATGAAGGGTAAACGGTGGAGCTGCAAGGGTAAATGCAGGCCACAGACACAGGGTTACAGGGGTACAGAAGGGGTTAACACAGAATAGGGAGCAGGGATGCTCCTACGGGGTTAGGGTAGGGGATTGGTGGTAATAGGGCAAGTAAGGGTTCGTTGGTGGGATAGGGGTATGGTTGGTGGGATAGGGCAAGTAGGGGTCAGAGGGATGTGATGAGATAGCAGGGGAATGTGTAAGGGTTGGTATTGGGAGGGTTAAATCGTTGGTGGTATAGGGCTGGTTAATGCAAGGGCGTTGGTGGTATAGGGAATATGGGCACAAGTATAGGACAGGTAGGGATTGATCAAAAGGGGTCCGTTGGTGGGATAGGGTCGGTAAGGGTTCGTTGGTGGTATAGGGAGGGTTAAGGCAAGGGAATATGGGCAGTTATATCAAGTAGGGGTTAATCATTGGTGGGATAGGGGGTGATACCCTGCCCTCCAGGGGTTGCTCATTGTCCGGGGGGGGGGGTTTCTCTTCAGGGGGCGGCTCGGCTCTTCTCCCCGGCGGCCACATTGTGTGCGCAGGCGCACGCCACCATCAGATGACGTCACTGCGCCAGCCCGCGCGTCCCTGCACGAGCGCGTCAGGGCCGCGTCACTTCCTGACAGGCGGGAGAAGCCTTTAATCTCCCTCCTGTAACACTTTGCATTCCGGGCAGTGCGATAGTAATCGCGCTGCTGGAATGCACATTATAGAAGGAGGGGAGGTTTCTCCCTTCCTTCTATCATGCCTAATTATCCCCAGCAGTGCTGGAGATAATTACTACAAAGGACTCCGATTCTATTGAATCAGAGTTCTTTGAAGCATGCAGGATGACCGGACTCTTGTCCGGTCATTCTGATGCAATTAACCAGATGACATCAGTGTGAATGCTTGGGGCACATTCACACTGATACCTCTGGTTTCAGGTGAATCAGGGGACATCAAATGGGGCCTATAGACTATAAGGGGACTCTAATTTATAAGGGGGAACATGTATAAGGGGTGGATGTATAAGGGGGCACATGTATAAGGGGGCACATGTATTCCCCACAGGGGCCACAATGAGCCCCTGTGGAATCTTAAGGACAGATTTGCGCAGATGTTGGGCACATCTGCGCACATCATTCTATAATGTGCCTATCTATGTATGCGTATATATTATACATGCATGTATATATATATATATATATATATATGCATATGTCTCAACCCTTCCTCAACATGCACTATAATATACTTTCTATGTTAGAAAGTATATTATAAGTATATTACACCCCCCAGTATGTCACACCTATTGATAGCACACATATACCAGTCCTTAAAAGGACTTTTGTGGCCCTATTAGCTAGCATTTGGTGTCCCTAATAGTCTGTCCCTGTTCCACACAGCAACCTCTTCCTACACTTGCAAAAAACTGAATGTAAAATGGCTGCCAGATGGGGTTTATTTATAGGGTAGGGGGTGTGTCCATGTGCTGAAACGTCTCAATTGGCTGACCTGTCCCACCTGATGGATGTGTCATGGGTCAAAGTTCGGCCCAATGCAAAAGACTATGGCACCGGCGGACATCGCCATATGTTCGCATGTTCGGCGAACTAGCAAAGTTCGCTGTGCAAAGGCCACCGGGCGAACTGCAAGGCCATCTCTAGTCAACCTGTGTTGCTGCTCTCCCGAAGGGATGGTAAGGCGTGGTGCACCCCAATGGGAAATAAGTCCAGAGAGTCAGGATCTGCAGTAAACCAGTGTGCTTCTTTACTGAAGTAATTCAGGTCCAAAACAATACAGGCGAGGCGTAGGGCTGGCTTCTCCAGTCTACCTCGCTGGCAAAAGAAGGGTTTGATGCTGACAAAAGGCCTGAGATAGCTGTCTCTCTTCAGATGGATGGTACCCTGGTCAAAGGCTGGAGGCTCACCATCTGTAGCTCAGTAGTCCTGGGTGGCTCCTTGGTCACAGGGCTGGTGACCCATGGTCTGTGCCTCTGCGTCCCCATCTCAGCGTCTTCTTCTGGTCACTCATGCAGACTGGCAGAGTCTTCTCCTCCAAGCACTGGTGCCTAACTGCAGAGCACTAGGGGCTCTGACTGCTCTCCTTTTATACAGTTTCTGGCAGAACTAGAACCTTCCAGTGGGAGGGGTAGTGTCACTACCAGAGCTTTGAGATGTTCTCACAGCTCTGTTTCTCCACCCCTGTGATGATGTCACTACTAGAGCTTGGAGGAGTTCTCACTGCTCTGTTTCTCTGCCCCTGTGATGAAGTCTTTACTTTCTGTTTCCTTCCTCCCAGCTGTTCCTCCTGCGGTTGATTTCCCTGCCTTTAAATCACCCCTCCTCCTATTGTAGGACGTGGATTATATTTCTCATTTCAGTTGTAGCTCTTGCTTGAGTATCTTCACTTGTAGCTATCAGTTCACTGGACCTGTGTTCTGCTGCAGCAAGCACTCCGGATATTGCCAGCTGTCCTTGGATCCGTCTTCTCTGCGGCTGCAGCTCCTTCAGCTAAGTGTGCAGACATTGTTGTGTACCTGGTTATTTTCTGACTGGATCTGAGGTGGCCACGGTTCCCTCCATATACTGAGCAGGGCACCGGTGGCCGTGCCCCTTCCACTATTGTAGGGGTTACAGTGGTCATCAGTCTTAGGTACGTGGGCATGCCTCGTTCCGCCATTTGGATCTGGGCATGTGCTTTAGCAGCATAGGGAGAGCTTTGAGGGTCTGACAGGGGTCACCCTTTATCCTCCCTAGTTTGGGTCCGGTCAGTAGCTCTTTTTACTGTGTATACTCTTGTTGCTCACATACAGCCGTGACATTATAATCCACCAAAACCGTCCTTTTTTGACATGGATCCGCTTTCTGGCCTGGTTGACCGCATGCAGGGTCTTTCTTTGGAAGTAGCGGATCTCCGTCAATCTATGACTCAGCTTCAAGCATTGGGCTCTGCTCCGGCTCATGGAGTCTGTTGCGAGCCAAAGGTCTCACTTCCGGAAACATTCTCCGGGGGCAGTGAGACTTTTGTTCGCTTCAGAGAGGCATGCAAACTCCATTTTTGCTTGTGTCCCCACTCCTCTGGTAAGGAGGAGCAGAGGGTGAGGATTGTCATCTCCCTGCTCAGGGGTAATGCTCAGACTTGGGCTTTTTCGTTGCCATCAGGGGATCCCTCCCTTCGATCCGTGGAAAGATTTTTCGTGGCCCTGGGGCAGATATATGATGACCCGGATCGTGTTGCTCTGGCCGAATCTAACTTACGTGTTTTATGCCAGAACAAACTGTCTGCGGAGCTTTATTGTTCTGAATTTCGGAGATGGGCAGCTGATTCAGGTTGGAATGATGCTGCACTCCGGAGTCAGTTCTGTCATGGTCTCTCAGAGAGATTGAAAGATGCGTTTGCTTTCCATGAGAGACCAACGTCCTTAGAGTCTGCCATGTCATTGGCGGTACGCCTTGACAGGCATCTAAGAGAAAGAAACAAGACCTCTCTGTCCAGCCATTGTCAGTCTAGGGGCAATGGTGCGGACTCATTCAGTGTGCAGGGGCCTCATCCTGTCTCTCTCCCCTCTGAGGAGGAGCCCATGCAGCTAGGTCGACTTGCCCCTGATAAAAGAGGATTTAGTCCTCAGAGTATGGTGTGTTTTTGTTGTGGGGGCATAGGTCATTTGGCAAATGTTTGTCCGTCTAGGAGATTCTTGAACTGTACTAAGAGCGATAATAAGAGAAAAACCTCAAAAGGTAAATCATCAAATTCTGCTTCATCTGCTACTTTGGGCAAAGTTGATGTAGGAATTGATGCTTTTCCTCTGACCTGCAGTTCCCGTTTTCTCCTGTCTGCCAGGGTGGCGCTAGAGAGCAAAGTAATTTCTTGTGAGATTTTTGTTGATAGTGGAGCGGCCGTCAATCTTATTGACACTCAATTTGTAGCCATGCATGGTTTTCAGGTTTGCACATTAGAAAAGGATATACCTGTTTTTGCTATTGACTCTGCTCCACTCTCACAGAGATCTCTGAAGGGCATTGTTCACAATATCCGGCTAGCTGTAGGTGACACTCATGTGGAGGATATATCTTGTTTTGTCCTTAACGGATTGCCTTCTCCTCTAGTTTTGGGGTTACCCTGGCTCACTAGACATAACCCCACTATTGATTGGCAAGGAAGGCAAATAAATGAGTGGAGTGACTTTTGTAGAGAGAATTGTCTCACAGCGACTTTTGCAGAGGTGTCTACTAAAACTGTGCCATCATTTCTCTCTGATTTCTCGGATGTGTTTTCCGAGAGCGGTGTTCAGGAGCTACCTCCTCACCGGGAGTTTGACTGTCCCATTAACCTCATTCCCGGCGCCAAGCTGCCAAAAGCACGCCTTTACAATCTCTCACAACCGGAAAGAATCGCAATGCGAACTTATATTTCCGAGAGTCTCGATAAGGGGCATATTCGTCCCTCAAAGTCACCTGTGGCCGCGGGTTTTTTTTTTGTTAAAAAAAAAGATGGCTCTCTGAGACCTTGCCTAGATTTTAGGGAGCTGAACCGTATCACGATTCGCGATCCCTATCCCCTTCCTCTGATCCCGGACCTCTTCAACCAAATTGTTGGGGCCAAGGTGTTTTCCAAATTGGATTTGAGAGGCGCGTACAACCTGGTCAGGGTCAGAGAGGGGGATGAATGGAAAACGGCCTTTAATACCCCTAACGGGCATTTCGAGAATCTCGTTATGCCTTTCGGCCTGATGAATGCTCCGGCCGTCTTTCAGCATTTTGTTAATAGTATTTTCTACCATTTAATGGGGAAATTTGTATTGGTGTATCTTGATGATATTTTGATTTTTTCCCCTGATGTTCAGACCCATCAGGATCATCTTTTTCAGGTTCTGCAGATTCTGCGGGAAAATAAATTGTATGCCAAGCTGGAGAAATGTCTTTTTATGGTATCGGAGATTCAGTTTCTGGGTTTTCTCCTCTCTGCTTCTGGTTTTCGCATGGATCCGGAGAAGGTCCGTGCTGTACTTGAGTGGGAGCTTCCTGAGAATCAGAAGGCATTGATGCGCTTTCTGGGTTTTGCGAACTATTACAGAAAGTTCATTTTGAATTATTCCTCTGTTGTCAAACCCCTTACTGACATGACAAAAAAGGGGGCGGATTTTTCCTCTTGGTCGGAGGAGGCGCTTGCAGCCTTTTCTAAGATTAAAGAGAGTTTTGCGTCTGCTCCCGTCTTGGTGCATCCCGATGTTTCCTTACCTTTTATTGTTGAGGTGGATGCTTCCGAGGTGGGTGTGGGTGCAGTTTTGTCCCAGGGCCCTTCTCCTGCCAAATGGCGACCCTGTGCCTTTTTCTCTAAAAAACTCTCCCCGGCAGAGAGAAACTATGATGTGGGAGATAGGGAGTTGTTGGCCATCAAGTTGGCTTTCGAGGAATGGCGCCATTGGTTGGAGGGGGCCAGGCACCCTATCACCGTTTTTACCGACCATAAGAATCTGGCATACTTGGAGTCGGCCAGGCGTATGAATCCGAGACAGGCCAGATGGTCTCTGTTCTTCTCCAGATTCAATTTTGTCATTACATTCCGACCTGGGATCAAAAATGTGAAGGCTGATGCTCTCTCTCGCTGTTTTCCGGGAGGAGGAAACTCCGAGGACCCGGGTCCCATTTTGGCGGAGGGGGTAGTTGTTTCTGCTCTATATTCCGATTTGGAGGCCGAGGTCCAGGCTGCCCAGACTGAGGCACCTGCCCATTGTCCTTCTGGGAAGTTGTTCGTGCCTCCTGAGCTATGTCACAAACTCTTCAAGGAGCATCATGATACGGTTCTTGCTGGTCACCCCGGGAGTAGAGCCACGGTAGATCTCATTGCTCGGAGATTTTGGTGGCCGGCTCTTCGTAAGTCGGTGGAGGGTTTTGTGGCTGCTTGTGAGACGTGCGCTCGCGCTAAGGTCCCTCGTTCACGGCCTTCAGGTTCCCTTCTCCCGTTACCCATACCTTCCCGTCCTTGGACACACCTGTCCATGGACTTTATCACGGATCTTCCTCGTTCCTCGAGGAAGTCGGTGATCCTGGTGGTGGTGGACCGTTTTAGCAAGATGGCTCATTTCATACCTTTCCCTGGTTTACCCAATGCTAAAACGTTGGCGCAAGCTTTTGTCGACCATATTGTTAAATTGCACGGCATTCCCTCTGATATTGTTTCCGATAGAGGCACGCAGTTTGTGTCCAGGTTCTGGAAGGCTTTCTGTTCTCGCCTGGGGGTTCGGCTGTCCTTCTCTTCTGCTTTTCACCCGCAGTCGAATGGTCAGACTGAGCGCCTCAATCAGAATCTGGAGACATATTTGCGCTGTTTTGTGGCAGAGAACCAGGAGGATTGGTGTTCATTTCTCCCTCTTGCTGAGTTTGCTCTGAACAACCGTCGTCAGGAATCTTCTGATAAGTCACCATTCTTTGGTGCATATGGGTTCCATCCGCAGTTTGGGACATTCTCGGGAGGGGCTCTTTCTGGTTTACCTGAGGAGAGATTTTCCTTGTCTTTGTCTACCATTTGGCAAAAGATTCAGAGTAATCTTAGAAAGATGAGTGAGAAGTATAAGCGTGTGGCTGATAAGAGATGTGTGCCTGGTCCGGACCTGAATGTGGGTGATCTGGTGTGGTTGTCTACAAGAAATATTAAACTGAAGGTTCCCTCCTGGAAATTGGGTCCCAAGTTTATTGGGCCTTATAAAATCTTGTCAGTCATCAATCCTGTTGCCTTCCGTCTTGATCTTCCACGGGTTTGGAAGATACATAATGTATTTCACAGATCTCTCTTAAAACCATATGTCCAGCCCACGGTACCCTCCTCTTTGCCTCCTCCTCCGATTTTGGTTGATGGCAATCTGGAGTTTGAGGTTTCCAGAATTGTGGACTCTCGCATTGTGCGCGGTTCTCTTCAGTACCTTGTTCATTGGAAGGGTTATGGTCCTGAGGAGAGGATGTGGGTTCCGGTGTCGGACATTAAAGCCACTCGCCTCATCAGGGCATTTCATAGGGCTCATCCTGAGAAGGTGGGTCCTGGGTGTCCGGAGTCCACCCGTAGAGGGGGGGGGGGGGGGGGTACTGTCACTACCAGAGCTTTGAGACGTTCTCACAGCTCTGTTTCTCCACCCCTGTGATGATGTCACTACTAGAGCTTGGAGGAGTTCTCACTGCTCTGTTTCTCCGCCCCTGTGATGAAGTCTTTACTTTCTGTTTCCTTCCTCCCAGCTGTTCCTCCTGCGGTTGATTTCCCTACCTTTAAATCACCCCTCCTCCTATTGTAGGGCGTGGATTATATTTCTCATTTCAGTTGTAGCTCTTGCTTGAGTATCTTCACTTGTAGCTATCAGTTCACTGGACCTGTGTTCTGCTGCAGCAAGCACTCCGGATATTGCCAGCTGTCCTTGGATCCGTCTTCTCTGCGGCTGCAGCTCCTTCAGCTAAGTGTGCAGACATTGTTGTGTACCTGGTTATTTTCTGACTGGATCTGAGGTGGCCACGGTTCCCTCCATATACTGAGCAGGGCACCGGTGGCCGTGCCCCTTCCACTATTGTAGGGGTTACAGTGGTCATCAGTCTTAGGTACGCGGGCATGCCTCGTTCCGCCATTTGGATCCGGGCATGTGCTTTAGCAGCATAGGGAGAGCTTTGAGGGTCTGACAGGGGTCACCCTTTATCCTCCCTAGTTTGGGTCCGGTCAGTAGCTCTTTTTACTGTGTATACTCTTGTTGCTCACATACAGCCGTGACAGGTAGAGTGGAGAAACTTAGCACAAACAGATTCATTGTTTCAACACTCGTCTCTCATAGACTTACATTAGTGCTTTAATGATACTCAAAGGCAATGACACAGCAGTATTTCGAGACACAAACAAGTTTCCAGACATAATAACATAGCTAAACCAGACAGTCACAAGGTCAGTCTGTCTGGTGTTGGTGGTAAATAACATCTGGCTTTTTTCCTCCAAAACATGCTCTTCTATAAACCCTATGGTAGCTGTTAAAAATTACCAGCTTCTCTTTCAAAGTCCCAAAAGTCTCTCAGTTTTCATTAACCCTTTTCACAGAGCCTCTCAAATACAGTACAAATGAACAGGATATATATCACAACATACATATACAACTCAGTTACACAGTAATTAAACAGCGCAAGTTAACCCTTTCAAGTGATATAAAGTTAACTTTGTATAGGGGAAGCAGGCAAATGTCCAAAAGTCAGAGTACCCCTGCTCCAGGGCACTACATTATATGTGGTGTTACATAGGACTAAAGGTAACATTCACTTCATTATCTGTATTCAGAGAGTTATCAATGTGTTATCTGTGGTGTTACATAGGACTGCAGGTAAAGTCTCTTGCTTTCCCGCTTCCTCTACATCCAGCGGGACAGTCCCAGATTTCAGAGGCTGTCATGTGGTCCCGGGAGGGCTGAGGTATATCCCTAGGGGAGATGTGTCCCTACTCTCTAAGCCACTCCTATTACTCCACCCAATGCATATCTATACACTCCCAATCCCTCCCAGTTCCTTTAGTGCCCCCACACAGAAGTTATACCTACATTGTGGCCCTCCCAGTAGTTTTGCCCATATTATGCCCCCTCACAGTAGTTATGACCACACTGTGCCCCCTCACAGAAGTTATGGTCACATTGTGCCCCTCACAGTAATTATACCCACATTATGCCCCCTCACAGTAGTTATGCCAATACAGCAATTATGACCACATTGTGCCCCCTTACAGTAGTTAGGACCACATTGTGGCACCTCACGATAGTTATGGTCACAGTGTGCCCGTCACAGTAATTATACCCACATTGTGCCCCCTCACAGTAGTTATGTCCACATTATGCCCATTCACAGTAATACCCACATTGTGCCCTCTCACAGTAGTTATGGTAACACAGCTGTTACGACCACATTGTTTCCCTTTACAGTGCTAATGCCCACATTGTGCCCCACTTACTGTAGCAATTCCCACATTATATCCCAACAGTAGTTATGCCCACATTGTGCCTCGACTGCAGCTATATTCACATTGTGCCCCCAGAGTAGCTATGTTCCCCTCTCAGTAGTACCACCCCATTTATAAAATAAAAAAACAATAAATAAATAAAATACTCACCTAGGCCTCCGCAAATTCTGCTCTCCCTAGCAGGAGCAATGCGGTCACACATTGGATGATGGAATAGAGACACATCATTGTCTTTTTTTTCTTACTGGTATTGATCCTGCTTTGACTGTCAGCCTAATGCTGCTGATTTTGAATAAAATTTGTTAGAATACACTTCCTTAACTCTACTCTACTTTTCACTCTTAAGTGTATTTTTCTACTCTAGCTCCCATTGCCCCTTGGATTGTTTTTTTCAAATGTACCTCATTTGCAGTTTTCTCTTATCCACCATGTGACACTCACCACGCTCCTTGTTCTTACCACTGACGCATCCTATGTCCTACGTTACCAGGCTCCATTGCAAGACGCAACCTACAGCGATGGAATATCAAAACAGATTTGTCCCAGGGCTCAATGGTGGGCTAATAAGAGTAAGGCTGTTTTGATAAATGGTGGTATTTGGGGAAAGTGATATATCAGTGATATCTGTTGGGTGGGATACATTTATATTAGTGGCTTGTCTGAAAAAGCTGTCACAATCCCAGTTAGATGCTGTAATTGTGACTATATTAGCATATTTACCAATATTTTAGTCGGTCCGTTCAGGCACCCCAAACCCACTTGTGGGTGGAACTTGTGTAAGCACCGTCCATTTCTGACCCAGGAAAGCCTAAAAATAAGGTACAGTCCCTGCAAATTCAGGTCTGTTGGCAACTATGTATTAGTTGCCCCCTAGCTTAGAAAAAGATATAACAAGACTGAGAAAGTGAGTAGTAATTCAGAACTTTCCTTCCCAGGGAGAAATCCTCTTTTATTGAGCAGTATATGTTACATCCTGTTACATAGGTACAGAGGAGAGTGGGAGGGCGAATTAGCAATGGCATATAGTCTTATCGCCACAGCCATAAATAAGTGAACGAATAACCGGGAAGGAATCAAAGGTTAATCATGGATGATACTCTCAGTGTTCAGTCAACGTACAGTCTTTTCCATAAAAGAAACTAACACCCTACCCACCCAGGAACAGCCACTTCTATTTGGAAGATCGGGACCCTCCTATCAAAAATGGGGCCCCTTTTGGCCCTATGTATTCTCCTTTTGATCCCGATGGGATGTTTATCACAAGGTAAGGTCTATGACTTATGTTCTTTCTTAGAAAATGCAGAATACATTGGTAAGTACACATCAATATACTCAGGGGTTGGAAACGTTTTCTTGGGATCTTCATTACAATATAGCGTCTACCTTCATTTTCATTCCTTCTGATATTCATGATATTATATACCAATATAAAATATAGCAACCCGAATACAGATGCAACAGTGCCAAAATTACGTGATCCGCTGGGATGTCAGGGTGTGTTATGTGTGGATATCTATCCAAGACTCTTCTGTAACATATTAGATGTTTGATTTATTACAGTTTAACTTGGTTTATACATTATATGACCCCTATTATGAATTATTGTTCCTTTTGTTCAGTATTTTGCACTAGGTACACTCGCAGTGAGCCTTGTTATATGAGAGCTGGGCTACCAATACATCCTGATAACCTGTCGCCTGCACTTCCTCATCAGGCACAAGAGAGCAGGGGTGTGGGGACTGGCACATGTTTCTTCTGACCACCGTCTCTTTTTAAATGTATATTCTGATTTCTACTAGATTCATTGTATATGGATTATTGAATTAAAGGGGTTTTCCAAGATTTTTTAACTGATGATCTATTCTCTGGATAGTTCATCAGTGCCTGATCGGTGGGGGTCCCACACCCAGGACCCCCGCTGATCAGCTGCTTGAGAAGGCACCACGCAGTAGCACCACGGCCTTCTTGCCAATTTGCTTTGGCCATGTGATGTTGTGTTCATCGTCACATGGCCTAGGCGCAGCTCAGCCCCATGGAAGTGAATGGGGCTGAGATGCGATACCAAGCACAACCGCTATACAATGTACGGGTCTGTGCTTGGTGGGCTGCGAGAAGGCCCGTGATGCTAGTGTGAGTGCCAGGGCCTTCACAAGCAGCTTAGCGATGGGGGTCCCAGGTGTCAGACTCCCTCCTATTAGATACTGATTGCCTATTCTAAGGAAGTATAAAAGTCTTGGAAAACTGCTTTAAAAGTAGATACATGTTGGGTCACTTGCCGCTTGGGGACACATCACCGCTGAGGCCAGTCCCTGGCTTCAGTAGCACATGTGACCCCGTCCGTACAAAAGACCACTAAAGAGACCCTTAACAGAGTGACTTTTTTCAACAGGTACAACAGGCAGCTATCGAACGTTAAAAAGAAAAGTCAAAAAAATCGAGACAACCTCTTTAAAGGGGTTATCCAAAGACAAAAAGATCCCCCTTACCCCAATGCCCCTCGTATACATTATACTTATCTGCTCCTCTGCACCTGCGTCGCTCTGGATCCCTGCTGAATAGCTGCTAGGGAGACTCGTCGCTGTCATGGCCTGCTATTGGCTGCTCCCCCCTGTCACCGGATGCACCTGACGGGGAGATGCAGTGGCAGCCATGCATGGATCCGGAGCGAAGCAGGTGCTGGGGAGAGAGGTAAGTATAATGCATATAGGGGGCCCAGGCATTGGGGGGATCTTTAAAACTTTGGATAACCCCTTTAAGACTTAGAATCTTAGAAGCTTGGTTTGAGGACTACTGCATGTATGGAGCCTTTGTCGCTTTTTGTTGGTATTATTTAGGCTTGCACGATAGTATAAACTTTGTGTGCATTGTGTGGTGCTGCTGATTAGGCTCTGAACAGTACAGTCACTAAATTACATTCACTGGGGGAATATAAATGGGTTCTCTAAGAATATATATGAAAAATGTTGTTATGGGAAGGGGTGGACTTAGAGAGCAGGGGGCTATGTGCAAGGAGAAAAGAGTATATGGAGCATTTGCTGTTGAATAGCCCAAAATAGACCACCCCCTTATTCCAGTTATAAACAATTAGACATTTCCACCTGTCCACTATATAAGCAATAACAGCTAGATACACTATATGGATATAAGTACTGGGACACCTACACTTTACACCTACAGGAGCTTTTATGACATCCTATTCTAAATCCATAGGCATTAATATGCAGTTGCCACCCCCACCCCCCTTGCAGCTTAAACAGCTTGTGAAGAATTTCTACAAGATTTTGGAGGGTGCTTGTGGGAATAGTTGTCCATTCATCCAGAAGTGCATTTGAGAGTTCTGGCTCACAACCTCCTTCTAGTTTATAGGTGGTTGGATGGGGTTGATGTTAGGGCTCTGTGTGGCCAGATAAGTTCTTCCACACCAGACTCACATAACCATCCCTTCATGGACCTTGGTTCTGCTGCAACAGAAAATGACCTTCCCCAAACTGTCCCTGCAAGGTTACAAGCATACAATTGTTCATAATGTCTTGTTTTGCTAAAGCATTAAGATTTCCCTTCACTGGAACTAAAGGGCCAAGGCCAACCCCGGAGAAACAACCCTATAGCATTATCCCTCTGCCACCAAACACCAAACAGTTGGCACAATGCAGACAGGCAGGTAATGTTCTCCTGGCATTCGCAAAGCCCAGATTCGGCCATCAGGCTGCTAGGTAGGGAGTGGTGATTCGTCACTCCACACAAAATGTTTTCACTGCTCCAGAGTCCAACAGTGACGTGCTTTACACCACTCCATCTGATCCTTGGCATTGTGCTTGGTGATGTAAGGCTTGCATGCAACTGCTTGGCCATGTGAACTCATGTCATGAAGCTCCTGGTGCAGTTTTTGTGCTGATGTTCTTCCCATTGTGGAAATGAATGGAGATCCAAGTGATTGGTTCCCCACTGATCTAGCACCTATCCAGTAAAAATGAAAATTGCTTATAACTCAGGGCGGAATTTGGTCCTGGTGCTTGGGTATTTGTCAGCCCGTTTTAAAAGATGCGCTCTCGGCGCGCACCATGGTTTCCTGAGCCGGAACAGTGGAGAAGGAGAGGAGTCCCTCCCTCCCCACTGTGCGCGGCTGCCGCTGACCACCAATGAGAACAGAGTAGGAGGAGGGGAAGGACTGTGGCCACTGCGTCACCAATGAATGCCTGAATACCAATGTGCCGGCCATATCCCGGCCCCTATGACTGCACGCTGTGATCCGCGCGATTAATCCCTCAGTTGAGGGGTTAATCGCGTGGATCACAGCGTCCTGTCAGAGGTCGGGTGCCGGGAATGTTTGTCTGCATTGGTGGCAGTGGGCAGTTCCGATCGGAGTCCCAGCAGTGTAATGCTGGGGCTCCGATCGGTTACCATGGCAGCCAGGACGCTACTGAAGTCCTGGCTGCGATGGTATGTTAGTGAGCAGCATTATACTCACGTGCGTCATGGCCGCCGGGCGCTCCTTCTTCTGTCTGTGTGGCTCATTGCTAATGCTTATAGCATTAGCAATGCGCCGCACAGACCTATGAGAAGAAGGAGCTCCCGGCGATCACGGCGCACGTGAGTATAATGCTGCTCACTAACATACCATCGCAGCCAGGACTTCAGTAGTGTCCTGGCTGCCATGGTAACCGATCGGTGCCCCAGCATTACACTGCTGGGACTCCGATCGGAACTGCCCACTGCCACCAATGATGGGGGGGGGAGGAGGAGGGGGACCCTGTGGCCACTGCCACCAATGATTAATACTGGGGAGGGAGGGGGGGAGGGGTGGTGTGTTTGTTACCAGAGGGGGCTGATAAGAGGGAGAGGCTGGAGGGGCTGATCAGAGGGGGGGGGGGCTGATCAGAGGCTGGAGGGGCTGATCAGAGGGGGGGGCTGATCAGAGGCTGGAGGGGCTGATCAGAGGCTGGAGGGGCTGAGCAGAGGCTGGAGGGGCTGAGCAGAGGCTGGAGGGGCTGATCAGAGGCTGGGGGGGCACATGATAGGCTGGCTGCCATGGTCAGCTCCCTGCTGTTGTGTGCACAAAGCACAGGGCAGCAGGGAGAGTGTAAAGTCTAAAATAGAGCTCTATTAGGGTGAATATGACAAGGGTTCTAGCCCTTAAGGTGGCTAATAGTTATTAAATAAAAAGTAAAAAAAAAAAAAAAAGTTTAAACACCCCCCCCAAATATAGAAAACAATATATTGCGATATATATCGCATATCGCACATGCTTAAAATTATATCGCAATATAGATTTTATGACGCGGCTCCGCCTGGCTCCTAACTTTTTTAGCTGGCTCCTAGATTCCAAGGAAATTTGTCAAGCAACTAGAGATGAGCAAATCGAACTACATGAAGTGGAATTCGATCCAAATTTCAGGATAAATTCGATTCACCTAGAAGCCGAATTTCCTCGTGCTTCGTGTCAGCGAATCGATTTAACCTGAAATAGTATAAAAAACAAAAAAATTCAAACTTACCTCCTCTATTTGCTCGTGACGGGCCGCCAGCCTCTATCTTGCTTAAAAATCTCTGGGCGAAATCCAGTGCGGCGTGAGCTTACATCATCACGCCAGCTGGCGTGATGACGTAATCTAGTGCTGCACAGGATTTCGGCCGAGATCTTCAAGCAAGATGGCGGCGGCCGGCCCGTCGTGAGCAAATGGAGGCGGTAAGTTTGATTTAATTTTTTTTTATTGTTAATTTTACACTCAGATGCCGCAATCATGTATGAAAGCGGCATCTGAGGGGTACAATGACGGGGGTGTCGCTATCGCAGCTCTCTGTTATTGCACCCGCTACTTACAAAAAATGTGCTTCATGATGAAATAATTAGTCAAGTAAATTTTTTTGTGAAATTCGGCGAATGAGCCCAATCGAACTTTTAAGAAATTAGTTTATTTCTACTTATCACAGTTGTGTGGGTGTAAGTACCCAACATGATCTAAATTCACAATTAAATAGAGAAAACAAATAGGTGAATAGAAAGATGTGCTTATTATTTAGTCATATTTTTGTCATTTTTGAGGCACCTTTCTATTCTCTTCATTTTATCTATTTAATCATGTATTTAGCTCCTGTCGGGTGCTGTACTTCTCTATTTTCCAATGTGTACTTTATTCTATAATATTTGCAGTTATTGTCTTGTGTTGCAGCCTGTGCTTATACTTGTGTACCTTTGTAGATTACTGGTTCTAAGGGTTGTGCCTATCATAGCACACTATTTTTGTGTGTGGTTCACGCAATTGTCTGCTCGATAATAGATTTTGTATAATAAAATATATTATTTTGATATTTATTGAGGAGTGCATCTGTTTTATACCTCCGGTCCGGTTTCTTCCTTTATATTCTATTTAGATTTTGTTTGGGGAGGTGGATAACACCTGAAGTGATATGAGTTGTGCTGACCACTGTCTTGCTTCTATTCTGAGGATAGGGCATCAGTATTAAACACTGGTATAACCCCTTTCACTGTCAATAAGTTTTATACATTTTTTTGGAAGAAATCACAAAATGAAGCAAACAGATATCGCAAGAGATGCCAGATGTTTCCTAAATATATCTTGTACAAAAATGTGCATATGGAAAGAAACAGAAAATATGTCTTGACTGTATTATTGTGAGATTGGAAGGTCAGGAAAAAATAGACTTAACACGACTTAGGTGCATAAAGAGTTTACTAAATTATGATAAAACATATACAGTATACGAAGATATACAAAGACAAAGATTAAGTAAAGTAACAGTCACTGAGAGTCATCAACTAATGGGCAGGCTCCATCGAACATCTTACTCTGATGAGCTCTTTGTTCCAGAACTAAGGGGAATATTTATGAAGACCCGCCATTTAGACGCTTGTCTTAATCACCGCCGGAAATGTGGGTCGATTCGCCGAAGTTATGAAGAGGCGCCGGCCTCTACATAACTTTGGCGCATCCACCGCCAGTCAAAATGTAAGCCAGCTTCATTGGTGGCTTAAATTTAGACCATTTTCTATACCTAAAACAGGCATAGAAAATGATAAATGAGACAGGCTCTCAGACCCATCCCCTTCCCTGCCCACTCTACGCCCCCACTTTTTTAGACCTGGTGAGAGCGTGGAAAAGTCACAGATTGTGGCGCAAATAACCTGATAGTAAATGACTCCCTACATGTTTTCTACTCTACTGGCCCCTCCTAGCCCCATCTAAAGGTCAGTATGTATGTACAGTTACCTCATACTGCAGAAATGCAGCCAGGTATAGAGATCACTAAATAAATTCATGAAATTAAATGGGAAGAACCAATTAAAAACCTCGCTTTACATGAAATTTCCAGAGTTAACAGTAACAGTCTGTTCTGAGCGTATCTCATTTGCAATGAAAGCACTCAGTATTATCAACTAGTGCACAATTATAGTCCCCTTTATGCACAATTACACAGTACTTAAAAGGGTTTTCCGAGAATTTTTTACTGATGACCTATCTTCTGAATAGGTCATCAGTATCTGATCTGAGAGGGCCCAACACCCGTGAGCCCTTCCGATCAGCTGCTGCATTTATTAATTTTTTTCATTTTTTGATCTCTACATTTCAAAGCCATAACTCTGTTTTTGTTGTTACATCGAATAGCTGTATGAGGGCTTGTTTTTTGTGGGACGAGTTGTATTTTTAATGGCATCATTTCGGAGTGCATGTAATGTATTGTATAACTTTTAAAATCTTTTTTTGAATGTTGCATTGAAAAAAGGCAGCAGCAATTCCACCATTCTTCTTTGGATTTTGCTCTTATGTCATTTTCCGTGCCTTATAAGTGACATAATAGCTATATTCTCTGGGTCAGTACAATTACACCAATACCATATCTGTATAGTTCTTTGTTTCATGGTTTTCTACTTTTACAACTCTTTTTCTTGAAGTTTTTGTGTAGCTGCATTCAAAGATCCATAACACTTTTCCTTTTCCATCATTGAGGCGATATGAGGGTTTGTTTTTTGCTGGAGGATTAATAGTTTTTAAGGTGCCAATTTTGTTTCATTTGACTTTTTGATTGTTTTTTTATTGCATTTTTGGGAGGTAGAATAAACAAAAACGTACACCTAATAGTCATGCATATGTACGCCTATGCACCACCTGTACAGGAATGCTAATGTCCTATGTGTGTTCTAGCATCCTGTAGGCCACAGGTCTATAGTGGCCTGTGGCTGACAACATGGAGAACTGCTCTACCACAAGCTCTAACTGTATCTGCATCCTATAGACGCCGATACACTTGACAGTGCTGGGCCACTCCAATCCTGGTGGGTCCTACCATGCCAGTGTGCCCAGAGCCATTGCTCCCCCTACACTCCTGCCAGCCGTGCCTCTTCCTGTCACCACTCCTGACATGCCTATTTTAGAAATAACTTGCATTCATTGTAAATTGCTAGTAATTCATTCCCTTTACTTCTAGCAGGAATAATAAAGGAATGCCACATCATAGAGCCATAAGAATAGATGCTCTAGAATTGCTATTACATGGGGAATGCAAGTAGTTACTAAAGAAAGACATGTCAGGAGAAGTGACAGTTCCTCTTTAGGGTTTAGTTATCATTAGAGGTGGGACGACGAATCCGTCGAATCCACAAATCCCTCGAACCTAACAAGATTCGAGGGATTCCTGGACTCGAATCCTGACCTATTTTGTAAAATTCGAATCTGACGAATCCCGACAGCGGATACCATTGCAGTCCCTGTATTCTAATGCACCGGCCCCGCTCACTGTTGTATAATCTTATTCTTATCTAACCTGTAGGTATTGTTAAAATAGAATATTCATTTGTAATCCAGCTGTATTACAGCTAAGTTCCGTAGCAAGGAGGAGGGAGGAGGCAGGCAGGAGGCAGGCCAGGAGAACGGGCGGGCGGCGCGTCACTCACTACGTCACGCGCCCGCGACGCCTGCTTTATTCATAAAGTGGGCGGCGCAGGTGCATGACGTAGTGAGTGACGCGTCGCCCGTCCGTCCTCCCGGCCTGCCTTCTGCCTGCCTCCTCCCTCCTCCTTGCTACGGAACTTAGCTGTAAGTAATACAGCTGGATTACAAATGATTATTCTATTTTTACAATACCTACAGGTTAGATAAGAATAAGATTATACAACAGTGAGCGGGGCTGGTGCATTAGAATACAGGGACTGCAATGGTCCCCGCTGTCATTACTAATCCAGATGCCGGCCCCCAGCCCCTGTATTGGGGGTCATTCACACTGCAGGGACACTATTATGGGGGGATCTGTGGATGGCACATAGCACAAGATGCATATGTGTCATCCACAGATCCCCCTCATAACAGTGCCATCTAGAGATCCCCATAACAGTGTCATCCAGAGATCCCCCATAACAGTGCCATTCACAGATCCCCCCTTCCCCCCATAACAGTGCCATCCACAGATCCCCCCTTCCCCCCATAAGTGTTTTGATCACTTTGTTTCTTACACCGTTCACACAATTCTTATGTACAGGATTCGTAGGATTCGAGATTCGAAAGATTCGATAGATTCGAGAACCTTTTCGGATTCGGAAAAAATTGGATTTGTCCCACCTCTAGTTATTATATAGTATAGTGGGACTTAAAGGCTGTGGACAAACTCTCAGCAATTTATGTGATACATGCAGTTAAAAATCTGCATTTGCAGATTTTCCCTCCTGAGTTCCGTCAGCTGACGGCTCATGTGGAGCCTTATCTCTGATCTGACCTCATTACACTCACTATAGCTGGACTCTTATCAAAATGTTAAGAATATAGCCTAAATGCGTGTTTATGAGGTTGAGAGATAAGCTGTCAGCTAACGGAACTCGGGAAGGACAGTCTGCAAATAGACTTATTTTTAACTGCATGTTTCACGAAAACTGCTGGCATTTTTTAATGAAGACCAATGGAAAAAGGATTTTAGCTCAAAATGAGTAGAATGCAATCATTAAAAAGTGCCCCAAAGGTGTCCATAGCCTATAATTAAAAACAATATCAAAAGAACTGATTGTTAACAAATATTACAAGTTAAAAAAATAAACAAAACTTCTTTGTTGTGGAAAACAATAAAAATAAAAACACAAGTGGAATTTGCTTCTGCATCAGTTTTCCGTGTAAAAAAGTGCAATTTTTGTGCAAACATTTGATACTTTTTGTGGCTTTTGTGCCACTTTTGCCACTTTGAAAAAAGATGGAAAAGGGTGTGTGGTTACTATGGTAATTAGGTGAACGCCAGATTTGGCAACTGCTATTTTTTTTAAATCACAAAAAAATTGCAATCTCGATCTAGTGGGGGTGGCTTAAAAATCGGGTAACTTTGTGTTATTTGTAAAGATGCTCCACATTTGTTATACATTGTGCGACATTTTAAGAATTTGCCATAAATTATGGTGCTGTAGACTGAAAACTGACTTTAAAATTTTTTCCTCATGGTAAATTCCCCCATCTGGTATTACTGCATCTATAACAACCTGAACTGTGAAGTTATCATGTTCTTTATCCCACATGGGGAACATCATACAGAAACAACACCAGAATTACTGTTTTTGTTTGCAGTGAAAAGTGACCAAAAAGTTACTTTTTATTCTTATTTTACATTCCACAACAAGTAAGCGATCTCACAGCTCGATTGATGAAAAAATCAAAATGTAATGGGAGTTTAATGCAGGCACACAAAAAAATTCACAGGCAAAAAAAAAAAGGAAAAATGCTCTACAGGGCCATGTGATCCGAAAAATAAAGAAGTCATAGCTATTGGAACGTGATGATGAAAAAATTGTTTTGTTATTAAACTGAAGCAGAATCCAGTTGGCACTCGATCTTGTGTTCACGTTGCAGCGGGAAGGAGCAAACCCCACGTGGAATGTATGAAGGAATCCCGGCAACCGTGTCTTGCTTCAAAGTATATTCTTTTTATTTTTTAATCATTCAACGTATAAGATGCATTTCGGCACAAAGCCTGACTGAGAAAGGCTTTGTGCCGAAACGCGTCTTAATTATACATTGAATGATTTAAAAAATATATATATATATACCTTGAAGCAAGACATGGTTGCTGGGATTCCTTCATACATTTACTTCAGCAAACGGCATTTATCATGCAGAGAAAGTTAATTCAAGACACTTACTAATTGTGGTTATTGTGATTGTCCATATTGCTTCCATCACATTATACATTGCTTGTTTCCAGGGGTTACGACCACCCTGCAATCTATCAGTGGTGGTCGTGCTTGTGCATTGACCCCCTGAGGAGCTGATGCAGAGGATAGGAGTACACCCATGGGATCGGTGCAGTAAAATGATAGTACTAAATAGTGCCAAATAGTGCTAGTGTGAATAAAGAGAAATGAGGGTGAAGGGAGGACAGAATTGTCTGTTTGTGGGTGGTGTGCGGGAAGCTCAGTTCTAGAGATGAACAAAGTTCTCTAGAATTCGATTTGTCTGCTCTGCCAAATTTTACATTTGCTTTGTGATGAATTACTTTGTCACGAAGCGCATTTATTTGTAAGTAGTGGGTGCAATGACAGGGGATTGTACCGCACCCGTCATTGAACCCCTCAGATCAGGAGCGTAACTACCATAGCGGCAGACCAGGCAACTGCTATGGGGCCCAGGGCAAGAGGGCGCCCAGTTGGGATTATCTCCTCCTCTACTGGGGGTGAAAACGTGGTCAGGACTCTACCCTCCAAAGAAACAACTTTTAGCAAACGAGGCAGTGGAAAAAATGGCCCAGGGGTCATTGAATGGGGTTTAGGTGGAAACCCTTCTCTACTGTGTGGGGGGCCTGGTTTGATCCTTACCATGGGGCCCTTACTTCTCTATGTACGCCACTGCCTCAGATGCCGCGTTCATCGCTGATCACGGCATCTGAGATCCATATTAAAGCATTATAGTGTTTGCTAATTAAAAAAAAATTAAATCATACTTACCTCATCCATCTAAGCATGAAGAGGCCATCGCGGCCATCTTACTTGAAGATCCAGAGCAAAATCTTCAAGCAAGATAGCTGCATTGGCCTCGTCGTGCTCAAATGCATGAGATAAGTATGATTTTTTTTTTTTTTACTGCCATTTAAGGGAAAATCGATTCGTTACCACGAAGCGCGAAGAAATTTGGCTTCGCAGTGAATCTTTGTAAACTTTAATTTGCTCAACACTACTCAGTTCTATTACTCTCTAATGGCAGGTTACAGTTTTAACAGCACAATGGTTCTAGTACAAAGAGAAATGTGTATATGTGGGCCGAATGCATGGCCGACCCTGAAGTACATGTATGAGCCAGGTCTTTAAGAGCCATTCTTTGGGAGGGGCTATTAACTCTCAATAAGAGGAGGTGTCTTCATTTGTGATGTCCATCTGTCTTAAAGGGGTTCTCCAGGACTAAAATATCAAAGATAGGTCATCAATATGAGTTCAGTGGGGGTCCGACACCAGGCATCCCATCGATGAGCTGTTACCGTCATCGGCGGATCTAGGAAATAAAATAAGTATGCCGCAGGAACACCACAGCTTCGTGCATTGTGTGGTGGCCGTTCTCAGGTACTGTCACTGATGCTCCTTTCCAAGTGAATGGAACCTGCGAACACCCACTACACATTACAGTAGCTGCACATAACATAGCGGCATTTTAGGCAGGTATGTTGGCAGTCTGCTTTCTATCATAGGGAAAATAAGGTACAATTTCTGTTCAAATATTTGACCCTCTAGCGCTGCAAAATCCTGGATACAAGTGAGCAAAAAGTCCACACAATAAAATAGAAGAAAAAATGGATTGCGCTGCAGGAGAGTATGCTAGAAATAATCAAAGTCACAAAGTTATTTGCATTTTCTTCCTATGTAAATCTTCGGTCAAATGGATTCATCCATATACATCAAACACAAACTGGAATGTAGAATTCTGAAATAAAATAGAGACCGCACAATGGTGTAGTAACTTCTAAAAGAGTGCAACCTAGATACAGGTTATACTCACAAAACTCAGATGGTAATAAGCGTAGAGGACCGGCTCAGCACTGTCATGGACCCAGGAGTCGCACACCTCAGATGCGGTTCACCAGACCAGACGGACGGACAGAATCTTTAGCCGTTTCCACAAGCACAAGCCGGATCTCCAAGTGAGAACCACTTAGGCAAGATGTCAAACTTTACACTCCTCAAAGTCTCGGAAGAAATATATCAACCAATGGTGAAGTACATACCACAATGTTGAATAAAAAGGGTTTATTATACTCACAAAGAACGCAAGTTTTGGAGCAAATTTAAAACAAGTACAAAGTGCCCGACCTGGGTTTCGCCATGATGCTTCGTCTGGGGCGTGTGTTCCAAAGAACCTCCCTTGTTGGACGTCATGGAACTTAACAAATGCAAATTACTTCTAAAATGTATGAATGCACACACATAAATGCTGCCTCCCCCGCACACAGACGGGTAGGAAACATAAAAAGTTATAATTACTAAAATAGTTTAAAAAATAAATAGACAAAAACTAATACAATCATCTCGGGACCTAAACCTTTCTATCATAAAAGCGCAAACCTATTATAAATACATCCTAGATTTAAACTATGCAAGCATTCACATCACATTCTATGTTAAGACCCTGGGGTTGAATGGTGTTTAAAAGAAACATCCATTCCACCTCCCTTTTATTTAGTATTGAAATAACCCCCCCCCCCCCGTATAGGGGTACGGACCAGCTCAATACCAGTAAAAAGAAGCCCTCTGGGATTTTTTTGATGGTGAATTTTAAAATGAAGGGAGACACTATGGGTCTCCAGACCTTTTTTAATATTTCGAATATGTTCTTGCACTCGGGTCTTTAAACTACGTGTGGTTCTCCCCACATATTGGAGGCCACAAGGGCACTCCAACAGATATATGACACCCACATTGTTGCATGACAGATTACCTTTTATTTTAAAACTACTACCTGTTCTTTTATTAGATACTACGGAGTCAACACAAATTTTTCGATCTTTAGAGATGCGGTTTTTGCAAGGTATGCAAAAACCGCACCATGTGAATTTACTCCTATGTGCAATCGGATGTTTTTTATTGGTAGCAAAGCTAGCACTATGTACTAACTTATTTGTAAGATTACTAGCTCTTTTAAAAACTAAAAAGGGTTTTTCTGGAAGATCCTTATTCAAAACCGGATCATTTTGAAGTAAGTGCCAATTTTTGTTAATCATCTGTTTAACCAAGCGGGTTTCATTAAACAGATGATTAACAAAAATTGGCACATACTTCAAAATGATCCGGTTTTGAATAAGGATCTTCCAGAAAACCCCTTTTTAGTTTTTAAAAGAGCTAGTAAGGTAGTAGTTTTAAAATAAAAGGTAATCTGTCATGCAACAATGTGGGTGTCATATATCTGTTGGAGTGCCCTTGTGGCCTCCAATATGTGGGGAGAACCACAAGTAGTTTAAAGACCTGAGTGCAAGAACATTTTCAAAATATTAAAAAAAGGTCTGGAGACCCATAGTGTCTCCCTTCATTTTAAAATTCACCATCAAAAAAATCCCAGAGGGCTTCTTTTTACTGGTATTGAGCTGGTCCGTACCCCTATACGGGGGGGAAGGGGGGGGGGGTATTTCAATACTAAATAAAAGGGAGGTGGAATGGATGTTTCTTTTAAACACCATTCCACCCCAGGGTCTTAACATAGAATGTGATGTGAATGCTTGCATAGTTTAAATCTAGGATGTATTTATAATAGGTTTGCGCTTTTATGATAGAAAGGTGTAGGTCCCGAGATGATTGTATTAGTTTTTGTCTATTTATTTTTTAAACTATTTTAGTAATTATAACTTTTTATGTTTCCTACCCGTCTGTGTGCGGGGGAGGCAGCATTTATGTGTGTGCATTCATACATTTTAGAAGTAATTTGCATTTGTTAAGTTCCATGACGTCCAACAAGGGAGGTTCTTTGGATCCTTTGGATCCTTTTTATTCAGCTGCAAGCAATTAGGAACACACGCCCCAGACGAAGCATCATGGCGAAACCCAGGTCGGGCACTTTGTACTTGTTTTAAATTTGCTCCAAAACTTGCGTTCTTTGTGAGTATAATAAACCCTTTTTATTCAACATTGTGGTATGTACTTCACCATTGGTTGATATCTTTCTTCCGAGACTTTGAGGAGTGTAAAGTTTGACATCTTGACTAAGTGGTTCTCACTTGGAGATCCGGCTTGTGCTTGTGGAAACGGCTAAAGATTCTGTCCGTCCGTCTGGTCTGGTGAACCGCATCTGAGGTGTGCGACTCCTGGGTCCATGACAGTGCTGAGCCGGTCCTCTACGCTTATTACCATCTGAGTTTTGTGAGTATAACCTGTATCTAGGTTGCACTCTTTTAGAAGTTACTACACCATTGTGCGGTCTCTATTTTATTTCAGAATTCTACATTCCAGTTTGTGTTTGATGTATATGGATGAATCCATTTGACCGAAGATTTACATAGGAAGAAAATGCAAATAACTTTGTGACTTTGATTATTTCTAGCATACTCTCCTGCAGCGCAATCCATTTTTTCTTCTGCTTTCTGTCATAAGAATATCATCTTTTTTTCTACAGCTTGTAGGGCTGATAACCCAACTCCAGCTATTAGGGAAGATGAAAAACCCGGTACAGTGGTGACAAGATTAATTATTGATTCGGGGCATACAGTGGAAGTTAACTCAACTAAATTTGGAATAGTTAACTCAACAAATTTGGTTTTAACTGAAGAAGTAGACTATGAGGTAAGTCCGTGCGAATGTCCGGGTAATTTTTCTAAAAATAAAAAAAAAAGTTGTTAAATGGCATCTGTCTCCGGGAGCTATGATATATTTTTATGTATTTGCACACCCCACAAACAGCCTCCAATTTACAAGTCGGGCAATGAGATGACCCCTCGCCCGATTTGCAATTGAGCTGTTTTTAGTATTCTTGTTTTACGCCTAGAGGGTTCACTTGGCGGCAACATCCACCTGCATAGACTCATTCAGAAATCCGCATTCAACAGTACACTGTTTGGAATGTCCTTCCTGATAACTGCCCCGTGTAAATATGCTGCTAATCCCCCGACAAAGCACTGTGTATCTTCATGCTGCACCTAAAATCATCACTTGTCGGCAGCACATGACCCTGTGTAAACATGGTGTGCTGCTAACAATATGCACGGTAAATGGGGATGAATGATCGTAATAACTAGGGATGAGCGAATCGACTTTGGATGCTTCATCCGAAGTCGATTCACATAAAACTTCATTGTATTACTGTACGGAGTGGGAGCTCTGTACGGTATTAGAATGTATTGGCTCCCATGAGCCGAAGTTATTACTTCACGAAGTCTCACTAGACTTTGTGTAATAACTTTGTGAATTAATTATTACTGTAAAAAAAAAAATTGATATCGAACTCAGGTTCGGTTCCAAGTAGTGCCGAGACTTCGCGAAGTAATAACTTCAGCTCATCGGAGTCAATACATTCTAATACTATACGTAGCTCCTGCTCCTTACAGTATTACAGCAAAGTTTTATGCAAATCGACTTCGCATGAAGCATCCAAAGTCGATTCGCTCATCCTTAGTAATAACGATTATTCGTCCCCCATTCCTTTTGCATCAGGCTGTGTGAAAGGCCCCATAAATCAGCATAGATTGATGTTAATATTCTCACAACGCTGGTGTCTCAGCACTGGGCCGTGTAAGGGGAGCCTTAGTGAGTCTGCATATCTATTGTCCTTTGTTACATTTTACTTTTCTTTGTATTAATAGGTGGAAACACTCATAAGAGTGACTCTTATCTGCAAAAATAATGGCCAGATTGTAAGTAACATCCTCCCTGTCAATCTTAGGGCTCATGCACACGAGCGTGTGTGCCCCGTGCTGCAGACTGCAAATAGCGGTCCGCAGTGCACGGGTACCGCCCCAGTACACACCGTTTGCGGATGTGGGCCCAATTCATTAAATGGGTCAGCGATCAGCAAGATACGTTCTGCACAGACCAAAATCCCACAGAAGCGTCTGGTAGTGCTTCCGATCTCTGCCTCCGTTCCACACCATATCTTGCAGATTGTGGTCCGCAATACGGGCACTGATGGCCTACGGTCGTATGAATGAGTCCTTAATGTTACGTTGCTCCTTCATGATGTCGTTCTGTCGCTATTTCTTTCTCTAAGTCATTGTGTCAATCTTCATATTTCAGAAGCTGCTGTCTCCAGTGACGTCATAGTGCAATAGTGATGTGGCTGAGAGTCTGAAGATTACATCTATTGTTTTTTTTTTTTTTTTTTCAGGTTCCTGGGGGAATCGTTTATGTACAAATTATTAATGTCAATGACAATGCACCCGTCTTCAAGGAAGCGAGCTATCATTTCAGTATTGCTGAGGTGAGTATTTTATAAACGCTACTTCTATGTGATAACCATTGAAACAAAGAGGAGCTGTTCATGGCACCCTGTAGACTGTCCATCGAGTCCAGTCTACAATGTAAGGTTTTCATTCTAATGACACATGCGGATCCCGGAGGTGGGGACCCCAACAATCAGAGATTTATCATTTATCCTGTTTATAGGTGATGGTGGAAAAACTCCCTTAAGGTTATCTGACCAATGAAATGCCCTCCCCCCCATATACCCGGGCCCCTCACACACAATGTACTTACCTGGCTCCCCAGCACCCGGGTCACTTCTGAAGCCCGCATGGCCGCTGCTGCATCTCCCCATCACGCGGATGAAAACATCTGGTGTCAGGGTGGGGCGCAGCCAATAGCAGGCAGGTATAGCGTCACCCACTATGCTATGAGCTCACAATTATTACTAGGAACAGCTGTCAATGTAATGTGCATGGGGGGGGGGGACCTCCAGACTCTCCCACGTTGGGGGAAGAGGAGTTAGGCACATTGAGTTTTGCCTGGGAGAGATAGATCTGCTGTTTTTGAAGGCCAGCTATTAACCATCAGACTGTTGGTAAATCACCTGTATGACATATTTCAAACATCCTTTTATATGTATATTAAGAATCTGCCAGTGAACAGCGCCATTGGTCCTGCAATGCAAGCTGAAGATGCCGATCTGGATACCCTCTACTATGAGCTCATTGGGAATGATACGGTAAGAGGAACAACAAATATTTGCTATACCTACGCTATGCTTTGAATTTCTTTTCGTTGGTAGTATCCCCCTTCATGATCGCTGTTGACCTTTTGTTATGGCGGTCTAAGAAGTAGAGATGACATGAGACGTTCTGTAAGGGACAAGCAGCAATATTTCAGATTGTTTCATGTGTCCTCATCTTAAAGGGAATCTGTTGTCTACTTCTGTCCTACCTGAGGGCATTATAAAATAGTGACTGACACATCAGCGTTCTCCCTTTCCGCTATTGAGATCCGTCATAGGATTTATGGCGGGGGGAAAGCGCTTTGTTTTGTCCCCATTCATTGTCAATGGGGACAAAACTGAACTGAAGGGAACGGAGTGCACCAGATAGCGTTCCGTTCCATTTCATTGCGTTCCCATGACGCACACAAAAACGCAGAGTGCGTCCTGGGAAACTGATCAAGACGGATCCGTCATGACTCACAATGTAAGTCAATGGTGATGGATCCGATTTCTCTGACGCGAAAGAAAACGGATCAGTCCCCCATTGACTTACAATGGTTTTAGAGACTGATCCGTCTTGACCATTTTAGAGATAATACAACCGGATCCTTTCAGAACGGATGCAGGCGGCCGTATTATTATGACGGAAGCGTTTTTGCTTATCCATGATGGATCCAGCAAAAACGCAGATGTGAAAGTAGCCTTGCTTAACCGGGGTATTCCCTATCCTCAGGATAGGAAAAAACTATTAGATCGGAGTTGGTCCTAACACTGAGACCCCCACTGACGGCGAAAACGGGGGGCCCAGAACCCGTGGGGCACCCCGAAGTAAACAGAGAAGATGATTGGGTATGTGTGCAGTCACTCTCTTCATTTCTAGGGGAGTTCTGGAGATATAGCCAAGTATAGTGCTCAGCTATCTCCGGAAATCCCATCTAGAAATGAATGGAGCGTCTGCACGCATGCCCGACCGGCCGCTCTGCTCACTTCGGAGGGCTCCACGGGTTATGGGGCCCCCATTCTCGGCGGTAGGACCGCCAATGATCTAATAGTTCTCAGAATAGAGGATAACTTCATATAACTGGAATATCCCTTTGGGTGGTTGCAGAGATCCTGCTGCTGGAGAAGAATCATTCATGATCTCCTGCTCACCCACCATCATATAGTGCAGATAATACCTTTCTAACCTAGCTAAAACCAGCCCTATACCTCAAATGGATCCAGAGATCTCCAGCTTCACTGCTTCAATTGCTTCCACCCTGGCAGCTCAAGAAGTGTGTCCTTTCTGCTGCAGCTCTCTTCCTGTAACTACCACAGAAGTATTCAGATCCAGGTGCTGGTTAGAAAAATGTGGAATATGCTTTGTGACACAATCCCTTTAAGAAAGTTGGTGTGGCCTTGTGAGACTCTAAAGTTTCACACATGGTATTACCTTTTCCACAGACCTTGTATGGACCCATGTGTACTTTGTGTGCCCACATAGTACCTCTGTTATATGGCATGGGATGAGAGTGCAACATTGGCATGAAATAGGTGGTAAAAAAAAATAAAAATCCTAGAAAACCATAGGCACATTGGAGTATACAATATGGCATCAGTGGTCCTCAGCAAATATGAAATTGTCAGTCTCTATGTAAAAATATATCATTATATCCAATTGATTTATAGACTCTAAGGGGTATTCCCATAATTTGCTAAAATATGCCAAAACATTATAATCAGTGGGTTCACCGATCTGGATATACATTTGGTAGATCTGTGCTGCTGGTCACCCACTTTGTTGGGCAATGCATTCAAGTGAATGAGGTTGTGGTTATCTCCGTGTGGCCGGCAACATCACTATACTTGGAAAATCATTGAAAGAACCGCAATGCTTAAAGGGCATCAGTCAGCAGACTTGTACCTATGACACCGGCTGACCTGTTACATGTGCACTTGGCAGCAGACGACATCTGTGTTGGTCCCATGTTTATATGTGTCCGCATTGCTGAGAAAAATTATGTTTTAATATCTGCAAATGAGCCTCTAGGAGCAATGGAGAACGCCCCTCAAACCCAATGCTCACTATCACTATTACTATTACTATTACTTCATAACCTATTAACATACTAATAACATACTAATTATGCTTTTTTCCCCTTACTATTAGGCTGCTGGTTATTTTAGATTGTCTTCTGTAACAAATCCATTAATACTACTGAATAGATCTCTGGATTATGACCTGCAACCCCACATACGGCTGAATCTCACTGCACGGGTAGGTTGTGTTCACAGAATGCACAGGGCCTCTGTGCCAGATTTGTTCGTGGACGCCTTTCTCTTTCAGCCTTTTATGCCTCTCTAACAATTCACTAGCAATAGTTTGAATCATGAGATTCTTAGTCTTGAATTTTTATATTGATCTGCAAGCATCGTTATCTTATTGGCGGGGGTCTGACACCCCACAGCCGCATCGATCATCTCTTCCTGAGTAGCTGCGGTGTTGGAAATAGGAACGGCACAACTCAGTCCATTATGTAGTAGATGGAGCTGGTTCCTGCAGCGCGGCTCCCATTCACTTCTATCAGCTCACATTGGACAGACCTGTGTAGTTTCTGCACCTACGTCCTGCTCCGGGGCTACAAGGTAACTCTGAAGCGGGGGGAAGGGGTTTTGGACCTCCACCAATCAGATAGGGATGGCCTATCCTGAGTCTTGAGGAATCAAATACAATTGAAAGTGGTGTTCTAATGTGAATCCAGAACTACTTGGCCAAATATTTGGAACATGTGCCCCAGATGTCCAGCTCTAGTGACACCAAAAATATGAGACTGAACCACATACAGTGTGTTTGCGAACATTCACCAACATGGTTCACAAGCCACATGTTTGCATACAGCCCAAGTAAAGGTGCTGCAATGTGAAAGTTAACATGAAGCAGACCATGCGACTAGGCCCCTGTTATAGAAAGTGCCAATTTCACTGGGTGATGAGCACAAAAATATGACCTGTAGAGGTGCAGCAATGAGAACGGTGGGGTCAAGCAGCAGCTGTAAAGTGTAACATGTAACATAGTAACATAGTACATAAGGCCGAAAAAAAGACCTCTGTCCATCCAGTTCGGCCTGTCATCCTGCAAGTTGATCCAGAGGAAGGCAAAAAAACTCCTGTGAGGTAGAAGCCAATTTTCTCCACAAGGGGGAAAAAATTCCTTCCCGACTCTAATCAGGCAATCAGAATAACTCCCTGGATCAACGACCCCTCTCTAGTAGCTATAACCTGTAATATTATTACACTCCAGAAATACATCCAGGCCCCTCTTGAATTCCTTTATTGTACTCACCATCACCACCTCCTCAGGCAGAGAGTTCCATAGTCTCACTGCTCTTACCGTAAAGAATCCTCTTCTATGTTTGTGTACAAACCTTCTTTCCTCCAGACGCAGAGGATGTCCCCTCGTCACAGTCACAGTCCTGGGTATAAATAGATGATGGGATAGATCTCTGTACTGACCCCTGATATATTTATACATATTAATTAGATCTTCCCTCAGTCGTCTTTTTTCTAAAGTGAATAACCCTGATTTTGATAATCTTTCAGGGTACTGTAGTTGCCCAATTCAAGTTATTACTTTAGTTGCCCTCCTCTGGACCCTCTCCAGCTCTGCTATGTCTGCCTTGTTCACAGGAGCCCAGAACTGTACACAGTACTCCATGTGTGGTCTGACTAGTGATTTGTAAAGTGGTAGGACTATGTTCTCATTACGGGCATCTGTGCCCCTTCTGATGCAACCCATTATCTTATTGGCCTTGGCAGCAGCTGCCTGACACTGTTTTTTGCAGCTTAGTTTGCTGTCTATTAAAATTCCTAGATCCTTTTCCATGTCAGTGTTACCGAGTGTTTTACCATTTAGTATGTACGGGTGACTTGCATTATTCCTTCCCATGTGCATAACCTTACATTTGTCAGTGTTAAACCTCATCTGCCACTTCTCTGCCCAAGCCTCCAGTCTATCCAGATCCCTCTGTAGTAGTATACTGTCCTCTTCAGTGTTAATTACTTTACACAGTTTAGTGTCATTTGGGTCTTATTTTAATTATTATCTTTTGCTATAGGATTTCCAGCTTCTTTGTGAAAGCTTGCAAATGTTCTGATTGTATGGTTTCTATCACAAAAACTGGCTTAGTTGCCCATATCAACCAATCGTGTTGACAAATGTCCCTCTCCAAGAACTCCAATATATTTTTTGAGGCAGAAGTGATTGGACAGATTTACTATGGTCTTAATATTAGATAAATTTACTATTCTGGCGCATAGACCTTTATAAATTTGAAATATTGTAAATCCTGTGCCAGATTCATGCTAGAATTCCATTAATGCACCAAAAATGTTTCTGTGCACCAGAATTTTGTCTCTGCGCTAGAAAAATGCATCTGTGCGCCAAAAAAATCGGTTTAGTCGAAGTTTACACCGCCTATAGGTTGGCATAGTTACACCCCACAATGTGCCAAAATGTTGTATAAAACAGTAAATTTCATGAAAAGTATGCACGCCAATTTTTTTATGCTAAATGCATAAAAAAACTGGCGCATTTTCAATAATAAATGTGCTCTTTCGTGTACCAAACCTTGTGGACGCATTGTATGATTTTAGATATATCACACGTCTTCATTTTTATCTTCTTGTGGATTTTTCAAATGACCGTGTCATCGTCTGTTTCTGTTTAGGACACAGAATTTCCTGACGTTCATCCCAGTTTCACAGCTACAACATCTATAATTATTGACATCATTGATGCAGATGATAAACCACCTTTCTTCCAGCCCTGCAGGCTGATAGGCACGAAGATCTGTATTAGCAATGGCTACACAAGTAGCGTTAACCGCGCTGAACAAGCAGTAAGTGTGGGGGCGGTTTACGGAGGTTTCTAGTGATGCCGGCTTCATGAATTTCAGATGAACACCATTGAAATGTATAAGGCAATTACTGTTCCTTAGGCCAGGTTGACATCATCGTCTCAGAGGAACAGAAACCAACAAAAACAAAAAAACGGATCCTTTATTTTAAAGAGTAACTATTCCTTTTTTAAATTTTTTATATGCCATAGGGACATACCAGAAGTGTTGATCGTTGGGGGTCCCAGGTCTGAGACCCCCACAGATCGCTAGAACGTGGAGTCAGAAGCAGAAGCACTCAGCCGAGCGCAGCTTCCCTCGCTACTGATAAAACTTGATAGATTATTAAAGAAACTACCCACTTTATTATTATAGACACGGTCAGATAGCTGAGATGACTTCTAGCTATAGAGGAAAGCTGCTAGTATCCTCTTTTCCCCATGACCTACCTTCTCAAAGTTGCTGCAGGGACCCCCATATTAAATCATCTGGTATCAGGTGCCCCCTCCTCCCCCCCCCATGCATTTTGAGCAGGTAATATTTGTATGTATCCGTACAGTGGGCCCCAAAATAAATTTTACTGGTGGGCCCTAGGCACCCCAGTCTGACACTGCCGCCGATCAAGACTTTTTCAAAAATGGAAAAAAAGTGTAATTACTCATTGGGTACTTTCACACTAGCGTTTTTCTTTTCCGGCGCGGAGTTCCGTCCTAGGGGCTCAAATCCGGAAAAGAACTGATCAGTTTTATCCTAATGCATTCTGGATGGAGAGAAATCCGTTCAGGATGCATCAGGATGTCTTCAGTTCAGTCTTTTTGACTGATCAGGCTTTTCAGAAAAACGTAGCATGTTGTATTTTTACCTCCGGCCAAAAATCCTGAATACTTTGACTGAACGCCAGATCCGGTCTTTTTCCCATTGACTTGCATTAACGCCGAATCCGGGGCGGTGTGTTCAGTCAAACCGGATCCGGCTTTTGCATGTTAAACCCGAAAAATGTGAAAAAAAAGTTAAAGTCCATAAATGGCGGATCCGTTTTTTCCAATGCATTTTTTCATTGTGATCAAAATCCTGATCAGGATTCAAATGTAATCCGTTTTCACACGTTTTTCCGGATCCGGCAGGCAGTTCTGGTGTCGGAATTGAACGCCGGATTAAAACAACGCTAGTGTGAAAGTAGCCTCAGCATCCGTTATGCTCAGTTATGCACATTTTGCATCCGTTTTAGCCATTTCCGTCTAAGATCCATTATTTCAGAGGGAAAGATAAAGTGTAGATGGGGATGTCTGGGACATTTACTAATCACAGAGAACGCATGGGCTGTCATAAAATGAGAAAATAAATATTTCTGACCTGGAAAATCTCCCGCAACTCCGATGTTCCCACTGGTCCCTGTTGCTGTTCTGCAGTGATGACATTGTGACCTCCCACTGTAGCCACTTAGCAGACAGTGAATGGCTGCAGCAGTGACTTGTGGGTAATCTCAATGTCATCACTGCTGGACAGCATTGGAGATCAGCACTAGGGCGGCAGGGGATTTTCCTGCTGTCTCTGAGTGTTTTTAAAGAGGCTGTCTCATCTTAGACATCGGTGGCCTATCACTAGGATATGTCACCGATGTCAGATAGGTGCGGGTCGCACAGCTATTTCCAGAATGGGTCCATGAAAGTAAAGGAGAGCGCATCATGCATTCACAACGCGCCACCCCCCAGGGCCCCTCTTGCGTCCCAGGTGTAGTAGGAATGCTGAGTGGTGTAGTGTGGCCTAAATGTTTCTTTATGTGTCACGGTGCTCCTACCTGGATACTGCTGGACCCCAGCTTTGGCTCCCAAGCAAAATAAAGGGGGAATAATTGAGGGATGAAGGAAAAATCTGTTGAGTCCAGACCTTGTGATGAAATCCAACGGCAGCTTTACTTGAACAAACGTTCATCCAAACAATTTGCAGGCTTTGTGTTCGAGAAGGCCTTAGCATAAACTGGCAGGCAAACTCAATAACTCTGCTTTCTCTCTCTGCTGTACTGACAGGCTTGATTAAATACTTCACTTTCTTTATGCTGCACTAAACTCTGCTTAAGTCTGGTTTCTGTACTCCTCATCTGATCTGGTATCCTTGGATGGGGTGCCGTTCACTGTTATTCCCCTCCTGACACTCAGTAAAACTTATCTTCAGCCGACAAAATATTCCTCTTGCTGATTTCTCTTATGGCGGCCGAAGAACTATTCCTCTGGCCTCTATGGCTTCCAGACATCTTTCTTCATGGCCAGCAGAGCTTAGGGTGCTCTGGCTGGCATAGACATGCCTGAGCGTGCCCCTGCTCACACTTCTCCTGTCTAGCTTAGAACTAGAACTCGAACTCTGGAAACTCCTGCCGAACCCATCCGACAGGAAGCAGGACTGGTCCACTTCTGCCCAAAGGGGGGAGAATGGAAAGGTGAGTTCCATTCTCTCTAACTATAGCTCTGCGATTTGCACTGGTGGTGAGCACATAACATAGCATTTAGGTTAACCATTAGAGATAGTAGCAGGGTGTAGGAGTGGTAACACCACTCCGGGGTGTTACAAATGGGAGCTTGGCTGTTTTCAGAACTTCCATGAAAATGAATGTAGGGCGGTCACGTATGTGCGGCTGCTCTCCACTCCGTTTGTGGGTCCAATTCTGGACATATGTGTGGGACCCAGAGCATGTGGAGCCCCCTTAAGCCACATGCAGATGTCTGTGGAACACGGTCCGTGAGATACCGGACTGGCATTGCAGGAGCGCACGGCGTCATTGGTTGCTATGACGCGGTGCGCTCCTGCAATGCCAGTCCGGTATCTCACAGACCGTTTTCCACGGACGTCTGCATGAGACTTTACATTTATCTCCATGGAAGTTCCAAGATAGCCAAGCTCCCATAGAAATTAATGGAGAGCAAAGGGCGTGCTCTCCTTCACTTTCAGGAGTCCATTGTAGAGATAGGTGTGGGCCCCAGCTGTCATGGCCATGGTCATGGTTGTGACTCCTGTAACCGCATGCAGTTGCCTGTGGTCTTGGTGTTGTTGTCAATCACAGGTGAGGGCTATAGTATGTTGCCTCACCTGTGTTTGCCGCTGGCAACATTGTGTATGTGGCAGCAGAGCAGCCTGAGCGGTGCTAGGCAGCTTGCTGCAGTAGGCATGCGGTTGCACCTGGCAACCTCTCTTTATAGGTATACCTTTTATCGGTGTGCACGGGGTGTTATATGTGTTGTGTGCACTTCCCCTTTAAGTTGTTGTTTTCCCTTCCCTGGTGTTGGAAGGGTTAACTTCCTTCCTAGTGTGTGTGTGCACTGGGTGTGTCTGACTGTGGGTGTGACTACTCGGGCCTATAAAGCCTCAGTGGAAGGCAGTAGTCAGAGAGGGTGATCAGCCATGCTTGCTGGAGACATCCTCCTGCTTATTTACCATCTGCCAATGAGGGCCAACCTGGTTGTCATAAACGCTATGTCTGGTGTTAGTTTATGGTTTATCTGTTATTGCAGCATATGGTTTACTGGGTTCCCGTGTGATGTCTGTTGTGTGCTGTGTCCTTTATGTTGGTTGTTGATAGCAGCACTTGCACGTGGGTTCCAGGTTGTGTGTCTGTGGCAAATAAGTGTGGAACTAGTCTCACTTACCTGTCATTGCCATATGTCTGTTTATGTTCCCCCTTTCTATGTATCTTGGCCTGTGAGACTCCTGTTCCTCCGTGTCTAGGAGGAACGGGTCGTCTTACCCTGCTCCTAGACCAGGGCCACCCTGAGGGCGAGCAGGAATATCAGGTTCCGGAGTATGAGCCCTCCTACCTTCAGGGATGGCTCATACGGATAGGAGATAGGGTCAGAGTTAGGGATGTGTAGGAGGTGACCAGCTCCCTAATTCTCTGTCCTGGCCTTGCAGCGACTCCATCTGCTGATACCGCACGGCTGAGGGTTTTCCCCATCCTCAGCCGTGACACCAGTGGTGACAACTCCACTAAATGTCTTGGATAGTCCTTAATTAATAAAACATCTTTACTATGCACGTCAGAGTAGACATTTACATATCAACTGTTCTGTGTTCTACAATACAGTCATCTAGCTCATAGTAACGATGGCAACAATGCATTTACATGGTTGTCGAGAGGCCACAGAAGTATGCATGATAAGACAGAAGAAATGGTTGTGACTTTGCTCCTTTATTGAGTCGTTTGATGCACTTTAGACTCACAACAGCTTTAAGTAATGTGCACATGTACGTCAATTGCAAGGCAATAAACTACAGTGAATTGCGTTGTTTGATGTCATATTGTGTCAGATTGAACTTAGAACTTTACACTTATGTGATTTACCCATAGCTCCCAACTTGTGAAAAGCACAAAGAGGGACAGTATTTGCCATGCCTCTAACGCCACCCAAAATATAACTATACATACCCAATCCCATCTAGTTCCCCCAATGCCCCCACATAGTAGTTATTCCCCCTATATGTCACCACACAATAGTTATGCCCACATTGTGCCCCATTCACAGTAGTAATGCCCACATTGTGTCCATTTCACAGTAGTAATGCTTACATTGTGCCACCACACAGTAGTTATGTCACCCCTTGTGTCCCCTTCACAGTAGTTATGTCCACATTGTGCCTAATTCAGTAGTAATGCCCACATGTGCCACTTCACAGTAGTAAGCCTACATGTACCCCTTCACAGTAGTTATGCCCAGATGTGCCCCTTCACAATTGTAAAGCCCAAATGTGCCCCCTTCACAGTAGTTATACCCGGATATTTTCCCCTTCACAGTAGTTATGGCCAGATGTGCCTCCTTCACAGTAGTTATGCCCAGATATGTGCCCCCTTCACAGTAGTTATACCCAGATGTGCCCCCTTTTCAGTAGTTATACCCAGATGTGCCCCCTTTTCAGTAGTTATACCCAGATGTGTCCCTTCACAGTGGTTATGCTCAGATATGTGCCCCCTTCACAGTAGTTATACCCAGATATGTGCCACCTTTACAGTAGTTATGCCCAGATGTGCCACCTTTTCAGTAGTTATACCCAGATGTGTCCCTTCACAGTGGTTATGCTCAGATATGTGCCCCCTTCACAGTAGTTATACCCCCTTCACAGTAGTTAATGTATACCCAGATGTGTCCCTTCACAGTAGTTATACCCAGATGTGTTCCCCCTTCACAGTAGTTATGCCCAGATATGTGCCCCCTTCACAGTAGTTATACCCAGATGTGCCCCCTTTTCAGTAGTTATACCCAGATGTGTCCCTTCACAGTGGTTATGCTCAGATATGTGCCCCCTTCACAGTAGTTATACCCAGATATGTGCCACCTTTACAGTAGTTATGCCCAGATGTGCCACCTTTACAGTAGTTATGCGCACAGGTGCCCCCTTCACAGTATTTATGCCCAGCTGTGCCCCTTTCACAATAGTTATGCCCAGATGTGCCCCTTCTCAGTAGTCATGCCCAGATGTGCCCCCTTGACAGTAGTTATACCCAGATGTGTCCCTTAACAGTAGTTATGCTCAGATCAGTGCTTCCTTCACAGTAGTTATGCCCAGATAAGTGCCCCCTTCACAGTAGTTATACCCAGATATGTGCCCTCTTCTCTGTAGTTATACCCAGATATGTGCCCCTTTACAGTAGTTATGCCCAGATGTGTCCCTTCACTGTAGTTATGCTCAGATCAGTGCCCACCTCACAGTAGTTATGCCAAAATATGTGCCCCTTCACAGTAGTTATGCCCAGATATGTGCCCTCTTCACTGTAGTTATACCCAGATGTGCCCCCTTCACAGTAGTTATACCCAGATGTGTCCCTTCACAGTAGTTATACCCAGATATGTGCCCCTTTACAGTAGTTATGCCCAGATGTGTCCCTTCACTGTAGTTATGCTCCGATCAGTGCCCACCTCACAGTAGTTATGCCAATATGTGCCCCTTCACAGTAGTTATGCCCAGATATGTGCCCCCCTTCTCAGTAGTTATGCCCAGATATGTGCCCCTTCACAATAGTTATGCCTAGACAAGTGCTCCCGTCACAGTAGTTATGCCCAGATGTGCCCCTTCACAATAGTTATGCCCACATGTGCCCCCTTCTCACTAGTTATGCCCAGATGTGCCCCCGTCACAGTAGTTATGCCCAGATATGTGCCCCCTTCACAGGAAGTAAAAAAAAAAAAAACAGTAAATACTTACCTGGTTCCTCTGATGATCTGTGCTCCCCAGCAGCAGGCAGGATACACCTTGCGCTGCTGGGCTGTGTGGGAGGAGCACAGGCTGTGTGCACAGCTCCTCATTGTTTGTTACTATGTGTCGAATATCTTCTATATAAAAAGAATAAATGCCATTTACTGAAGTGAGACAACCCATTTAAGCAAGTATAAATAGAGAAACAAGTGGGATGTCAGCAGACTACATCATAAATATGTGACAGAGGCCTTAAATGGTTATAACTGTAGAGTAATGCAATTTTTATTTTAGACTCAGCCGCTACAGCTGATGCCTGGCCCTCTATATGCTGTGGATGGAGATTATGGCATTAATGACCCTATTTCCTACAGTATTATCAGTGGTATGTAAAAATATCAATGTAATAAATATTGCAATTGTCAAAACAGCGGATTCTCCATATAGCCAAATCGAAAACATTGAAGCTCTAATGCCGTGTGCGTGTAAGAACTTTTCACTGGGTCTATACAGTATTGCTTTACAACATATTATTCTGCTAGCTGATGGGATCCAGTATATGTTCAGTTAAATTAAATCTTGAACCACTTGCAATGATAGTTCTTTAAAGGGGTCTTAAAAGGCATTTTATATAAAGTATTATTGTAATATACCTGCAATAAAAATATTGTTGCACATCACATTTGTCTCTGCTGTTTATCCCTTTGGTCCACCTTCTTCTGCAACCAGAGGTGGACTGACATGCTCAGTAGCTTCCCTGCTCATCCCTACCTTTGAATTAATAGGACTATATAGATATATCTCTCTCTAGACAGTGGAGAAGGAAACTGTGAGGGTATTACATACCATATGTATCTCCGGGGCTATATGTGGTGGTCCTACCCTAACAGCTATCTCATGTCTATGGCCAGAGTTATCTGACTGCTGTTGGATTCACTGCACTCTTCACTTCGGTGTGCACACATACACATTATTCAGGGCCGTTACCATGGATGAATATGGTGATATCCAAGCTCAGAATAGTAGGCATTATAGGAATATAAGTGGAGGAGATGTAGGTTTGCAGCCTGCGGCTTCAAGCAATGACAGGTCATGACAGACGATAAGTGGTTATGTCTGAGAAGATGTAACCTATGAAAAAACTCCTTTTGAATATCTCATGTATCTCCTATAAACAGTTTTGGTAGATATCCGTTAACCTTTACTAATTCACCACTTAATCTATTTTTAAACTTTTAATCTCCTTTGTGTTTAGGCAATGAGAACAGTATATTTTCTATAAATACGGGAAACGGAAACATAACAATGGACAAGTCAGTAGACACCTTAAGGACATTCCTGCTGCAAGTTATGGTAGGTACTGAAGAACTTGTTGGGTGGACATGGTAGAGGGCACTAGAAATAATAAGCCATTTTGCTCTGTACAGTAGGTGTTTGTGAGATTGTGCTTTCAGCACGACAGCGTCGCGCTGATACTCGGCGACGTGGTGCCGAGATCTCGCACTCACTGGGATAGCGACAGCACATCCCAGCAAGCGCGTCATAGAAGAGGCGGGAGATCCGACTTGGATTCCCGCCAATTCTACACGTGTGCGGCGTTTGTTATGAATCCTGAGGGGGAAGTCCCCGCCGGATTTTAAATAAAAATCCGGCCTGGGTCCCGCCCTCAGGAGCATACCGGGCCCTTAGGTCTGTTATGGGTTGTAAGGAGAGCCCCCCCTACGCCGAAAAAAACGGCGTAGGGGGTCCCCCTACAATCCATACCAGACCCGTATCCAAAGCACGCTACCCGGCCAGCCAGGAAGGGAGTGGGGACGAGCGAGCGCCCCCCCCCCCTCCTGAGCCGTACCAGGCTGCATGCCCTCAACATGGGGGGTTGGGTGCTCTGGGGCAGGGGGCGCACTGCGGCCCCCCCACCTCAGAGCACCCTGTCCCCATGTTGATGAGGACAGGGCCCCTTCCCGACAACCCTGGCCGTTGGTTGTCGGGGTATGCGGGCGGGAGGCTTAACGGAATCTGGGAGCCCCCTTTAATAAGGGGGGCCCCCAGATACCGGCCCCCCACCCTAAGTGAATGAGTATGGGGTACATCGTACCCCTACCCATTCACCTGCAAGAAAAGTGGTAAAAACACAAATAAACCACACAGTGTATTAAAATATTTTATTTTTCTGCTCCGGAGGCCGCCCCCTGTCTTCTTTATTAGCTCTTTTACCAGGGGGGGCTCTTCTTCTTCCGATATCCCGACGGGTCTTCTCCGCTATCCGGGGGGGTCTTCTCAACTCTCCGGGGTTCTCCTTCTGTCTTCTCCTTCTGTCTTGTTGTCTCCTTCTGTCTTCTGTCTCCGGGGGGGGCTCTTCTTCTTCCGATATCCCGACGGGTCTTCTCCGCTATCCGGGGGGGTCTTCTCAACTCTTCGGGGTTCTCCTTCTGTCTTCTCCTTCTGTTCTTCTTCTGTCTTCTCCTTCCTTCTTGTTGTCTCGGCGCACCCCGATTCTTCTCTCTGTTGTTGACTCGGCGCACCCCGGTTCTTCATCTCGCGAGACGAAGAATCGGGGTGCGCCGAGTCTCGCGAGACGAAGAACCGGGGTGCGCCGAGTCAACAACAGAGAGAAGAATCGGGGTGCGCCGAGTCTCGCGAGACGAAGAACCGGGGTGCGCCGAGACAACAAGAAGGAAGGAGAAGACAGAAGAAGAACAGAAGGAGAAGACAGAAGGAGAACCCCGAAGAGTTGAGAAGACCCCCCCGGATAGCGGAGAAGACCCGTCGGGATATCGGAAGAAGAAGAGCCCCCCCCGGAGACAGAAGACAGAAGGAGACAACAAGACAGAAGGAGAAGACAGAAGGAGAACCCCGGAGAGTTGAGAAGACCCCCCCGGATAGCGGAGAAGACCCGTCGGGATATCGGAAGAAGAAGAGCCCCCCCTGGTAAAAGAGCTAATAAAGAAGACAGGGGGCGGCCTCCGGAGCAGAAAAATAAAATATTTTAATACACTGTGTGGTTTATTTGTGTTTTTACCACTTTTCTTGCAGGTGAATGGGTAGGGGTACGATGTACCCCATACTCATTCACTTAGGGTGGGGGGCCGGTATCTGGGGGCCCCCCTTATTAAAGGGGGCTCCCAGATTCCGTTAAGCCTCCCGCCCGCATACCCCGACAACCAACGGCCAGGGTTGTCGGGAAGGGGCCCTGTCCTCATCAACATGGGGACAGGGTGCTCTGAGGTGGGGGGGCCGCAGTGCGCCCCCTGCCCCAGAGCACCCAACCCCCCATGTTGAGGGCATGCAGCCTGGTACGGCTCAGGAGGGGGGGGGGGGCGCTCGCTCGTCCCCACTCCCTTCCTGGCTGGCCGGGTAGCGTGCTTTGGATACGGGTCTGGTATGGATTGTAGGGGGACCCCCTACGCCGTTTTTTTCGGCGTAGGGGGGGCTCTCCTTACAACCCATAACAGACCTAAGGGCCCGGTATGCTCCTGAGGGCGGGACCCAGGCCGGATTTTTATTTAAAATCCGGCGGGGACTTCCCCCTCAGGATTCATAACAAACGCCGCACACGTGTAGAATTGGCGGGAATCCAAGTCGGATCTCCCGCCTCTTCTATGACGCGCTTGCTCTCCATCGCGGCAAGCCAGCTCGGCGCTGGCTCCCGCGATGGGGCTCGTATGTGCTCAATCTCGCCGAGAAATACGGCGAGATTGACACAAAATCGGGTTCACCTACTGTATGTGGTTGTGAATACATTTGATCTTAGTATCACATGGCAGCCTCAAGCAGTCAATGCAGGTCTCAGTGACAGTTTGTTACATAACATCCTGCAGCATTGATTAATGGATGAAACAGCCATGTGACTTCACATCAATATCCATGAAACGTCACTGATGTAAATCCAGAATGATGTTGATTCAGATTTCTCGCATAGGACTTTAGTTGAACATTATATACTATATTATAAAATGTATTTATACAGTAAAACATTATGCAGTGTTTTTTTTCCATGTGTAGTGCATTTATTATTGTACTTGGCTGATTACTAGAAAGAACGTTTGCCATTGAATATTTTTTTGTGGTATAATAGGACATTACATTTCCTTCCAGGCTTATCAGTCCAATGATATACAGAAATATGCCACCACCACAGTCCAGATTGAAGTAAAGGAAAAAAATAATTTTCCTCCAATATTTCAAATGTCCAATTACTATGGAACTATAGCTACAAATACAGATATTGGAAGTTTTGTTCGGAATTCTAGTGACCAGAGTAAATCACTCCAAGTGTTTGCCTCTGATAGAGATTTTCCAGATGTAAGTATCTCCAGTAGCTGAAAGAATAAAATAATTATTCTGTTTGAATCTTACAATATATTGTAATTCTATACTTATTTTTATTATTTACATATCTACAAAATGGCTGAACGTTGCTGTTGTGCTTGGTATGCTTTTACCAACATATATTTTTTGCACTGTATCTGTGATAGCATTGCAGTCAAGAAAAAGAACATACTCACTGCACAAAATGTATTCCCTTTTGACCCAATAAGAGATGCTCACAACTTATGGCAACAAATAGTGCATAGGAGCCCCTTCATCACATCCTTAAATCAGACACCACACTAGACCTCAATAAACACACTAGACTCTAGACCAGGCTCCCTAAATATATCCAGCCCCCAGAGCAGACATCCTAAATAAATCAAGCCCCCAGAGCAGACATCCTAAATAAATCCAGCACCCAGACCAGGCATCCCAAAATATCCAACCCCCAGACCAGGCATCCCAAAATATCCAGCCCCCAGATCAGACTTCCTAAATAAATCCATACCCCAGACCAGACTTCCTAAATATATCCAGACTTCAGACTGGAAATCCTAAATTAATCCAGCTCCTAGACCAGACATTCCAAATCAATGCAGCTCCCAAACCAGACATGGACCAGATATCCTTAATCAATCCACCCCCCCAGACCAGATAGTCTAAATAAATCCAGACCTTAGACCACACATCCTAAATACATCTAGCCCCCAGACCAGACTTCCTAATTAAATCCAGTCCTGATATCCTAAATAAATCCGGCCCCCAGACCAGACTTCCTATTTAAATCCAGTCCTGATATCCTAAATAAATCCAGACCCTAGACCAGACATCCCAAATACAGACCCCTCAGACCCTAAATAAATACCTCTATGTAATACAGAAGACATAAACTAGATATAAACTACTGCAGATCCCAGTCCAGACCCTTCATAACATAGATCACAGACCAGAACTGCCTTAATATAGACTCCAAACCTTGCTAATTATGAATACCAAGTGCAAAAATTTTTTAAAATTCTTGAATATTGTAAAAAATTAAAAATGTAATTTACTATATTTGGCATCATTAATCAGACAGCTTCCCTATTTATATGTACACTGTCTGTTTTTCAGGGTTTTAATCTAGCTGTCATATATAAGGTAGAGAACAGCACGGATTTTACCGTTCTTCGCGATGGATACATATTGACTAGTTCTGTTTTCAACTCTCCTGGCACCACTGCGTTACTGGTAAGTTCTGCAAAGTACTGTATTTCATGGTTTATTGAAAAGAAAGACACACATTAAAGGCCTTATTCTTACGTAATATTAATATATTAATGTTATCCCTTTAAGTTTCCTAGACCTTGGTATGATGCTATATTTTTGCACACATTTTTATATGCAGTCCAGGTAGTAGTGTTGATCGCAAATATTCTAATCGCGAATTTTTATCGCAAATATCGGCACTTCGAGAAGATGTAGAATATAGTGCTATATATTCGTAATCGCGAATATTCTAGTTTTTTTTTCATCAGTAACCTCCCTTCTTGCTTGTGGGCCAATGAGAAGGCTGCAATATCTTTGTCAGAGCTTAGCAACATCCCTAGCAACCAATAGGAAAGTTGCCCCTTACTATATAAGAACCTCCCCAGCAGCCATTTCTGCTGTTTTTTTTGCAGTTCTGAGACAGCAGTGACATTGCTGTGTTCTGTGCTTTCATCTGGATCCTATTCCTTATCCACTTACATTAAATAGTTAGTTCATATATATAATACAGATAGTTAGTGGGAGATAGTCAGTGTAGGATAGATAGTGATATAGTGTAGATGATAGGTTCCAGTGCATGGTGTTAGGTAGTGTGATAGGAATTACTGTTTCTCAGCTATCCATACATACATGCTACAGATATTGTGCTGTGATGTCACAACCATACTTAGTGCAGAAATCAGTAATATCTACTCAGACGAAAAAGTTGGATCTGTGTGTATTGACCCATACAAAACCTCAGAATGCGTACCAAATGGGATTCAATGGAGAAAAGAGTTTGAAAAATGGGGTCTAGGAGTCCAACTGTGAGTCCTGCTCTATTAATAACACTAGATCCTGAAGGCTATTTTCAGCCATACACACATTCAGACCATAAAGGGTAGGGCCACATGAGACCGAAAACCGTGGTAGCATGTGCTCGCAGTGGGTTCTGTTAAGTCAACATCTGTTTTCCGACAAAATGATCTATAAATTATTAAATTATCTATTTGGTCATTCTGCAAAAAGGCTCTGGAGGTATCCGTTCACTGATACTTCCTGATTTATACCTCCAACAGAGGGCTCTGATGTTCACCACTGTAAAGTCATACAGTGGCACATGTCGCCCATAGACTCCTATGTTGAAATGATATGTAGAAGATTTTTTATATGCTTGAAAAAAATTTTTGCTGATGTAAACCAACTAGACAAATGCCAAATGAACACTGCCATCCATTGCGTGCATGAGATACATCTGACAAATGGAATATGTGCAATATTCGATTCAGCTGCTTCGCTGAATTTTACAAAAAAAATAATTGCTTTGTGACGAATTACTTTGCCACATAGCGCAGTTTATTTTGTAAGTAGCGGGTGCAATGACAGGACACAGTGAACCCCTCAGATGCCGCGTTCATCACTGATCGCGGCATCTGAGACCAATATTAAAGCATTTTAGGGGTTACTCCAGAAAAAAATAAAAATAAATTGTACTTACCGCATCCATTTGAGTGCAAAGAGGCTGCTGCGACCATTTTGCTTGAAGTTCCAGCGTGAAATCTTGCGCGACGCGTGATGACATCCTCACTTCAGCCGGCATTGGTCATACGTCACCGCGCACAAGATTTCGCGCAAGATCTTCAAGCAAGATGGCCACAGCGACCTCTTTGCACTCGAATGTATGAGGTAAGTATGATTTTTTATTTTTTTTTTACCGCCATTTCAGGGAAATCAATTCGTTACCACAAAGCACAAGGAAATTCGGCTTTGTGGCGAATCGAATTTTTCCCGAAATTTGGATCGAAGTCCACTTCGTTAACTTTGATAAGCTCAACACTAATGTGCAGTGTGAACATACCATTAGTAGATGTAGAAGAATATAGGGTGTGATGTCTACAATGCTGCCCAAATTCTGTAAAGACACTGGGGGTCATTTATCAAACTGGTGTAAAGTAGAACTGGCTTAGTTGCCCTTAGAAACCAATCAGATTCCACCTTTTATTTTCCAAAGGAGCTGTCAAAAATGAGAGGTGGAATCTGATTGGTTGCTATGGGCAACTATACACCAGTTTGATAAATGACCCCAACTGTTTTTTCTTTCAAAAAGGTGAGTGCAACTGACGGTGCAACATCTGAGAGGACCACAACTCTGGTTACAATAGAAATCACCCAAAGTAAGTGCCTAGCACCCTCCGGTTGCTAGCAAGGTTATTGAAATATTGTAGAAAATGTGCATTCAGTGGACAATTTATTTGGTACGTGTGATTAGAATCCATTTATGATATGACCCGTGTGTGCAATGATTATAGGATGCAGTGGAAGCGGACATGCACATGTTCTGTTAGAATTGATCCTGGGCCCTGAGTTTAATTTCCTTCCTTCCCACACTGGGTATAATAAACTCAAAAGCTGCCAATCTCCAGCAATTTTCACATAGACCAGTTTCTAAAGTATATAGAAAATGCTACTCAGAGCAAGAAATGCCCATTGAGGCCTGGATCTGGGGCCCAAACCATCAATTAATGAACTAAGTCAGAAGAGCATGGATAAGGATTATGCATGGAGAAGTGGATGGTCTACAGCAGCAGAAGAACATAATGAGGAACATGTATCAAGACTGGCATTCCCATACGCAAGTCTTGATCCCTGTGCCCTGAAGTGAGATGCTCCTAATTTATTAGATTAATAGATCTCTGGCACTCCGCGCACCAGAAACTGACGTCTACGCCAGCTACGCCACATTTACTTCCTCTTTCACACGAGCGTGTCCGGATGCGTTGCGGCAAACCCACGTGAGTAGGTACCCAATTGCAGTCAGTTTTGATTGCGTTCCGTTGTTCAGTTTTTGTTGAGCGGGTGCAATGTGTTTTGCACGCGCGTGATAAAAAACTGAATGTGGTACCCAGACCCGAACCCGGACTTCTTCACAGAAGTTCGGGTTTGGGTTAGGTGTTGTGTAGATTGTATTATTTTCCCTTATAACATGGTTATAAGGGAAAATAATAGCATTCTGAATACAGAATGCTAAGTAAAATAGGGATGGAGGGGTTAAAAAAATATATAAATAATTTAACTCACCTTAAAGAGGACCTTTCACCGATTATTACTCTATGAACTAAGTATACAGACATGTAGAACGGCGCCCGGGGATCTCCCTGCACTTACTATTATCCCCGGGCGCCGCGCCGTTCTCCCGCTATGCCCTCCGGTATCTCCGCTCACTAAGTTATAGTAGGCGGAGATTCCAGTCCCTAAGTTATGGTAGGCGGAGTCTGCCCTTGTTCTGCTCTAGCGCTGGCCAATCGCAGCGCAGGGCTCACAGCCTGGGAGGTTAAAAGCCTGAGGCCTCTTTCACACTACCGTTTTTTTTCCCGTTTTGCGGGCCGTTTTTTGCGTTCCGTATACGGTCCGTAAACGGAACCATTCATTTCAATGGTTCCACAAAAAAAAACAGAATCTGTTCCGTATGCATTCCGTTTCCGTATTTCCGTTTTTCCGTTGCGTTGAAAGATAGAACATGTCCTATTATTGCCCGCAAATTACGTTCCGTGGCTCCATTCAAGTCAATGGGTCTGCAAAAAAACGGAACACATACGGAAATGCATCCGTATGTCTTCCGTATCCGTTCCGTTTTTGCGGAACCATCTATTGAAAATGTTATGCCCAGCCCAATTTTCTCTATGTAATTACTGTATACTGTATATGCCATAAGGAAAAACGGAACGGAAAAACAGAACGGAAACACAACGGAAACAAAAAAACGGAACAACGGATCCATGAAAAACGGACCGCAAAACACTGAAATAACCATACGGTAGTGTGAAAGAGGCCTGACAGTGTTTCCTGATGGATGTTGCAGCTCAATGAGCAGAGAATACTTCAAGATAAAGCACCACTCCCTGGTCGCTTGCATGAGCAGGTCAAAACTGCTGACAGACTCCCTTTAAGGCCTCATGAACACAACCGTATGGATTTTTCAGTGTTTTGCGGTCCGTTTTATACGGATCTGTTGTTCCTGTTTCTTGTTTCCGTTTCCTTTCCGTTTTTCCGTATGCAATATACATTATACAGTAATTACATAGAAAAAAATTGGGCTGGGCATAACATTTTTAATAGATGGTTCCGCAAAAACGGAACGGATACGCAAGACATACGGATGCATTTCCGTATGTGTTCCTTTTTTTTGCGGACCCATTGACTTGAATGGAGCCAAGCACCGTGATTTGCAGACAAGAATAGGATATGTTCTATCTTTTCATGGTACGGAAATACGGAAATACTGAAACGGAATGCACACGGAGACACTTCAGTTTTTTTTTTGCTGAACCATTGAAATGAATGGTTCAGTATATGTACCGCATACTGAACTCAAAAAACGGCCAGTATACTGAACGCAAAATACTGTCGTGTGCATGAGCCCTAAGCCTTAGCCTGAATATTCAACCCCACAGCAAAGCCTTTACAAACATTACTGCCTGTTATACCATTACCGCTATTGCAGCCTGTCTTAGGCTACTTTCACACTAGCGTTTTTACTGGATCTGGCAGGGTTCAGCAAAAACGCTTCCGTTACTGATAATACAACCATCTGCATCCATTATGAACGGATCCGGTTGTATTATCTTTAATATAGCCAAGACGGATCCGTCATAAACACCATTGAAATCCGTTTTCTATTGTGTCAAAAAAAATGGATCCGTCCCCATTGACTTGCATTGTGGTTCCATCTTGCTCCGCATCTCAGGGCGGAAAGCAAACCGCAGCATCCTGCCGTTTGCTCTCCGGTATGAGAACGGAACGGAATACATTTTGGAGCATTCCGTTCTGTTCAGTTACGTTTTGTCCCCATCGACAACGAATGGGGACAAAACGGAAGCGTTTTTTTTCCCGGTATTGAGACCCTATGACTGATCTCAATACCGGAAAATATTAACGCTAGTGTGAAAGTAGCCTTAGAATACAGGACCACAGTTCAATTAATAGACGTGTGGGTTATGGCAGAACCATTACTGATCGCATAATTTTCTCACTACAGAATACAGATAATGCTAATTAAAAAAGGTTCATGTTTAGTAAGCATCCAAAAGTTGATTTTCCAAGTAGATTGTATTATGAATATATGGGGAGGATTGAACTGTATGTTAAATGGTAAATCAAATTGCAAACATTAAAGGGGTTTTCCAGTTTGCATCAACATCCTTTAAAATAATCATTTATGAAGGTAGTTGTAATTTTGTAATGTGTTTCTTTTACCTTTATTGCTCGTGTCTTCCATTCTGGGCTGTGGTCATGTGACCATGTCCATGCAGCTCTTTCTTACTTTCTGTGATGTTATGTCCATGGGCATCAGAGCAGCAACTGGGGCAGTAATAGAGGAGTGTCTCTGTAAGTAGCTGGGTGGGAGGAGCTATAAACCAGATGGGTGTTATGAGGGGCGGAGCAGGAGCTGTGGCAGAGAAAGGAGAAGTGCATCATGGGTTTGGTTGGATACAGCAACAGGAAGTGCTACATACAGGATGGAAACAAACCAGAGGGATTTGTTTACATGGTGAAAACAGGAAAGCAGAGTCCAAATTCACAATGAAAGAGCATAGGGTAGATATACATTTGGTAAGTAAAGAAATGAGCATATCTGTTAAATCATAGTAAAACCTTTTAAGGTACAATAATTATAATGACGTTATTATTGACTTTGGAATATCTATTTCTTGTATAGCACTCACCACTACCCCAAGTACAACAACAAGTACCACTAAAGCCACAACTCACTCTACTCCAACAACAATCAGTACCACTTCTGGAACAGGTACCACTACAACTACTACTCCTTCTACTCAGACAACGACCAGCATGACTGCTGGAACAGGTACCACTACAACTACTACTCCTTCTACAAGGACAACAACCATCACGACTGCTGGAACAGGTACCACTACAACTACTACTCCCTCTACTCAGACAACGACCAGCACGACTGCTGGAACAGGTACCACTACAACTACTACTCCTTCTACAAGGACAACAACCAGCACGACTGCTGGAACAGGTACCACTACAACTACAATTCCCTCTACTCAGACAACAACAAGCACCACTACTGGGACAGGTACCACTACAACTACGACTCCTTCTACTCAGACAACAACAAGCACCACCACTGGAACAGGTACCACTACAACTACTACTCCTTCTACTCGGACAACAACAAGCACCACCACTGGAACAGGTACCACTACAACTACTACTCCTTCTACTCAGACAACAACAAGCACCACTACTGGGACAGGTACCACTACAACTACTACTCCTTCTACTCAGACAACAACAAGCACCACCACTGGAACAGGTACCACTACAACTACTACTCCTTCTACTCGGACAACAACAAGCACCACTACTGTACCAGGTACCACTACAACTACAACTCCATCTAGCCAGACAACAACAAGCACCACCACTGGAACAGGTACCACTCCAACTCCAACTACTTGGACAACAACAAGTACCACTACTGGGACAGGTACCACTAGAACTACAACTCCATCTACTCGGATAACAACAAGCGGCATTAGTTCGACAGGTATCACTACAACTCCCTCTACTCAGACAACAAAAAGTACCATTGCTGAAACTGGAACTGTTACAACTTCTCCTGCCACAGAAACAGGCACTATTACAGGGAGTACTACCACTGGGACAGTTAGTACTGCTAAAAATCCAGAGCCAGGTATTACCATAACCACCAGAATAAAGACCACAACATATTATTTTCACATAAAACCTGTTACACATTTATCTGTTAGCAGAAGCACTACAATAAGTACATCACACACAACATTAACATGCACCTATGGTTCCAGGTGAATTTTTTGAACAGACCTTAATTTGTATGTGCTTAAGATATATATATATATATATATATATAGAGAGAGAGAGAGAGAGAGTCATAAGAACAAGGTACACTCCCTTTGAATTCTGTTGTTTTATGTATTAGGCATACAAGAAATCTGGTCCTTATAAGGTTTTAGAATTAGGTAAATACAACCTCAGATAAACAACACCATATTTATTTAACAAAACTAGGGTAAGGGTACTTTCACACTAGCGTTATTCTTTTCCGGCATTGAGTTCCGTCCTAGGGGCTCAATACCGGTAAATAACTGATCAGTTTTATCCTAAGGCCTCTTTCAGACGGGCGTTGCGGGAAAATGTGCGGGTGAGTCGCGATTTTTCCGCGCGAGTGCAAAACATTGTAATGCGTTTTGCACTCTTCACAGAAGTTCGGGCTTGGGATCGGGGTTGTGTAGATTGTATTATTTTCCCTTATAACATGGTTATAAGGGAAAATAATAGCATTCTGAATACAGAATGCATAGTAAAATAGCGCTGGAGGGGTTAAATAAAAAAAATAAAAAATTTAACTCACCTTAGTCCACTTGATCACGCAGCCCGGCATCACCTTCTGTCTCTTTTGCTGAACAGGACCTGTGGTGAGCATTCATTGCAGGAACAGGACCTGTGATGACGTCACTCCGGTCATCACATGATCCATCACCATGGTAAAAGATCATGTGATGGATCATGTGATGACCGGAGTGACGTCACCACAGGTCCTGTTCAGCAAATAAGGAGACAGACGAGATGCCGGCAGCGCGAGCAAGTGGATTAAGGTGAGTTAAAAATTTTTTTCTTTTTTTTAAGCCCACCAGCGCTATTTTACTATGCATTCTGTATTCAGAATGCTATTATTTTCCCTTATAACCATGTTATAAAGGAAAATAACAATGATCGGGTTTCCATCCCGATCGTCTCCTAGCAACCGTGCGTGAAAATCGCACCGCATCCGCACTTGCTTGCGGATGCTTGCGATTTTCACGCAACCTCATTCACTTCTATGGGGCCTGCGTTGCGTGAAAAACGCACAAAATAGAGCATGCTGCGATTTTCACGCAACGCACAAGTGATGCGTGAAAATCACCGCTCATGTGAACAGCCCCATAGAAATGAATGGGTCGGTATTCAGTGCGGGTGCAATGCGTTCAACTCACACATCGCATCCGCGCGGAATACTCGCCCGTGTGAAAGGGGCCTAATGCATTCTGAATGGAGAGCAATCCGTTCAGGATGTCTTCAGTTCAGTCTTTTTGCCTTTTCAGGACGGAGATAAAATGTCAGACGGATCCGGCATTTCAATGCATTTGTCATACGGATCAGGACCCTGATCCGTCTGACAAATGCCATCAGTTTGCATACGTATTGATGGATCCGGCAGGCAGTTCCGTCGCCGGAACTGCCTGCCGGAATCCTCTGCCGCAAGTGTGAAAGTAAAATGGAAAAGCTGTGCGTGAAAAAGTAAGTACCCATGAATCATTAGCTTGTAGAACAATCTATAGCAGCAATAACCGGAAGTAATCATTTTATGGAGGAATGTTTGCCCACTGTTCTTTACAACATTGCTTCAGTTCACTGAGGTTTATGGGCATTTGTTTATGTACAGATCTTTTTAGGTCCCGCCACAGCATTTCTAAAGGGGTTGGGAATGGATCTCACTTTGGCTGGGCCATTGCAACACATTTTTTTCCCCCAGCAATTATGTTGTAGATTTAGGCCCCTTTCACACGGGCGAGTATTCCGCGCGGATGCGATGCGTGAGTTGAACGCATTGCACCCGCACTGAATCCTGACCCATTCATTTCTATGGGGCTGTGCACACGAGCGGTGATTTTCACGCATGACTTGTGCGTTGAGTGAAAATGGCAGCATGCTCCTCTTTGTGCATTTTTCACTTAACGCAGGCCCCATAAAAATGAATGGGGTTGCGTGAAAATCGCAAGCATCCGCAAGCAAGTGCGGATGCGGTGCGATTTTCACGCACGGTTGCTAGGAGACGATCGGGATAGGGACCCGATCATTATTATTTTCCCTTATAACATGGTTATAAGGGAAAATAATAGCATTCTGAATACAGAATGCATAGTAAAATAGGGCTGGAGGGGTTAAAAAATAAATAATTAAACTCGCCTTAATCCACTTGCTCGCGCAGCCCGGCTTCTCTTCTGTCTTCTTTTTTGCTGTGTGCAGGAAAAGGACCTGTGGTGACGTCACTCCGGTCATCACATGGTCCGTCACATGATCTTTTACCATGGTGATGGATCATGTGATGACCAGAGTGACATCACCACAGGTCCTTTTCTTGCACACAGCAAAAAAGAAGACAGAAGAGAAGCCGGGCTACGCGAGCAAGTGGATTAAGGTGAGTTTAAAAATTTTTTTTTTTTTTTTTAACCCCTCCATCCCTATTTTACTAAGCATTCTGTATTCAGAATGCTATTATTTTCCCTTGTAACCATGTTATAAGGGAAAATAATACAATCTACAGAACACTGATCCCAAGCCCGAACTTCTGTGAAGAAGTTCGGGTTTGGGTAACAAACATGCACGATTTTTCTCACGCGAGTGCAAAACGCATTACAATGTTTTGCACTCGCGCGGAAAAATCGTGCATGTTTCCGCAACGCACCCGCACCTTTTCCCGCAACGCCCATGTGATAGAGGCCTTACTGGTGTGCTTGGGATCATTCTCTTGTTGCATGAACAAGTTTTGGCCAAGTTTTAGCTGTTGTACTGATGGGCTCCAGAATACTTTGATATACAGTTCATGGTCAACTCAATTACTAAGTTGCCCAGGTCCTATAGTGGCAGAACAAGCCCAGAACATCACCATGCTTTTACATTTGGTATAAAGTGTTTATGCTGATATGCTGCTGTGTTTGATTTTTACCAAACATGGAGCTGTGCATTGTGGCCAAAGAACACTGTTTAAGGAGGCTTGAGGTTTGTTCAGATGCGCGTTTGCAAACTTAAGTCATGTGGCTATGTTCTTTTTAGAAAAGCTTTCTCTTGCCAACCCACCACCCCCAACTTGTTCTTGGTCTTTTTCTAATTGTGCTGTCACTAAGTTGAACATTTAACATACTAACTGAGGCCTGTAGAGTCTTAGATGTAGATTTATTAATTTTTTTGCTATTTCTCTGAGCATTGCACGGTTGTGGAGTCCACTCCTGTGAAGATTCAAAACCAGGGGCGTAGCTAAAGGCTCATGGGCTCTGGTACAAGAGTTCAGCTTGCCTCCTCCCCCCCTTTGTGGCAAGGGGCAGGGGTGCACCTAGCTTTTCTGCTGCCTGAGGTAAAAATTGAAACAGCACCCCCCATGCCAATTTCTTAACTTAACCCCTTCCCTCCAGACCTACTATTAAAGACATACTTAAAAAACATTACATACAGCTCTACAAAACAGACTGCCGGGAAACCCAGCCCCGAACCAGGGCAAGCAACCAATACCCCCCTCCAAAGCCACCGCAACCAAAGTAAATCAACACAGAACTACCAAATTGTTAGGTGGTGATCGGCCACAGCTTTATTTAATTTCTCCTATTACACAGCAAACCCGAGCTTTGAACTGCTCGAACCTTCAATCATTAGGAGCAGTATTCCGGCCATTTTTCTTCACCTTGTACTCTTGCTTATATTCATACCGCCAGCTGTGACTATAACCAATCCACACTAAAAAAGGAAACAGAAATCAGGAACTCAGGCAACACTGTTAAATAACCGGGAATCCCTAAAACCACAACCAGGAGCCACTGCCAACAAAACCAAGGGCGGGTGGGCAGGAAACAATGCTGGCTGGCCAAGAGGGAGATAGGGGGAGGCACCTTTATACTATGGGGGCTGGCTCAACTGGGCACAAGGAGGGGAGGGGGCAGCAAGCCGCACAGTGCTGCTTTTAACCCCAACGTTGCTGTCAACCAGCCTGGTGGTAGCCCAGGAAACCCACATACCCCAACCCCTAAAAAGGACAAAAGGAGGGGGCAACCAAGTCAAGCAGGAAGGGAGGAGGGGATCCCAGCAGGATAATACAGCGCCACATAACTGTCACCACCAATAGTATGTCCACTGTGCTTCAGAAAAATTCCCCCTGAAAAAACTAATACCACACAGATTGCTTCCCCTTCAATAATTATTGACACACAGTGGTCTAAAAAATAACTGTGTCCAGGAAACACTGTCTCTGACATTAATAGTGTAAACATAATGCCCCCCAAATAATAATTGTGCTAAACTGTGCCAGGATGCCCCCCCCCCCCCACAGTAAGAGTGCTCCCCAAAGTAGCACCAATAGAAAAATAATTATCTCCCAGAGTGCATAGTGCTAACAGCGCCCGCAATAGTAATAATGTCCCATTGTTCCCATACTAGTAATCATGCTCCCCATAGTCCCCCAGTAGTAATAATTTTCGTTATAATGTGCGAAGTAGATTAGAGAAGTAGAGAAATAACCCCTAATTTGTGCCAGTACAAAAATTCCCCCTTATAATGTGTTCCAATACAAAAAATGCCCCCTTATAATGTGCGACAGTACAAAAAATACCCCCTTATAATGAGCGTCAGTGCAAATACCCCCTTACAATGTGCACCAGTACAAAAATACCCTCTTACCTTTCAGACCCCCATATGTATGAACGCAGCATCTGAGAGGTACAATGACGGGGGGTGGCGCTATCGTAGCTCCCTGTCATTGCACCCGCTACTAAAAAATGCGCTTTGTCACAAAGTAATTCGTCATGAAGCAAATTTTTTGGTAAAATTCGGCGAATTGGCCGAATCGAACTTTTAAAAAATTCACTCATCTCTACATATAACCCTTCCCAGTTTGATGGGCAGCAACAATTGATTCTCTAAGATCATTGCTGTCCTCTTTGGCATTGTGCTAACCCACACTTGAATGTTCCAGACCAACAAACTTCCAAAACTTCTGCTTTTATAGAGGTGGTCACACGTGCTGATGATCAGTTAATCAGGGACATTTGATTAGCAGCAGCTGGAGGTTGTACTTATCTAATTTTAAAACCTTCTAAACACCAGATTTTTTTTTTATGTTCTGAATATATGTGTGTGTGTGTTTTTCTGGACATAGTTTCACCTGTGTGATGAATTCTTTCACAGTTTCCCAACGCTCTAGGCCTTATCCTGAGCTCTACTCCACAATACACATGCACTACCTGCTATGATGTTCTCACACATTCAGAAGCAATGTACTCTGTTCCCATGCCATGGTTCCGTGCCTAATCTTGATGGACCAGCAAAGGGTCCTGAGTGAGTTCCTGTGTTTCCCCAGCCTGAAAACTGTGAAGAACCACCGTATCTTCATTATACATGAGATAATGACAGCAGATTCTTTGAAGCAAACCATTAGGTGGTATGAAAAATGCCTTTATAAACAAATAAATGCACCAGAGCAGAAGAGCCGATACCTAAACAAATATAGACACCAGATCCTCTAAGCACAGGCCTAGACCAGAAGCCCTAACCCAAGACCAGACTTCCCAAATAAATACAGACCTTTGACGAGACCCCTAAAACTAAAACAGACCCTAAATCCCGTAAATAATATAGACCCTTGATTAGACCCCCAAAACTAATAGACCCATTAAATAATTGCAGACCACAGACAATAAATGCCCCAGATCAGATCACGTAAACTAATAAAGACGACAGACAAAACCCTCTAAATAGACACAAAACCCTGGGAGATCTCCTCTAGTGTTGAGCCAATCGAAGTATCCGAAGTGGACTTCGATTTGAATTTAAGGAAAGAATTCGATTCACCATGAAGCCGAATTTCCTCTCCCTTCGTAGTAGCTAATCTATTTTTTCATAAAATGGAGGCTGAAAATAAAAAAATGATACCACATCAACTTGCTCACGGAGAGGCTGCCCACTCCCGTCTTGATTGAAGAAAACCTGCCAAAGGACCTGTGGCGAGCATGATGACCTCACTATGTGATCACGTGGTGACGTCATCACGCTCTATTCAGGTCCTTTGGTGGGTTTTCTTCAATCAAGACTGGAGTGGATGGCCTCTCTGCCAGCAAGTGGATGAGGTGAGTATAATTTTTTTAAACCCCTCATTAACCCCTGAATGGCTTATGGATAGTTCTCAACAGCGGGTACACATTACCTTTTGCTAAGGAACTGCAGGTGGGAGGGAACGAGCAGCAGCCTGAACCAATGATGTGATATGAGGTGTTTCTCAGACTACCTCAGACTTCCTGTGGGCACTGTAGGTAAACTGTAGTCACAGATCACATCTCTGCCCTAGTGCAACAAAATTAGAGGAAAATAAATAGCAGGACTGGGCAGTCACTTCCCAAGAATCAACCTCTACACCCCAGTGTGAGTAAGCCCCAGAACAGCAATACATAGGGGCAGTATGTCCTTCATGTGCCACTGTACAGGAACAAAATCTCCATACATATGGCATTTTTTCTGATATTCCTATACAAAAAACTCTAAAAATCCAGAGGCATTCAGAGGTATAGTAGTGGCTCCATGCACTTGAATGAGTCCTACTAAAGCTCTGTGTTACCGTACATGTGTTTAGGCCTAATTACCAAACAAATTGCTCCTCTCTAGAATCCGTGGAATATTAATTTTATGACTCATATTAATGAGTTATTCCCATCTGAGAATGACCTCCCACCCCTCCCTGACCTCCTCCTGCCAGTGATGGTCAGGACTATGGAAATACTGGGCTGTGCTATGCTAAAAGAAAAGTACGGTAATCTCCCCGTTGGCTATAAGCTACTGCACCACTTTTTATTTGCCCTAATTTTATATACACAAGGCATTAAATCGCATCATCTATGAGGAATCATTATGGAACTCATCTTCCTCTCAACTATATTACTGGTGAAATATCAATCGCTCCAAAAGGAATTTTCAAGATACTAAATCCTGATGGACCCAGTGTCCTACAGAGACGCTCTGTTCATATGCAAATACTACAGTGTAGACTCTACACTGAACATAGTGGTGGTGGTCCCATTAGTGGTGCTTTTGATGTCCTTATTGGCTTTGTGTCCTGTTTTCACATCTTTCTACACACCTATTAATCATTGTATGCACCTTTGTAGGAAACTTTTATTTAGTGATTTATATACATATAGTAATAAAGGGGGGAGAATGCAAGAATTCTGTCTTTCAGCTCTACCTGTTACTGAACAGAGTTTCTCCAGGAGAGCAAAACTATGAACATCTTAACGTTCTTAAACTTCTCTTTTTGTAATGGGGTCTCTCTGGTGACAAATTCCCTTTAAAGTGTCCCTGTCAAACTTTTGAAATGTCTTAGTGAAAGGTTTTGATCAGTCGAGGTCCAAGTGCTGAGTTCCCCGGTGATCAGAAGAGCGCTCTCTCTTCTTGCTGTAGGAGATAAGATAAGCTTATGGACTTTCTACTGAGCCTGTCCCCAGCAGCAAGGAGAGACGGTGCTCTGTGTGAGAGCTTCTTTCTCCTCGTTCTAGCAATCAGTGGAGGTCTCAGCACTCAGGCTCCCACCGATCAAAACCCTTGGTATGTCACTATGATCTATAAAAAAAAAATTGAAAGTACAGGGACACGTTAAGGCTTGCTCTTGATAATAATAATAATGCTAAAAATAAAATTGTCACACTTTTTCCTGCTTAACAAAATGAAATGAATTATTGATTATCTTTTCACAAAAATGTACGTCAATTTCCTATCCATGTTTCCTACTTAGGGTGTGTATGCTTTTTCAAGCAGGTACTGAAGGAGTATTGCAGAATGCTAAATATTTTACCTCCACTGACATGGCAATACTTGGCGCTACCCTGGGAGCTGTTCTTGCTCTGAGTTTGGTTGGACTGGCTTTCCTCATTTACAAGCAATATGGAAACACAATACGGAGTAGACTGATGAAAGGCTCAGGAAATGTAAGTAGCTTGTATTTTAGACTCCCAATAATGCAAATGTCACCTGCAAGTCTACTCACAGAGTCAGAAAGAAGAAGAGGCCACCAGTCTGTACATAAGCTGGCACCAGCAGTGGGACTTTTTATTACCTTTTAGTCAACTTTTTAATTAAAGGGTTTGTCTAGCTAAATAAATATTGCCTTAGCACTGGTACCCATACAAACATGAGGAGAACATACAAACCCCATGCAGATGTTGTCCTTGGTCAGATTCAAGCCTAAGACCTCAGCGCTACAAGGCACCAGTGGTAACCACTGAGCTACAAAACATTACAAAATTCATTAATTCCTCTCTTCATCTCCTTTTCTTTCATATGTCTGGCTATAAGGAAACTGGCTGGAGCAGTAGCCTCCCCCCTCTGCCCTATCTCTCTTCCCCTCTCTCTTGACTAAGTCTGGCCGACCTACTGAAAAGGGAACAAATCAGCAAGAGATAAATTTCTCTGTTTAGGATTTCTACAAAAAAATTTCAGGAACATGCAGAAATCCTACAGAAGTTAGCTCTGATAACCATACTTTAAAGTGCATCTGTCATCAGATTTGTACCTATAAAACTGGCTGGCCTGTTACATCCGCGCTTGGCAGCTGAAGACATCTGTGTTGGTCCCATGTTCATTTGGCCCGCATTGCTGAAAATTTTTTTTTTTAATATATGAAAATAAGCCTCTAGGAGCAAAGGGGGCGTTGCTGTTACTCCTAGAGGCTCAGCTCTCTCTGCAACTGCCTTGCCTCTCAGGGCCAGGTAGTGTATACGTGATCACTCCTGCCTGGCCCTATCAATCAAAGTGTGGCAGCACGGCCATTGCAGAGAGAGCTGAGCCTCTAGGTGTAATGGCAACACCCCATTGCTTCTAGAAGCTCATTTGCATATATTAAAACCTAATTTGTCTCAGCAATGCGGGCACATATGAACATGGGACCAACACAGATGCCTTCAGCTGCCAAGTGCACATGTAACAGGTCAGCCAGTGTCATAGGGACAAAACTGCTGACAGATGTGCTTTAAAGTATAGTTATCAGAGCTAACTTCTGTAGGATTTCTGCATGTTCCAGAAACAATCTTGTAGAAATCCTAAACAGAGAAGTTAATCTCCTGCTGCATTGTTTGCTGACACATGAGATGTGTACCTTTATCATAATCATATTAACAAGACTTTACTCTTCCTGAAGGATCACAATAAAATGAATACAAGCAGAGATCTGTAAAACCCTGAAGAACTAAAACACAAAATTCATACAGAATTACATCACTTATCTTTATATAAAGAAAATCTTTCTTGTAACTACAATCTGGTTAATTGGCTTAGACTGCATTCACACTGCATCTGAAGTGTCTGTTTCCCATTTGTGTCGGGGAACGTCAAGAGCAGGTCAAATGTTTCTATGGAATAAAATTCAAAATCTCTTTATCAACTTCATAATTTTGTTGCAAGTTCTTAAGCTCCCCCTTGTGGTGACTGCAAGCAACCAGCGTTTTATCATTTAACTATGTCTATGGAGGAAATTTAGGCTCTGGTATTAAAAAATAGGCATTCACTTTAAACTAATCTGAGACTATCAATGATGAGCAAAAGACACAGGAAGAATTGCAGTTCAGGGACTTTTAATAAAAAATTTAATTTAAGTTTAACGTTTTTCTATTTTAATCTAGAATTCTGGAGGATCTGGAGATAGACAACTCATAAATGAGGAAGATAATTTGAGTGTAACACTGCCTTCAAATCTGGACTTTGGCATTGATGGTGACATTGTCGAAGTGTCCTCTGAAAATAACCTACTTTCAGCTGCAGCAGTAACCTCAGTACTTTTAACAAATGCCCCAGCAGGGAGTCAGTCATTGGAGGAAGAAGATGGGGGGTCTGATTCAGAGGACAAGAAGGTAAAATCCATCTTAACTAAAGACTTGAAGGAAGATGGAGGTTACAAGTCAGTGTGGTTTAGGGAGGATGCACCTCCAGAAGTAATGGTGATTGAGGGAGCTGAAAGTGGGGAAGCAAATGATGATGATACAGAAGAAGAATTCAGTAATCAACATGGAGAAGATGATGATGAGGAGGAGGAGGATGAAGATGAACTTAATCCAACATTCAGCACTTCAAATAACAATGCAATTAATTCAAATAATATAACCATATTCTAAGAGTCTTTTCAACCATTGTACTTTAAGATGCAAATATTATATTGTTGTACAATTGCATGTTGTGTATTGCAAAGATTGACAATTCTGAACATTATTAGTGAAAATCAGCTTTTCTTTGGAGTATTCATACTTTACTTTTGTATGTTTACCAGCAAAGTATAAGATCACTAGGGTACAATCTTCTATTGTATTGTTAGAGGTGATAAAATAGAATCAAAATACATTAAGGGGAACCTGTCAGCTCATGATTTCAGTGGTCTGTCACTTATCTGCTAATGTTAAAGCATACCTCAGTTTTCAACTAAGTTTGCATAATGGCTGTGCTTCATTGTAGAATCATAACTGTGAAGGGACAGGTGTTTTTTGGGCTTCCATAAAGTCTTCCTCGGCCATATTATTCCCTGTTTCAGCTGCACAGCTTGATGCATTACACTCAGAAGCAGTGGGGTATCCCCTCTGTGAAGTATGCCAGCAATGTACTGCTGTGAAGTACTTTCGTTTACTTCCCACTATATTTGTTTTCAGCTCCAGAGCTAGCTCACAGAACAAATATGGAGGAGGAATCACAGACTCACAGGAAGCTCCTATAATCTTCAAAAGCTGTGTAGGATCTCAGGATCTCAGCTAGTTCTGATATGCCCCCATTTCCCATGACCCATCTTCAGATTCTGTTACTAGGGATGGATCTGGACTGCAAATTAAGTGCAAGTGATACCCCTAGTGGACATTTTCAGGTGGATGTAGGCATACTTTATAAGTGAAGTGATTTAGAAATTTGCTAGTTATACCATTCTCTAGTAAATGAAAGGAAATTGTGTGAAAGTAAAGTCTTTAAGTGGTTTAAGAAGAATCCAGATTATTCATGAGCTGCTGTTCCCCCTGTCCAACTGCTGCTGAATGACAGTATTCTATTTTCTTTTCCTTGGAGAAAACTGTCAATCAGCAGCAGATGGACCAAAGAGCAGGAACTCATGAAAAATCACGAGTCTTCCAAAGCAGAGTAGATGACAGACCACTGAAATTGGCATATCTGTGATGACGTTATGGTGTCCTCAGTGAGGAGGACAAGTTCCCTTATTAAATAATAACTTTTTTTTTTTATTATTCCTTTTCCTTTTCAGTAGTTCTGAGCCATCTACTACTGTTTTATTGATACTTAAGACACAATGTAATATGAAATTGCCACCTTTCTCCTCTGTTTAAAGGTGTTCTCTGGGATTTTCATATTGATGGCCTATTCTCACAATAGGTTATCAATATGAGATCGACTCCTGGCACCACCACCAATTAGCTATTTGAGGAAGCCGTGCTGCTTACCAAGCCCAGCACTGTTCATTTGATAGTGGCTGTGCTAGGAATTCCAGCTCAGCCGCATTCACGTGACTCCTGCTAATCTAATATTGATGACCTATCCTGATAAGCCATTAAAGGGGTGGTCTCATCTCAGAAAATGGAGGCATATCGACAGGATATACCCCCATTGTCTGATAGGTGCGGGTCCCACTGCTACACTATATCACTATCTAACCTACACTGACTATCTCCCACTAACTATCTGTATTATATATGTGAACTAACTATTTTATGTAAGTGGATAAGGAATAGGATCCAGATGAAAGCACAGAGCACAGCAATGTCACAGCAAATGGCTGCTGGGGAGTTTCTTATATAGTAAGGGGTAGGCAACTTTCCTATTGGTTGCTAGGGATGTTGCTAAGCTCAGACAAAGATATTGCAGCCTTCTCATTGGCCCACAAGCAAGAAGAGAGGTTACTGATAAAAAAAAAAATCTAGAATATTCGCGATTACGAATATATAGCACTATATTCTACATCTTCGCAAGTTCTCAAAGTGCTGATATTCGCGATAAAAATTTGCAATTAGAATATTCGCGATCAACACTACTGTAGACCTTTTCGTCTTCCTAATTTACCCTCAGGAAGTTTTCATTATCTGCCATGTTACAGATACAGTGGTGCTGCAGCTCAGTCACCAGACACTGCATGTACAATCCTGCCAGTTCAAATCTCTCTTGACACCAGTCTTTCCCCCCTTCCTAATGTTGGTACGTACATTACTACTATCAACTAGCATATTCCTTCTACAGGCACACAGACAGCTTGTACTTCCCTCTTTGGATAAGATATTCAAGTCCTTTTATAGGGTGGCCACTTGATTCACCCCAAGCCATGCCCCACTTGGCAGCAAAAGGGGAAAAAAGGACTGGAAGACCTGAAGTTGAGCTATGTGGGGCCGGGAGTGCTCTCCTCATGACATGTCCACCAGCTCTAGTGACTGACCGGGGGTGAGAGAAGCCTCAGACAGTCAGAAACAGCAGAGTTATGAAGATGGCAAATAAAATACTTAGAACATTTAAAAAGAACAAAATATCTCTAATTTCAAGGTACAATCCTAAGCACTCGTCCCTGGCAAATTTTGGTAATGGTCATTTTTCATATGTCATTACTAAACCACTGTATGAGAAGTGACCCAACATTTCAGCTACTTCCCCTCTTACAGTGTCACAGAGGTATCCTGCAGCAGCCACAAGTGGGAGCTCATGGACTACAGGTATACAGATCATTGCGTGCTTTCTATGGCTGCATGCTGTCAGAGTTATCATAAACTAGACATTAAGCCCGTTATAATAACGGGCGCTAGAACAGTAGTGTATAAACATTAGTAGAAACAGTCTATATTAAATAGTAATATAATTTAACCACATTGTATTTCTTGTTTTATTTTCTTTTGTCAAAAATATTTTGGAAAAAAGTCAAAAGTAAATTAATAATAAAAAATAAAATGGAAACGTATATATCACGATACAGTAAGTATAGTTTGTAACAATCTGCAATATACAATACCTGAATCAGATATTCAGGAAAAAGGTATTTTTTTACCTCTTGAAATTTTTCTATAAAATTTCTTTATACACAACATTTCTTGTATATATTCTATCTGAATTTGGTAACAGTTTGCCTTGTTCAGGACCATCTACAACCTTTACGACCACATCTGAAAAAGTTCTAACTCTAGATAATGCAACATATAACTGACCGTGGCAGAATACTGGTTCTGGCAAGTAAATGCCAACTTTTTCTAAGGTTTGCCCCTGAGCTTTATTAATTGTCATGGCAAAGGCTAATGCAACTGGAAATTGTCGTCTTCTTAAGGTAAATGGCAAATTAGTAGAGGATGGAGCTAAATCAATACGTGGAATAAAGACCATGTCCCCTTCCGCTGAACCTGTTATTACTTGAGCAATAATGAGGTTTCTTTTCAAGTCTTTAACAAAGAGGCGGGTTCCATTGCACAATCCTCTTTTAGTGTTTATATTTCTGAGGAGCATAATTATTGCTCCCTTTTTAAGGTTCAGTTTATGCCTCGGCATTCCTGTTAGAGTTAACTCATTAAGAAACTCAATAGGATAGTTCTGCATATCTTTCTCAGTTGAGTCATCAATTGAGTTTGAGCTAAGGAATGTCACAGTATCTCCTTCCAAAATGTTTAGCACCTCTTCATTTATTCTATCAACATCAGTTCTTTGGGCAAAGAATACATTTTTTTGTTATCTTTGAGACATCAGCAACTAAAATTCTTTCTCCAAAAATGTTGTTGACAATATTTCCTGTACATAAAATTTTTGAAGGGATTTCAATTATGACTTCAGGCAAACCGTCAATGTGTGGTGTATCACCATTGCCAACTTGGATCAACCAATTGCTGAATTCAGTATCAACTGAACGGATATTGTTTGTAAGGTTAAGTATTTGGAAGTTTTGCCACAGTTTATTATACTTTATACATGCTTCAACAATTTTTGTCCGGTCACCATGAGGAACCACTGGAAGTGTTTGCCGAAAATCTCCACCAAGTAATAAAACTTTTCCTCCAAAGGATTTCTGGTTATCCATTATTTCTTTTAGCAGTTTGTCAACCACTGTAAGAGCAATAGACCAGGCCATTGTACACTCATCCCAAATGAGCACTGTAGATGATCTCAAATTTTCAGCATCAGCAGAATTGAGACGCATATTTGATATTGAGTTCTCAACTATCGGAACAGGTAATTTGAACTGAGTGTGGTATGTTCTTCCAGCCTCAAGAAGATTGGCTGCTATACCTGTTGAGGCTACAGGGAGTGCAATGTTACCTTCTCCACGAACTGTGCTGAGAAGAGTTTTGTAAAGATAGGTTTTACCACTACCTCCTGGACCATCCAAGAAAAAACAACGGTTGCAAAGGTTGTCATTTCTGCTTGCAGACAATATTTTTTCTGAATCTCTTTTTTGTTCTCTGTTTAATGTTTTCTCCATTTCTTCAGCTCTGTATTTTTGTAATTCCTTATCATACATATTCCAAAGTTGATCAGTATTTGTCATTGTGGAAGGCAATCCAAAATCTTCACAGTTTTTGCCATGTAGTACCAGAATGTTGGCTATTTCTTTAAGTGCGATCTTACGACAAATTGTACAATCATCATTGTGTTTATGTTTGTGAACTAAATCTTCAATGAGATATTGCTCATATTTTAGAAAAAGTGCACTCATATTTTGTAATGATGCAAAAACGCAGACATATGCAAATAATTCCCTAAGTTGTTTAGGCATTGTAAAGTGGACAGCATCTTCCAGAGTGTTCTCCCACACATCGTCATTAATAAGTCCTTTTGCTTTTGCAGCCTCTTGGAAAGTGGGATAGACATTACCATGTACTGTCCTCAGATCTTCAAAGGATACTGCACCAGCCACATGCAGCAACAATAGTAGACGCAGACAGTAACGCTCTGCATCTGATATTAAATTGACAGAATACATTCGTCCAATAATTTTTTCTGCACCACGTTGACGCAATTTCCAACAACAATTTTGAGAGTCAAACACATAATGCAAAGGAATGTCCGAAAATAATATATTCTTTGCTTCCTCTTTTTGTTGATTCAATTTGAACCAAGCTGTCAATTGAGTATCACGGTTTAAAGCTCTCTGTACCGCTGTGGTAATGTCATTTGGGTTGAAAAAAACTGATTGTTCTTCAGGCAGATGCACTGCTAATCTATGGATGGTATGGGATTGATAATGCATTTCAAACCCATGCAAACGCCATGCTGCTTCTAGAGCACTGACCTACCTAGAATTAATAAAGGTGTTTATTTCATCATGATTCAAAGTACCTTGTTCTTGAATGACAACATTTGCACAATCATGACCTTTGTACATATATTTAAAAAGGTATTTGACACTTTTCACTGATGCACAAACTTCCACATTAATGTGGCAATTGTACTTCAACGCTAAGTAAGGATTATATGGTACAACCCAAGACTTATCAATATTCTTTCCGTTAAGAATTATAGTTTGGCCTGTATTTCTTCTCTTGTACTTTGGATAGCCATTGCTATTAGCAATAGTTTTTTGTTGGAATTCCTTTGGAAAATCCTTACAGCATTTGTCATTTGTCATACATGGAGAATTAGGATTGAGTGCTCCGCATGGTCCATGAATCATATGCTTTGTTACAATTGCATGTAAGCGAGGAGTGATTTCTATGTTAGGGATTTCAGCAGAGACAATTTTATCTATCAGTTCTTCATTTTTTACAGCTTTCTTTAACCTCCTCAGGACCGCCGTACGCAGGATTGCGTCCTGGCGGCGGCCCTGCTCTTCTGGGTGGACGCATATACGCGTCCTCTCGCGATAGCCGAGATTTCCCGTGAACGCGCGCACACAGGCGCGCGCGTTCACAGGATCGGAAGGTAAGCGAGTGGATCTCCAGCCTGCCAGCGGCGATCGTTCGCTGGCAGGCTGGAGATGTGATTTTTTTAACCCCTAACAGGTATATTAGACGCTTTTTTGATAACAGCGTCTAATATACCTGCTACCTGGTCCTCTGGTGGTCCCTTTTGTTTGGATCGACCACCAGAGGACACAGGCAGCTCAGTAAAGTAGGACCAAACACCACTACACTACACTACACCCCCCCCCTGTCACTTATTAACCCCTTATGAACCACTGATCACCCCAGATCACCCCATATAGACTCCCTGATCACCCCCTGTCATTGATCACCCCCCTGTCATTGATCACCCCCCTGTAAGGCTGCATTCAGATGTCTGTATGTTTTTTACGGATCCACGGATACATGGATCGGATCCGCAAAACACATACAGACGTCTGAATGGAGCCTTACAGGGGGGTGATCACCCCATATAGACTCCCTGATCACCCCCTGTCATTGATCACCCCCTTGTAAGGCTCCATTCAGACGTCTGTATGATTTTTACGGATCCACGGATACATGGATCGGATCCGCAAAACACATACAGACGTCTGAATGGAGCCTTACAGGGGGGTGATCACCCCATATAGACTCCCTGATCACCCCCTGTCATTGATCACCCCCTTGTAAGGCTCCATTCAGACATCTGTATGATTTTTACGGATCCACTGATACATGGATCGGATCCGCAAAACACATACCGACTTCTGAATGGAGCCTTATAGGGGGGTGATCAATGACAGGGGGGGATCACCCCATATAGACTTCCTGATCACCCTCCTGTCATTGATCACCCCCCTGTCATTGATCACCCCCCTGTAAGGCTCCATTCAGATGTCTGTATGTTTTTTACGGATCCACGGATACATGGATCGGATCCGCAAAACATATACGGACATCAGAATGGAGCCTTATAGGGGGGTGATCAATGACAGGGGGGTGATCACCCCATATAGACTTCCTGATCACCCTCCTGTCATTGATCACCCCCCTGTCATTGATCACCCCCCTGTAAGGCTCCATTCAGATGTCCGTATGTTTTTTACGGATCCACGGATACATGGATCGGATCCGCAAAACACATACGGACATCTGAATGGAGCCTTATAGGGGGTGATCAATGACAGGGGGGTGATCACCCCATATAGACTCCAAAGAAATAGAAAAACCGCAGCACTCTCTTGTATCTTTAAATCCCTTTATTCCATCAAATTCATGCATAAGGCCGGTATACCCTGAGTGCTGCTACACCATCCATTTTATGTCCCATATAGACTCCCTGATCACCCCCCTGTCATTGATCACCCCCCTGTAAGGCTGCATTCAGATGTCCGTATGTTTTTTACGGATCCACGCATACATAGATCGGATCCGCAAAACACATACGGACATCTGAATGGAGCCTTATAGGGGGGTGATCAATGACAGGGGGGTGATCACCCCATATAGACTCCCTGATCACCCCCCTGTCATTGATCACCCCCCTGTCATTGATCACCCCCCTGTAAGGCTCCATTCAGACATTTTTTTGGCCCAAGTTAGCGGAAATTATTATTTTTTTTCTTACAAAGTCTCATATTCCACTAACTTGTGTCAAAAAATAAAATCTCACATGAACTCACCATACCCCTCACGGAATCCAAATGCGTAAAATTTTTTAGACATTTATATTCCAGACTTCTTCTCACGCTTTAGGGCCCCTAGAATGCCAGGGCAGTATAAATACCCCACATGTGACCCCATTTCGGAAAGTAGACACCCCAAGGTATTCCGTGAGGGGCATATTGAGTCCATGAAAGATTGAAATTTTTGTCCCAAGTTAGCGGAAAGGGAGACTTTGTGAGAAAAAAAAAATCAATTTCCGCTAACTTGTGCCAAAAAAAAAAAAATTCTATGAACTCGCCATGCCCCTCATTGAATACCTTGGGGTGTCTTCTTTCCAAAATGGGGTCACATGTGGGGTATTTATACTGCCCTGGCATTTTAGGGGCCCTAAAGCGTGAGAAGAAGTCTGGGATCCAAATGTCTAAAAATGCCCTCATAAAAGGAATGTGGGCCCCTTTGCGCATCTAGGCTGCAAAAAAGTGTCACACATCAGGTATCGCTGTACTCAGGAGAAGTTGGGCAATGTGTTTTGGGGTGTCATTTTACATATACCCATGCTGGGTGAGATAAATATCTTGGTCAAATGCCAACTTTGTATGAAAAATGGGAAAAGTTGTCTTTTGCCGAGATATTTCTCTCACCCAGCATGGGTATATGTAAAATGACACACCAAAACACATTGCCCAACTTCTCCTGAATACGGTAATACCACATGTGTGACACTTTTTTGCAGCCTAGGTGGGCAAAGGGGCCCACATTCCAAAGAGCACCTTTAGGATTTCACAGGTCATTTACCTACTTACCACACATTAGGGCCCCTAGAATGCCAGGGCAGTATAACTTCCCCACAAGTGACCCCATTTTGGAAAGAAGATACCCCAAGGTATTCTGTGAGGGGCATGGCAAGTTCCTAAAATTTTTAATTTTTTGTCACAAGTTAGCGGAACATGATGATTTTTTTTTTCTTACAAAGTCTCATATTCCACTAACTTGTGACAAAAAATAAAAACTTACATGAACTCACTATGCCCATCATGAAATACCTTGGGGTGTCTTCTTTCCAAAATGGGGTCACTTGTGGGGTAGTTATACTGCCCTGGCATTTTAGGGGCCCGAATGCGTGAGAAGTGGTTTGAAATCAGAATCTGTAAAAAATGGCCGGTGAAATCCTAAAGGTGCTCTTTGGAATGTGGGCCCCTTTGCCCACCTAGGCTGCAAAAAAGTGTCACACATGTGGTATCGCCGTACTCAGGAGAAGTTGGGCAATGTGTTTTGGGGTGTCATTTTACATATACCCATGCTGGGTGAGATAAATATCTTGGTCAAATGCCAATTTTGTATAAAAAAATTGGAAAAGTTGTCTTTTGCCAAAATTTTTCTCTCACCCAGCATGGGTATATGTAAAATGACATCCCAAAACACATTTCCCAACTTCTCCTGAGTACGGCAATACCACATGTGTGACACTTTTTTGCAGCCTAGGTGGGCAAAGGGGCCCACATTCCAAAGAGCACCTTTCGGATTTCACCGGCCATTTTTTACAGATTTTGATTTCAAACTACTTTGCACGCATTTGGGCCCCTAAAATGCCAGGGCAGTATAACTACCCCACAAGTGACCCCATTTTGGAAAGAAGACACCCCAAGGTATTTCGTGATGGGCATAGTGAGTTCATGGAAGTTTTTATTTTTTGTCACAAGTTAGTAGAATATGAGACTTTGTAAGAAAAAAAAAAAAAAATCATCATTTTCCGCTAACTTGTGACAAAAAATAAAAAGTTCTGTGAACTCACTATGCCCATCAGCGAATACCTTAGGGTGTCTACTTTCCGAAATGGGGTCATTTGTGGGGTGTTTGTACTGTCTGGCCATTGTAGAACCTCAGGAAACATGACAGGTGCTCAGAAAGTCAGAGCTGCTTCAAAAAGCGGAAATTCACATTTTTGTACCATAGTTTGTAAACGCTATAACTTTTACCCAAACAATTTTTTTTTACCCAAACATTTTTTTTTATCAAAGACATGTAGAACAATAAATTTAGAGAAAAATTTATATATGGATGTCGTTTTTTTGCAAAATTTTACAACTGAAAGTGAAAAATGTCATTTTTTTGCCAAAAAATCGTTAAATTTCGATTAATAACAAAAAATGTAAAAATGTCAGCAACAATGAAATACCACCAAATGAAAGCTCTATTAGTGAGAAGAAAAGGAGGTAAAATTCATTTGGGTGGTAAGTTGCATAACCGAGCAATAAACGGTGAAAGTAGTATAGGTCAGAAGTGTAAAAAGTGGCCTGGTCATTAAGGGTGTTTAAGCTAGGGGGGCTGAAGTGGTTAAGAATGAGAAGTATGTGAGCATGTGGTAAACCTCTCTTTTGAAATTCTATCACGTAGACCATTGCTTTTGGGACTCCAAAAAATTTTTTTTTACTGATGTCATCAATTAGAGCTTTCAGTTTTAGGTGAAATACTCTTGCAACTAAATGTGGTAGTCCATCAACAGTTTGTCCATGTTGTAGGTTATGTACAATCTCTTCGCACGCAATTTAGGCTGATTTTGACGTATATAATTGAGTCTGTTGGCTTCTGTTTTTACATATGCATCAACTATATATTGCTGTGTAAGGCGGCCTGCATTTAAAAAGGGATTAAAATCCTCTCTAATGGAAAGACGGTAACCGTAGTATTGCATTTTAGGGACTCTAACTCTAGGATTGTGTGACTGGTTTGATAAAATAAGACACTAATTATTTTTTATTTTTTTTATTTGTATAATCTTTACTTGGTTTGCAGTGTATAAGAAGATCTCTTTCAAGTGGTGGTTCTCCATCATCATTTTGAAAAATAAAAGCAACCTCATTATATTTTGGTGCGTTATAGCGCCTTTGGTCATTTTTGCGATCTTGTACTATTGTCATGGACACTTCCTTAATAATATTGTCATTTTTGGCGGCATTCTCTTCATATTCTTTTTCAACTTGGTACAATATTTTGCAGGCCTCGGCAAAAGGATTGAATTGTGCCATAAATGTACTTAATGTTTGCATAAGCTCTGTATTTATTCCTGAGTTGGCAGAAATTTGCATTCTTTGTTCTGCAGCTTCAGAGGGATCTAAAATGTATAATTGTGCAAACTGTCTGTTTTCACCCTGTTGAGGATGCAGTGTTCCTGCTCTGTGACAAATCGAACCATGGATTCCAAAACAGTATGGCCCAAAGCCAGAAGGCGGAATAATGTTAGCTCCCATAGATGCAAATGCTAGAGCACTATTTATTGACCTTATATTTTGCATGAAATTTTTGCTGTAATGATGCTGACCCATCATGAGCTGCTGTATAAATTGATTTGTTCGAATTGGTTGAAGATTTCCTTTTGAGCAACACTGTGTAAATTTTTGATCAGATGGTCTTTCTCCTTCAAAATGTTTTGCTTGACAAAAATTGCATATCTGATTTAAATCTCCACAGGTGTGGGGTATAATGTTACCCTCATTAATATTAACTATATCATTTATCATTGCCATTCTTTCTATTGTTGCCCGGGATTCGTTATTTTCCACTCGTTTACTTCGGGCCAGTCTCTGTAATTGTGCTTGCCGCAAACATTGTAATTGTCGTTCTTCTGATGTAAGACTTGCTCTCCTAGCTTTTTCTCTTTCAGCATGTCTCTTACGTTTTTGTCTTTCTCTTATATCATTTATCCTCTCCTGTGTGGCTGTTGATAAATGTGTTGTGTCTGTTTGTAGATCTGTTATCCTGCCTCTTTTTATTGCTTGTTACTGACGTAGTGTTGCTCTCCTAGCTCTGTGTGCTTTCACATTTTTCTGACGCTCATTTTCCTTTTCTTCAATAGATCTATTTGCTCGTCTTTGTCTTTCTCTTAGAGATTGTTTTTTACGCTGATTTTCCTGTTCTTCTATAGATATATTTGCTCTTCTGAATCTTTCTCTTTTAGCGTTTTTGTGACACTCATTTTCTTTTTCTTGAATTGATCTATTTGCTAGTTTTTTTCTTTGTTTTTCAGCCTTTCTTTTTTTGATTTTTACTTGCTGACTTGACTGTTTCTCCAGTAGAATTTGGTTATGTAGGGTTTCCTTTTCTGTGTCTTTTGTCCTACTTGATGTGTCCTTTTTTTTGGGTGGCATGTTGTTAGTAAAAAGTCCAAGTAATATAGGCTTGTACTTTTATAATTTTATAATATTTTCTCTTACTGTAATACTGACTTATATGTAGCTGTAATATGCGTCACTGGCACTGACTTTTGGCTGAGACTGCAGGCACTGTGACTGGTGGCTGATATGACTGCCACTGACTGGTAGTGCTGAGACCACTTGCACTGTGACTGGTGTCTGATACGGCTGGCACTGACTGGTGGTGCTGAGAGCACTGGCACTGTGACTGGTGGCTGATACTGCTGGCACTGACTGCTGGTACTGACTGGTGGTGCTGAGACTGTGGGCACTGCGACTGGTGCCTGAGATGGCTGGCATGGACTGGTGGTGCTGAGACTGCAGCTGATGGCTGAAACAGCTGGCACTTACTGGTGGCTAAGACGACTGGCAGTGCCACGTGGTGCTGAGACTGCTGTCACTGTGATTGGTGGCTGATACGGCTGGCACTGACTGGTGGTGCTGAGACCACTGGCACTGTGACTTGTGGCTGATAGAGCTGGCACTAACTGGTGGTGCTGAAACCACTGTCACTGTGACTGGTGGCTAATACGCTTGGCACTGACTGGTGGTGCTGAGACTGCTGTCACTGTGACTGGTGGCTGATACAGCTGGCACTGAATGCTAGGACTGACTGGTGGTGCTGAGACTGTGGGCACTGTGACTTGTGCCTGAGACGGCTGGCACGAACTGCTGGCAATGACTGGTGGAGCTAATACGGCGGGCACTGTGACTGGTGGCTGATAGAGCTGGCACTAACTGGTGGTGCAGAAACCACTGTCACTGTGACTGGTGGCTGCTGACAGCTGGCAATGACTGGTGGTGCTGAGACTGCAGCTGATGGCTGAAACAGCTGGCGCTGACTAGTGGCTGAGATGACTGGCAGTGCCACGTGGTGCTGAGACTGCTGGCACTGTGACTGGTGGCTAATACGCTTGGCACTGACTGTTGATGCTGAGACTGCTGGGTGATACGGCTGGCACTGACTGCTGGCACTAACTGGTGGTGCTGAGACCACTGGCACTGTGATTGGTGGCTGATAAGGCTGGCACTGACTGCTGTCACTGTGACTGGTGGCAATGATTGATGGCTGGCAATTATTGCTGGCACTGATTGGTGGTGCTGGCTAATACTGCTGGCAGCAGCTGCAGTGTGTATCTGAGAGCAATTTCTGTCACTGTGCATGTAATGGCGGCGCTTCTTATGCACTCTGCTTCTTATGCACTCTGCTCCAACTGACACCACACACCATAAGAGGCGGTTATTGGCCAGCGGCGCAGTTGTGGGGATGGTGTGATTGGACGGCTCCATGCTGTGGGCGGTCCGTACAGCGTGTGGTGCGCTGTGTGTTTATTGGCTGGCGCAATTGTGGGCGGTCCGGGCGGCGACTTTGATTGGACGGCCGCGCTGCTATGGGCTGTCCGGGCTGCATGTGATGCGCCGTGTTTTTATTGGCCGGCGGCGCGGTGCTTTGGGCGGTCCCTGCTGTGTGTGTGTGTGCTGATTGGTTTGTGCGCCGCACATGCGCACTTCACTAAGGCTACTTTAACACTGGCGTTTCAGGGTCCGCCTGTGAGATCCGTTTCAAGGCTCCAGTTTTGCCCCAATGCATTCTGAATGGATGCGGATCCATTCAGAATGCATCAGTTTGGCTCCTTTCCGCCTCCATTCCGCTCTGGAGGCGGACACCAAAACGCTGCTTGCAGCGTTTTGGTGTCTGCCTGGCGGTGCGGAGCCGAACGGATCCGTCCTGACTTACAATGTAAGTCAATGGGGACGGATCCGTTTACATTGACACAATATTGGTGCAATTGTAAACGGATCATTGACTTTCAATGTAAAGTCAGGAGTCCCTATTAATATACCATCGGATCTGAGTTTTCTCCAATCCGATGGTATATTTTAACTTGAAGCATCCCCATCACCATGGGAACACCTCTATGTTAGAATATACCAATCGGATTTGAGTTAGATTGTGAAAACTCAGATCCGACAGTATATTCTAACACAGAGGCGTTCCCATAGTGATGGGGACACTTCAAGTTAGAATATACTAAGAACTGTGTACATAACTGCCCCCTGCTGCCTGGCAGCACCCGATCTCTTACAGGGGGCTGTGATCCGCACAATTAACCCCTCAGGTGCCCCACATCTTCACCAGGGATCCCTAACATGGGGAGATATGAACTGTCAATGCAGCACACTGGGCCGCAGGGGAAGTGTAGTGGCTGGCAGGATGGGAGTTGTGGCAGTTACAATGAGGGTGGTTGTAGTCTTTACGGTGGTTAATCCCTCTCCCTCTAGTGCTCCGTGGGCCACCCGTGCAGTGAGTGGAGGGCGCACCATTTTTTCCCTCGGAGCACACCTTGGGCTTTTGGGGTCTCCTACCTGGTGGTGGCTGGGGTGCACTTGATGGTGGGTCAAACAAGGCCCATTTGGTTACAATAAAGTTTTTATTTACAGAGCAGATGATGGGAGTTGCAGTAAATATAGTAGCAACAGGCACAGTTCTGGGGTATATTACAGGGTAGACTTTTCACAGTAGTTGTGTATAGGAAGTAGCAATGATGGCATTTATCCCCATGTCTTACTTTTGCCCTTTGATCTGCATACTTACCAACCTGGTAGTTTGTAAATTTGAAACACCCCCAAACCCGCCCAGGAACATCAATTTATGGGCTTTAAATCTGCATTAAAGAGTTTATCTGCATTAAAGGGTTTGTCCAGTCGTCTGATATTGGTGACCTATCCTCGGGAAAGATCATCAATAACAGATCGGTGGGGGTCCGACTGCACTGCCACTATAATGCTGACGTCTTGCAGGTAAACAATGAGGAGGACACAACGCTCACACGAGCGCTGCAACCCCTTATAACAGCTGATTGTCTGGGGTGCATGGAGTAAAAAAACCCTGATGGGGTGTAACTTGTCCTGCAAAAAATAAGACCTCATACAAGTACATTGATGAAAGAACAAAAAAGGTATAGCTCTTGGAATGCAATTTTTTTTAAATGTGTGTGGTCACTAAGGGGTTAATCCAGTCCCAACTGATGTTTCTCTGACTGGAGTCGTTCACTTTTTGCTTCTTCTCCATTTACCCTAGTCTGCCATGAAAAGTTCTCCCAAAGGGTCTCTTTGGCCAGTGATGTAGCTGTAGGGGGTTAAGTAGTAACAGTCACATCTGGGCCTCCTAACCCAAAGACCCCACTGCTATATAACGAGACACCAGTTTTATAAATGACACATAGTACCTTCACAATACACACCACACCAAACATCATGGTACACACCTCAGCTGCTGCAGAACCTCATAACACACACCTCAGCCGCTGCAGAACCTCATAATACATACCTCAGCTGCTGCAGAACCTTATAATATATACTTTGTCTGCTGCAGAACATCATAATACACACCTCTGCTGCTGGAGAACATCATAATGCACACCTTGGATGCTGCAGAACATTATAATACACACCTCTGCTGCTGGAGGACATCATAATACACAGCTCTGCTGCTGGAGAACACCATAATACACACTTTGGATGCTGTAAGACCTCATAATGCACATCTCTACTGCTGGAGAACATTATACAGTCCTGATAAAAAGTTTAAGACCACTTGAAAAATCTTCTACATTCTTGGATCTTAACAAGGTTCCAAGTAGAACTTCAACATGCAACAAGAAGAAATGAGAGTGAGACAAAAAAAAATTTGAGCATTCAATTAATTGAAAATAACGATTAAATTGAAACAGGCTGTTTTTCAGCTGATCCACATTTTAGGACCACATGCCTTTAAAAGGCCAAATCTGTGCAAAGATGTGGATTCATTGTCATTTTCTGTCAGGTAGTCACACGTTGTGATGGCAAAGGCAAAAAAACTCTCCCTTTTTGAACGTGGTTGGGTTGTTGAACTGCATAAGCAGGGTCTCTCACAGCGCGCCATCGCTGCTGAGGTGGGACGCAGTAAGACAGTAATTTGGAATTTCTTAAATGATCCTGAGGGTTATGCAACAAAAAAGTCAAGTGGAAGACCCAAAAATTTCATCAGCATTGAGCCGGAGGATCCAATTGGCTGTCCGTCAAGACACTGGACGATCCTCGACCCAAATTAAGGCCCTTACTGGTGCTGACTGCAGCCCCATAACCATCAGACGGCATCTGAGACTGAAGGGCTTCAAAAACAAAAAACGTCTTCAAAGACCTCGTCTCCTTGAACGCCACAGAACTGCTCGTTTGGACTTTGCAAGAGAGCAACAAACATGGGACATTCAAAGGTGGAAGAAAGTTTTATTCTCTAATAAGAAAAAATTTAACCTCGATGGTCCTGATGGTTTCCAACGTTACTGGCATGACGAGCAGATCCCACCTGAGATGTTTTCTACGCGCCACAGTGGAGGGGGCGCCATAATGGTCTGGGGTGCTTTTTTTCTTCAGTGGAACAATGGAGCTTCAGGAAGTGCAGGGGCGTCAAACGGCCGCTGGCTATGTCCAGATGTTGCAGAGAGCATTCCTCATGACTGAGGGCCCTCGTCTGTGTGGTAACGACTGTGTTTTTCAACAGGACAACGCTACAGTACACAATGCCCGCAGGACAAGGGACTTCTTCCAGGAAAATAACATCACTCTTTTGGCCCATCTTGCGTGTTCCCCTGATCTAAATCCAATTGAGAACCTTTGGGGATGGATGGCAAGGGAAGTTTACAAAACTGGACAACAGTTCCAGACAGTAGATGGCCTTCGTGCGGCCGACTTCACCACTCGGAGAAATGTTCCCACTCACCTCATGGAAACGCTTGCATCAAGCATGCCGAAACGAATTTTGGAAGTGATAAACAATAACGGCGGAGCTACTCATTACTGAGTTCATGTTTGGAAGTTGGATTTCTGTTTTGGGGGGGTTTAGTTTTTTTTTGGAGGTGTGGTCCTAAACTTTTGATCAGCTGAAAAACAGCCTGTTTCAGTTTATTTGTTGTTTTCATTAAACTGAATGCTCAAAAAATGTTTTGTCTCACTCCCATTTCTTGTTTTTGCATGTTGAAGCTCTACTTGGAACCTTGTTAAGATCCAGCCATGCTAAATATGATTTTTTGCCATTTTTCAAGTGGTCTTAAACTTTTGATCAGGACTGTACTACACACCTTGGTTGCTGCGAAACCTCATAATACACACCTCAGCTGCTGTTGAATATTATAATGCACACCTCTGCTGCTAGAGAACCTCATAATACACACCTCAGCTACTGCAGAACCTCACGATACACATCTTAGGGTACTTTCACACTTGCGGCAGAGGATTCCGGCAGGCAGTTCCATCGCAGGAACTGCCTGCCGGATCAGTCAAAACATATGCAAACTGATGGCATTTGTCAGACGGATCAGGATCCAGATCCGTATGACAAATGCATTGAAATGCCGGACTCGTCTCTCCGGTGTCATCCGGAAAAACGGATCCGGCATTTATTTTGTTCACATTTTTTGTGGTCTGAGCATGTGAAGACCGCAAAAACAGATACGTTTTGCCGGTACACTCAGGGCCAGATCCGGCATTAATGTATGTCAATGGGAAAAAATGTTCCAAGTGTTCCGGAATTTTGGACGGAGATAAAACCGCAGCATGCTGCGGTATTATCTCTGTCCTGAAAAGGCAAAAAGACTGAACTGAAGACATCCTGATGCATCCTGAACGGATTGCTCTCAATTCACAATGCATGGGAATAAAACTGATCAGTTCTTTTCCGGTATTGAGCCCCTAGGACGGAACTCAATGCCGGAAAAGAATAACACTAGTGTGAAAGTACCCTTAGCTGCTGCAAAAAGCCATAATACACACCTTGGATGCTGCCAAACTTCATAATACATATGAATGCTACAGATTCTCATAATACACACATTGGATCAAGGGTAAGACCAAGGGTAAGCCCGAATAGAAGAAATGCAAGAATCTAAGTGTATTGAGAGAGTATTAGGAAAGACTAGTGGAGGTGAGAGTGTTACCTCAGCCTATAGACTCCATTAGCAACCTATGTGAGACAGCAGTTGGCCTATGGTGCCTGTTCACAGTCTACAGTGAAATACAAGCTGCATACAGAGCCGTATTCCTATATGGACAGTGTGGACAATACTTTTGGAAATTGTAAGTAAGCCAGGGAGGCAAGACATATGTATAATGGCCATGTGAAGCAGTTTAAAGATGTATACTCCACACCTGTAAGAAAGTCAGCCAGAAGTTACCACAGCAGCCTGAGTGTGATCAGAATCTATGCATCACCAAAAGATTATGATACACCTACCTCTTCCATGTCAACGAACCTGTACAACTACCTCAAGGCAACTGATTACCAGTAAATTTTCCAGTTGTTTATTTAAACGGACTCCTCTTTATTTCCACACCTCATTTGCACCCAAGGGTGCTGGAACCTCAGGGACCCTGCTGTAAGCCATGTACCGGGGTGGGCTCCCCAGGATACAACGAAGTCACGAACGAGGAAAGCAACTCCAACACCAGCTTTTGCCAAAACAGAATTTTACTAACACGTGGTAATAAACACAACAAATGCTGAGAACATAAAATAAATTTACATACACCCAGCCCGAAGGCTGAGACCCCTGTGTTGCACAGCATGGCGCTGATGGATGCTGGAGGAAATTTTGCGGTAATTTAGTACTGGCAGGCACAACTAAAACTGCCTCGCCGTACCTATTATTACCATAAAGCAAACACAAACAATTTTTTGGGTGCTTAGTACAGGTTAGCCTGCGGTGCAATACAACAGTTTACAATCTTACCATGCTCTATAGTATTCCCCCTCCCATAACAAGTCCGGTATCACGTGTCTGAGTATTACTCCTGAGCAAAACGTTGAAGTGGATTGAGTTCGTGGGGATGTTTATCAGCTCTCAAATGTGCAATGTCCCTTTAAGTAATGGAGTCCTTGTAGTAACAGTAGCAACACTTTAGGCCTGACACAAAGCAGAGACCCTAACTAGCTAATTATAGGCCTGTTCTCAGTCTCTAGGCACCAACACTGCAGTGAGATGCGTGCACGATCTTACCGACCCAGGTCTGCTCTTTATCCGCTGATAACTCTGAACCAAACAACCAGTCTTTCCAGCAAACATGAGGTCCCGCAGAGTATGCAGATTTGTTTCTCAGCTCTTAGCCTCCCTGGAAACAATCCTCCTTTCCCTGGACAGGATCTGGGTCTTGTATCAACGATCAGCTTCAAGAACAATTGTAGATAGAACGGACGGCACTCACCCTAATGCGCTGATATAAACTTCTCTTTATTGGCAGTGGACAGCAGACAACATGTACAGCAGTGTAATCAGCTGAATGGGCGACGGCCGATTCGCACTGAAGTGCTTCCTCTGGCCCGTAATCAAAGTGTTCAATTCACCTGGTCTTTTAAGACAATCAGCCTGTGACGCAGGATTACCTGCGCCCAACAGGTACTGCGCCACTCCGGCGCCTGCCCCTATGCGTCAGAGTAAGCCGCGTCCCATCTGAAAGATAAGCAACAATACAAACATTAAAAACAGTACCATATATTATGTAATCATACCTGCAGTATATTAGTGTGAGCAAACGGGTCCCTATAGGAATATTCCCATATCTATTTTATCATTTAACCCCAGGGGTCCCATTGCGTTTGAGTGAAGAATCCATCTACTCTCTCTTCTGAGGAGTTCCTTCTGTCTATTGCCCCCTGTGGTAAGCTCTGTAATACTTCTATGCCGGCAAAGCTAAGAGTAGAGCTGTTGCCTGCATGCTCCTCCCTCACATGGTCAATCAACCGCAAACAGCCCCTCCCTGTGGACAGGGAGAGTGTTCCCTAATTCTAGTGAGCGCTTGGATCGTGCCGACTTTCCTGACTCACCCTCATTGACGTACCATCATTACAAGAAACAGGGGTCTGTTCATTGAGCCGCAGTGCCACTCCAGCCCTTTCTTCTCCCACAGTCCAATGATCAGCTTCACTCAGCTGCAGCTGTGGTCACTGAGGGGTCCTCTCACTCCTGGATCCATCAGATCCTCTGCTCACACACACAGTTTCTCAGTCCCAGCTAGCTTCTAAGATGGCTGCTGCTTCTTCTAGCAAGTTCTCAAACCCCAACTTCTTTGAATATTCAAATATCTGCAGTCTATTAGCTGTATTTAAGAAACAGCGGCATCTTGTGGCCAAACAGCAGAATATCAGTCCTGATCATTTAACTTAATCCACACACAAACAGTGTTCAAACAATGAGAGCTGTTTCTCAATCTCACACTGCCTTCCCTGCACCTAAAACCTGTACCATCAAGGGCACCTCAAGAAACATCTGGCAGGAGATCCCTCAACACCAGAGTGTGCCCCAAACAAATCCGGGGCTATTCTTCCCGTCACTGCATGCTGGCCCAGGGAGCTACAGAAATGTGAGTACCAACTACTACATAGAAAAATTGTTAGTAGCAGCACAACGAAAAAATGAAACCTTTCTTGTGGTGGTGCCAGCCGTGTTGGGAGCCAGTCTGAAGATCCCCCTTAGATGCGTCGTATATGTCAAAAAACCGCAGCACTCGCTTGTCTTTAATTATGCAGGATTTATTCACCAACAAAAATGCAACGTTTCGACCGTCATGGTCTTTGCTAGAGAAAGACCATGACGGTCGAAACGTCGCATTTTTGTTGGTGAATAAATCCTGCATAATTGAAGACAAGCGAGTGCTGCGGTATTTTGACATATACGACGTACCAACTACTACACCCATCAGGCCACCGCACTTACGTGTCTTTGCTCATGGCAGTGTGCTGCTACTTGTAGTCCTTGTTTCCTTTTACATTGCAGCCATGTTAGCATGCACCTGAACCCTTTTTTTTTTCACATTTTTGGAGTTGCTGGTCTGACTTAGTAATTTTATATATTTTTCACAGCAAAATAAAAAATATCAATTTTTTTTTTTTATACCATTACCATTTCACAGTAAATAACCCGTTAAACTATTCAGTTTATTATACATCCCTAAAAAGTATAGGTTTTTTGTTTTTATGCATTGTAAGGGTACTTTCACACTTGCAGCAGAGGATTCCTGCAGGGCGTCGCCAGGGGGGGGGGGCCAGAGGGGGCCACGGCCCCCCCTACATCACGCTGTGCCCCCCCAACGAAAATGCCCCCCCACAAGTGAGCCGCCGCACTGCCGCAGTCAGGTACAGGGAGATGAGCGCTTCCATTGCGCTCATCTCCATAGTAATCTGCCTGTGCTGCGGCGGTGCAGGGGAGGGAGAGGCATGTCCCTTCCCCTTCCTCTGATAGGCTGCAGGCACTAGGCCGGCAGCCTATCAGAGGCCGGCGCAGGTGGCGCGATGACGTCATCGCGCTGCCTGAGCCATACAGCGCGGGACACAGGCCGGAAGAGGCCTGCATCGCATCGCTGACATGGAGGTAAGTATAACTGTTTTTTTTGTTGGTTTTTTTTGCAATATTTTTACAGGCACAATAAGGGGGGCTCTTGTTACTGGCACATTGGGGGGCTTATTACTGGCATATTGGGGGGCTTATTACTGGCACATTGGGGGGCTTATTACTGGCACATTGGGGAGGGGTTTATTACTGGCACATTGGGGGGGCTTATTACTGGCACATTGGGGGGGCTTATTACTGGCACATTGGGGGGCTTATTACTGTCACATTGGGGGGCTTATTACTGGCACATTGGGGGCTTATTACTGGCACTTTGGGGGGGCTTATTACTGGCACATTGGGGGGGCTTATTACTGGCACATTGGGGGGGCTTATTACTGGCACATGATGGGGGGTTTATTACTGGCACATGATGGGGGGCTTATTACAATACTGGCACATGATGGGGGGCTCTTGTTACTGGAACATTGGGGGGCTCCTATTACTGGCACGTGATGGGGGCTGTGCTCTTATTACTGGCACGTGATGGGGGCTGGGCTATTATTACTGGCACGTGATGGGGGGCTGGGCTCTTATTACTGGCACGTGATGGGGGGCTGGGCTCTTATTACTGGCATGTGATGGGGGGCTGGGCTCTTATTACTGGCACGTGATAGGGGGCAATTGTTACTGGCACGTGATGGGGGCTCTTGTTACTGGCACGTGATGGGGGGCTCTTGTTACTAGCACGTGATGGGGGGCACTTATTACTGGCACTTGATGGGGGGCACTTATTACTGGCACTTGATGGGGGGCACTTATTACTGGCACGTTATTGGTGGGCACTATAGGGGCATCTACTGAGGCCACAAAGAAGGGGTATTTTATATGGGGGGCTCTGTACAGTAGCATTTTATACTGGGACACATTATGGTGGGTACTATGGGGAAGGGGGAGAGGAGTACTATGGAGTCATCTACAGGGGGCACTAAGAAGGGGTATTTTATACTTGCAAATTATGGGGGACACTGAGGGCATCTACTGGGGCACAATATATGAGGCATTTTATACTGGTACATTATGGGGGGCACTAGGAGGAAGGGGGGAGAGGAGCACTCTTGGGCACTATATAGGGGTATTTTATACTGGCACATTATAGGGGCACTATGGGGACATTAGCTCAACTGGGGGCATTACAAGGGGGTATTTTTTGCATTGTCACATTATAAGGAGAATTATTTCTACTGGGGGGGCATTATGGTGGGCTTTATTACTCCCCCATGGTATGACCCCCTAGTAGCAGCACCATCCTCTCCCTGCTCTGTGACCCCTCTGCCCCTTCTCCAAATCCTTATTATGAAATCTTTCTCATTAGGATAAAGCACAACATCAGCTCCGCCGAGCCCCCAGCCAAGTGTTGAAGTGGCGTCCGAGATCCCCAAGGGCCAAGCCAAGTAATTGTAAGTTTTCATGTGAAATATGTTTATGTTATACACATATAGCATACACTGTGCCACACAATATACAGTATACCTCTACACTGTGCCACACAATATACAGTATACCTCTACACTGTGCCACACAATGTACAGTATACCTCTACACTGTGCCACACAATGTACAGTATACCACTACACTGTGCCACACAATATACAGTATACCTCTACACTGTGCCACACAATATACAGTATACCTCTACACTGTGCCACACAATATACAGTATACCTCTACACTGTGCCACACAATATACAGTATACCTCTACACTGTGCCACACAATGTACAGTATACCGCTACACTGTGCCACACAATGTACAGTATACCTCTACACTGTGCCACACAATGTACAGTATACCTCTACACTGTGCCACACAATGTACAGTATACCTCTACACTGTGTAGTCTGTTCTATAAGCACCCTTGTTCTGTGGCGGCGGACGGAAAATAATCTGGAAGTGCCCCTCTCGAGACCAGGCTCTGGATCCGCCACAGTTTAGAAATGTCAAATGTACACTCCTGTGAGAGGCGGGGAGGGAGATCTGTGGATGACACTGTTATGGAGGGGGAAATGGGGATGACACTGTCATGGGGTGGATCTGTGGATGACACATATAGCATAAGATGCTATATACGGTATGTGGCATCCACAGATCCCCCTCCCTATAAAAGTGTCATCCACAGGCAGCTAGGACATATGTTGAAATCTGATTTTTTTTTTTTTTTTAAACCACAGACAGTAGGACTTTTCTTCCATGTTGCGGTTTTAGGTATTGAGTAAAGTATCGCAGCATTTCTAAGCATACTTGTGCAAATGTATCGTTGTTATAGCTGCACCCCCCTACTTTTGTCCTGGCCCCCAGTGTGCCCCCCCAAAATTTGAAAGCTAGAGACGCCACTGCGGCAGGCAGTTCCATCGTTCGAACAGCCTCCTGGTGTCGGCAATCCAGACGCAAACTGATGGCATTTGTTAGACAGATTCGGATGCGGATCCATCTGACAAATGCATTGAAATACCGGATCCGTCTCTTCGGTGTCATCTGGAAAAAACGGATCCGTTTTTTTTTTTTCTGCACTTTTAAAGGTCTGCACATGCGCGTGAGAAAAATTTGGTATGTTTGGTACCCAAACCCGAACTTCTTCACAGAAGTTCGGGTTTGGGTTAGGTTTTGTGTAGATTGTATTATTTTCCCTTATATCATATAAGGGAAAATAATAGCATTCTTAAAGGGTTTCTACCACCAGAAATACTGTTATGTAGCTGACTGACATTGGCGATGCGCTAATGTCAGCACTACATAACAGTATGTTTTTTACATTTCTCCCTGCAGCCGTTCTGATAAAATAAGCACTTTTATAATATGCTAATGAGCCTCTAGGTGCTATGTGGACGTAAAATCAGCACCTAGAGGCTTCGTCCACTCACCCTTTATTCCGCCCAGGTCCCCTGTTCTGCCCGACCCGCTCCTCTTGGTTGATGTTACGGTTCGCAACATCGCTCACAAAATCCCGCGCCTGCGCCGTTGACTTCGTGTATTTGGCGCAAGCTCTATTTTGTGCGTTTTTCATGCAACGCAGGCCCCATTGAAGTGAATGGGGCTGCGTGAAAATCGCAAGAATCCGCAAGCAAGTGCGGATGCGGTGCGATTTTCACGCAAGGTTGCTAGGAGACGATCGGGATGAGGACCCAATCATTATTATTTTCCCTTCTAACATGGTTATAAGGGAAAATAATAGCATTCTTAATACAGAATGCATAGTAAAATAGGGCTGGAGGGGTTAAAAAAATAATAATAATTTAACTCACCTTAATCCACTTGTTCGCGCAGCCGGCATCTCTTCTGTCTTCATCTGTGAGGAAAAGGACCTGTGGTGACGTCACGGCGCTCATCACATGGTCCATCACATGATCCAGGACCATGGTGATGGATCATGTGATGGTCCATGTGATAAGCGCAGTGATGTCATCAAAGGTCCTTTACCCAGGTCCTGAAGAAAGAAGAAATAAGAGAAGCCGGGCTGTGCGAACAAGTGGATTAAGGTTAGTTTTTTAACCCCTCCAGCACTATTGTACTATGCATTCTGTATTAAGAATGCTATTGTTTTCCCTTATAACCATGTTAGAAGGGAAAATAATACAATCTACACAACACCTAACCCAAACCCGAACTTCTGTGAAGAAGTTCGGATTTGGGTACCAAACATGCCGATTTTTTTCACGCGCGTGCAAAGCGCATTAAAATGTTTTGCACTCGCGCTGAAAAATCGCACATTTTCCCGCGTCGCACCCGCATCTTATCCGGGCCAAAAACATGACGCCCCTGTGAAAGAGGCCTTAGAGGCCGCCGTAAAAAGGAGTATTGTCGGTCATTAAGGGGTTAATAAACATCTCCCCGCATGTTTGCCGTTATATCCCCAAGCTGTAATTGTTTTAGAGCAGGACAAACTATGGACACTAGGAATCAATAAGTGAAAAATATTCTTAAAGTTTAGTCAGTTAAGTACTGAAAGGGTCACTGAGTTTTCATAAAACTTTTAGTGAGGGGGGGTCTGAGTGCCAAGACGCTATCAATCACTGGAGCGCTTCTGCCTTCTGTTCCAGACCGATCAAAACCTTTAATATGTCTCTATAACATATGAAAAGTTTTATGAAAACTCAGTGACACTTAAAAAATGTTTGCACCAGAATGTACATAATACGGCCACAAGGGGGACCTAAAGTGCTGAGTGAAAAGAGGCGAGGAGCACAGTAATCAGCCCGTACATGGCTCTGCACAAAGAGCATATGATTCCCATTCACAAGGGTTTTTATGCCCAAAGGAATTACCTTTGCCATTTATTGGAGCATAGGACGAGGTCAGACTGCCCATAGACCCTACAGGTAAATCTCCCCGTGGCCTGATGCACAGGGGACCGCCTATTAGGCTATGTTCACATAAGCGCTTTTTATTCAGGTTTTGACATCTGGCAGAGGATCTCAAAACCTGAATAAAATTGATCTGTTTCATTTAATGCAACACTATGCATCCGTTCCATTCCTATGCAGTTGTATTTAATCAAAATGGAACAAACCAGATCTGGCATTAAAATCACTGTAAGTCAATGGGTCAGTTTAATGAAAAAAATGGATCCGCCACCATTGACTTACATTGATTTTCTGGTTTGTTCAGTTTCATAGACCGGACACAAAACCCGCAGCTTGCTACGGTTTTGTGTCCAGTCACAAAACGCTACAAAACGGAACTGATACATCCTGTTTTGTCCCCTTTGACAATGAATGGGGACAAAACTGAACCATTTTACATCCACATTTTGACTTTCCAGAAAACCAGGAAGCCAAAACGTTGATGTGAAAGTAGCCTTAATTAATGCTGGGGATATCAGATACATATGTACCTGGCCAGCATCCACAGGTGCCCTCCTGAATTCAACTGTATTGCCATTCTCAGGACGGTGATACAGTTGAATACTGCAGTGGGGCATGGGAACCCATGGCTCCGGGCCCTGCTGTTCACCCTCATAGGCTACAGGCCAATATATAAGGCTATGTACAAATAGGACAAAGATGTCTCAGGCTGCAGGCTGGAAGAAACCTGTGGCCTGCACTAGAGATGGCCCATATTAGAGAAAATTGGAGAAGGAGGAGGACAGAACATGGCAGCTATTGAAGGCCACCACAGAGGGGAGGTATTTTGGGCTGCACTGTGGTATTTGGTTCTGCTGGAATTATATTTTGTGCTGCCTTATGGTATTGCTGCCCCACCTACTTGTGTTGGCTCCATCTACTTCTGTTGTCCCTGCCTAATTGTGTTGCCCCACTTTCTGTCAATTTGGACTGGACTATAACATGGGGCCACTAATATTATTATTTTTTCCAGGGCCATTTTAATTTTCCAGGATTGGATAATTTCCTTCAGCGCAAAAACCGTCACAGAGACTTGGATAGATAGGTTCTTCTTGTTTTATTCAGCAATATACAACGCGTTTCAGGGAACACAGGTCCCCTTCTTCATGTAAAACCTCCATAACAATCAAAGATTGGCGCAGACTATAAAGAGGGGCCATTAACACAAAAAAGGGGAGGTTGGAGGATGGTTTCCACTATTTTTGGACACGCCCCCTGCTGTTAACAATTTGCATAGAGACATATTATAAAAATTATTATTTTGGAGTATAAAAGCTCACTAGGATCCACACATATTGATATCACTTGGTAGAACTTATGAAAAAGTAAAAGGAAATGCATAAATACCTTTAATGAAGAGTAAAGCATACGAGTCACCATGGTGACAAAAAGAAACATGCCGAGAGCTTCCAGGACCTTTGATCATATGAGCGGGTCATCACATGACAAAGAAACACAAAAGAACACACCGGGAGCTTCCGAATACCCCAACCCACGTAATACACCTCATCCTTCATCTACTTCACAACACTCTGCGCCTCACTATACCAAGAATAGAACATTCACAAATGGCTTCAATTTAAGTGGCGTGCATGGCAATCTAACACGGACACCAGACACCGGGGCACCAAAAGTAATCACAAAACTCAATCTCAAAATACAGACAGGATCAAATTCAGTTTTACTGCACACGATGTCACTTCTGTTGCAAGTTCTGACACACCCATTGCCACTCTCAATACAATAGCTAACAGCCATTACAACAATTCCTCACCCAACCTGTACTATACCCCCAGGACGATCCTAGCACTCTGAAGCACACCATCAACCCCAATACCTATGTGCCTTCTTCCCCTACCACAACAGAAACCTTTTTCGGTGAGGATATTCTTGCAGGATGCAATCTCTCAATCTCCCACTGACCATTTTTGCTTCACCTTCCACCGACATCCCATCTACAACCACAATTTAACCTCTAGTGTCCTTAACAGATTTAGAAGAGGAATCACTTCTGACCATACATGACAATTATCTTTCCACCTCCCCCAACAATCCGATTCAACCAGCACTTCCAATCTCAATACATACAATACAACCAGATCCTGGTAATATAACTACATCTAACGGCACACTGTCACCAGTGTCTGGACCAGCTTCTTCTTCTTTATTGCTTCCGTCAAATCTCACTCCAGTCACGGTATATCCCATCTAGAGATGAGCGAATCCAATCCCATGAAGTGGAATTCGATCCGAATTTCAGGATAAATTAGATTCACCTCCAAGCCGAATTTCCTTGGGCTTCCTGTAAGTGAATCGATTTACCTGAAATAGTATAAAAAACAAAAAAATTCATTCTTACCTCCTCCATTTGCTTGCGATTGGCCGCCAGCCACCATCTTGATGGACGATCTCGGCCGAAATCCCGTGCGTGGTGACGTATGACATCACCACGTCGGCCGGCGTGATGACGTAATCTCACTCCGAGCGAAATTTCGCGCCAGATCTTCAAGTAAGATGGCGGTGGCCGGCCTGTCGCGAGCAAATGGACGCGGTAAGTTTTATTTAATTTTTTTTAATGTTAATTTCACACTGTTTTTACACTTAGATGCCATGATCATGTATGAACGCGGCATCTGAGGGGTACAATGACGGGGGAGGTGCTATCGCAGCTCCCTATCATTGCACCTACGACTCACCAAAAAATGCGCTTCGTGACAAAGTAATTCATCACAAAGCAAATTTTTTCGTAAAATTTGGCGAATCAGCCGAATCAAACTTTTTAAAAATTTGTTCATCTCTAATCCCATCCTAAAAAGCCCAAATACCAAAGTTATTATAGGTCCCAAGTCACAACAACTCAAACATAAAAATTCAAAAGAGAATGCACAAAACCTCCTACCACTATGAATACAACAAATAAAGAAAAAATCAAAATATTCAACTTATCATCACACATACTTAGTTCCAATGAGATCAGTCTCCTGTCCAAAAGTTTATCTTTCTGCCCTTGGTCAAAAATCTATAATTTCGATCTCTTTCTAGACCTAAATTCTTTTACGCGTAAACTTACACTAAAAAGACATTTTGCTATTTTAGAGAAAACCACAAAAACATCTGCCACCCTAGATATACATCATCCTACAGTAAACCTACCTGAAGCCATTCACACAGGCCTAAAACCACCATCATCCTTTTATCCAATACAAAACAAGGGTAATTTCTAAGATACCTTTTTCAACCTGGTTTTAGATGACTTCCTCACCATCAATCAGCATACCTCTATCAAACAAAATCTGTCATATCCTGAAAAATTGTCATTAAAACAACTACAATTGAATGAAAATATGGTAATCTGGAATACAGACAAAGGGGGGACATAGTATTTCAAAACCAAACAGATTATTTAAATGAAGCTTATCGAATTCTCTCTGACATTGAATACAATACACCCATTTCAATTGATCCTTCCCGACAATATATGGAGGAATTCACTAATCTCATTTAATCTGCTACCAGTATATTAGATAAAAAAGAAAAGGAATATATTGTGATCAAAAAAACAGCTTTAGCTATTTTTTATCACCTTCTCAAAATACATAAAGACCCATCCAATCCCCCTAGGCGACCTATTATTTCAGGGGTGTCTTCACTCACAATTAATCTGTCGCATTATGTTGATTTACTGTTACAAAAATATGTTTTGAACCTAGATTCTTATTTAAAAGACTCCACCTCCTTGATCAGAACATTAAAAGAGTATAAGTGGAAGAAAGGTTGACACTAGATGCATCAGCCTTATATTCAAACATTCAACATGAATTGGGCATAGAATGTGTGGCCCATATTTCTCGAAACAGCCATCCACATGCCTCCCCTACAAAGAGAGTGCGTAATCAATAGTATCAGGTTTATACTCACCCATAACATCTTCTTCTTTCAGGACCAACTTTATAAACAAGTATGGGGTACCGCGATGGGTATGATGTTCATGCCCAGTTTCGTGAACCTCTTTATGGGGAGGTTTGAAGACCTTTTTATAAATGGGTCCAAATTTTGGAATGAAAACATCATATTCTATCGTTATATAGACGATTTATTGTTCGTATGGGGTGGAAATTTGCCATCCATTGAGAATTTCCTTCACCATATGAATTCCAATGATTGGGGTTTGAAGTTTACAAGTAATTCCAGTGAGACATCCATTAAATATCTAGATTTAGAATTATATATGGAATACCATACTCACTCGTATATTCTTTAAGAAAGTGGATAGCTACAGCTATCTAAATTTTTCGAGTACATACTCCAAAAATTTGAAAACTAATATCCCCTTTGGACAATTAAAAAGAATAAGACGGAACTGCACCCGTTAAATGTCATACAAGCGGCGAGAAACAAGGCAGGCAATCTGACACAATCAGAATGCCTTGTGTATAGAAAAGATTCAGTAAATGAAAAGAAAAAGACCTTCAATACCAATTTTATTACTACCTTTAGCAGTAATCATACTGCAATAAGAAATGTCCTCTCTAAACATTGGTATATTTAAAAAAAGGATCCAATCTTAGGGAAACTACTACCCAGTCATCCTCAGCTTACATACAGACGAGCTAATACCATTAAAAAATATTGTGGCCCCAGGTGTCAAACGAAACTGGGAGCTCCAGGTGTTTCTTATTGAAATGTATGCGGTGTGACATGATTTGTAAAACATCCACTTTTTCCAGCAAATTCAGTAATGAGATCTTTTCCATCAAATGTCAACTTAGTTGTGGCTCCACTTTTGTTATTTGAGTTTTTCGTTGGACGAACCATACAGACATTACACAATACATTGAATAAACATAGGTCTAATGTAAAAAAAAAATATATATATCCTCCTCCCCTGCCTTCGCCTTGTGCTTCCACTTGTCCCCCGGCGTCAGTCGGGAATGCTCTCAGGAGCGCGTCTACTAGCGTGCGCCTGTAGTCGCACATCTTCCGATCACGCTCCAGTGAGGGAATTAAGGACGTCACATTGTCTTTGTAACGGGGATCCAGCAGGGTGGCCACCCAGTAGTCAGCACACGTTAAAATGTGGGCATCTCTGCTGTCATTGTGCAGGCACTGCAGCATGTAGTCGCTCATGTGTGCCAGGCTGCCTAGAGGTAAGAACAAGCTGTCATCTGTGGGAGGCATATCGTCTGCGTCCTCTGTATCCCCCCAGCCACGCACCAGTGATGGGCCCGAGCTGTGTTGGGTGCCACCCAGCTGTGAACATGCTTCATCCTCATCCTTCTCCTCATCCTCCTTGTCCTCCAGTAGTGGGCCCTGGCTGGCCTCTGCTGTTGCAAAAAACCTCCCTCTGAGCCACTTCTAAAAGACTGGCCTGAAAGTGTTAGAAATGACCCCTCTTCCTCCTCGTCCTGGGCCACATCCTCTTCCATCATCGCCCTAAGTGTTTTCTCAAGGAGACATAGAAGTGGTATTGTAACACTGATAACGGCGTCATCGCCACTGGCCATGTTGGTGGAGTACTCGAAACAGCGCAACAGGGCACACAGGTCTCTCATGGAGGCCCAGTCATTGGTGGTGAAGTTACGCTGTAGAGCAGGATGGCAGGATGAGAACGCCAGAAGCGCGCACAGACGGCCCACACTTTATGCAGCAGCTCTGACATGTCGGGGTAGTTGTGAATGAATTTCTGCACCACCAAATTCAGCACATGTGCCAGGCAAGGGATGTGCGTCAAACCGGCTAGTCCCAGAGCTGCAACGAGATTTCGCCCATTATCGCACACCACCAGGCCGGGCTTGAGGCTCACTGGCAGCAACCACTCGTCGGTCTGTTGTTCTATACCCCGCCACAACTCCTGCGCGGTGTGGGGCCTGTCCCCCAAACACATCAGTTTCAGAACGGCCTGCTGACGTTTACCCCTGGCTGTGCTGAAGTTGGTGGTGAAGGTCTGTCGCTGACCGGATGAGGAGGTGGTAGAAGAGGAGGAGGAAGCCGAGTAGGAGGAGGAGGCAACAGGAGGCAAAGAATGATGCCCTGCGATCCTTGGCAGCGGAAGGACGTGCGCCAAACAGCTCTCCGCTTGGGGCCCAGCCGCCACTACATTTACCCAGTGTGCAGTTATGGAGATATAGCGTCCCTGGCCGTGCTTACTGGTCCACGTATCTGTGGTTAGGTGGAACTTGCCACAGATGGCGTTGCGCAGTGCACACTTGATTTTATCCGATACTTGGTTGTGCAGGGAGGGCACGGCTCTCCTGGAGAAGTAGTGGCGGCTGGGAACGACGTACTGTGGGACAGCAAGCGACATGAGCTGTTTGAAGCTGTCCGTCTCCACCAGCCTGAATGACAGCATTTCAAAGGCCAGTAGTTTAGAAATGCTGGCATTCAGGGCTAGGGATCGAGGGTGGCAAGGTGGAAATTTATGCTTTCTCTCCAAGGTTTGTGAGATGGAGAGCTGAACGCTTCTGTGTGACATGGTGGAGATGCTTGGTGACGGAGGTGGTGGTGTTGGTGGCACATCCTCTGTTTGCTGGGCGGCAGGTGCCAACGTTCCTCCAGAGGCGGAGGAAGAGGCCGAGGCAGCAGCAGAAGAGGGAGCAGGAGGGGCCCGAGCCCTTTCTTGGTTTTGAAGGTGCTTACATGCCCGTGTCTCGCATGTAGATGCCTGGTCATGCAGGTTGTGCTAAGGTTCAGAACGTTAATGCCTCGCTACAGGATCTGATGGCACAGCGTGCAAACCACTCGGGCCTTGTCGTCAGCACATTGTGTGAAAAAGTACCATGCCAGAGAACTCCTTGAAGCTGCCTTTGGTGTGCTCGGTCCCTGGTGGTGGTGGCCAGTAGCAAGCAAACAGTTTTGGCTCTGCTTTTGCACCCTGCTCCCTCTTTTGCTACGCTGTTGGCTCGGTCTCACCACTGCCACTTCCTCCGAACTCTGAAAGTCAGTGGCACGACTTTCATTCCATGTGGGGTCTAGGACCTTCCATGTGGGGTCTAGGACCATCGTCTTTCACCCAGTCTTCCTCCCTGACCTCCTTTTCGGTCTGCACACTGCAGAAAGACGCAGCAGTTGGCACCTGTGTTTCGTCATCATCAGAGACATGCTGAGGTGGTATTCCCATGTCCTCATCAGGAAACATAAGTGGTTGTGCGTCAGTGCATTCTATGTCTTCCACCCCTGGGGAAGGGCTAGGTGGATGCCCTTGGGAAACCCTGCCAGCAGAGTCTTCAAACAGCATAAGAGACTGCTGCATGACTTGAGGCTCAGACAGGTTCCCCGATATGCACGGGGGTGATGTGACAGACTGATGGGCATGGGTTTCAGGCGCCACTTGTGTGCTTTCTACAGAAGACTGGGTGGGAGATAATGTGAACGTGCTGGATCCACTGTCGGCCACCCAATCGACTAGCGCCTGTACTTGCTCAGGCCTTACCATCCTTAGAACGGGATTAGGCCCGACCAAATATCGCTGTAGATTCTGGCGGCTACTGGGACCTGAGATAGTAGGTTCAGTAGGACGTGTAGCTGTGGCAGAACGGCCACGTTCTCTCCCTGCACCAAAGTCTCCACCAACACCACCACCACGACCATGACCGCGTCCCTTATTAGATGTTTGCCTCATAGTTAGCGTTCACCAAGCAAAGTAAAAAGTGGTTGAGTCTGTTAAAAATAATTATCCGCCAATAAAAACCCTGATGTAGGGTATTGCACTCAATTATTTTTTTTTAAACTCTATATGACAGCGGTATTTGTGGCCTAAATTTCACAGTAACTTATGCACCTCTAATCCCAGATGTGCAGTATATCAGAGTTTTTTTTTAACCCCAGTAAGCAAAAGCCTTATTTGTGGCCTAAATTTCACAGTAACTTATGCACCTATAATAACAGATGTGCAGTATATAAAACAGAGGGGTGTTTTTTCACCCAGTATGCCAAAGCCGTATTTCTGGTCTAAATGTGACACTCACTTATGCACCTATAATCACAGATGTGCACTATATGAAACAGAGGTTTTTTTTCCACCCCGTTATGCGAAAGCCGTATTTCTGGCCTAAAATGAACAGTCCCTTATGCACCTATAATCCTAGATGTGCACTATATGAAACAGAGTTATTTTTTTTCACCCAGTATGCCAAAGCCGTATTTCTGGCCTAAATGTGACACTCACTTATGCACCTATAATCACAGATGTGCACTATATGAAACAGAGGGTTTTTTTTCACCCCAGTATGCCCCAGTATGAGAATGCTGTATTTCTGGCCTAAATTGAACAGTCACTTATGCAGTGATAATCCTGGATGTGCACTATATGAAAGAGAGTTTTTTTTTTTTCCCTGAGGTGCTGAGGTGGTATTCCCATGTCCTCATCAGGAAACATAAGTGGTTGTGCGTCAGTGCATTCTATGTCTTCCACCCCTGGGGAAGGGCTAGGTGGATGCCCTTGGGAAACCCTGCCAGCAGAGTCTTCAAACAGCATAAGAGACTGCTGCATGACTTGAGGCTCAGACACGTTCCCCGATATGCACGGGGGTGATGTGACAGACTGATGGGCATGGGTTTCAGGCGCCACTTGTGTGCTTTCTACAGAAGACTGGGTGGGAGATAATGTGAACGTGCTGGATCCACTGTCGGCCACCCAATCGACTAGCGCCTGTACTTGCTCAGGCCTTACCATCCTTAGAACGGGATTAGGCCCGACCAAATATCGCTGTAGATTCTGGCGGCTACTGGGACCTGAGATAGTAGGTTCAGTAGGACGTGTAGCTGTGGCAGAACGGCCACGTTCTCTCCCTGCACCAAAGTCTCCACCAACACCACCACCACGACCATGACCGCGTCCCTTATTAGATGTTTGCCTCATAGTTAGCGTTCACCAAGCAAAGTAAAAAGTGGTTGAGTCTGTTAAAAATAATTATCCGCCAATAAAAACCCTGATGTAGGGTATTGCACTCAATTATTTTTTTTTAAACTCTATATGACAGCGGTATTTGTGGCCTAAATTTCACAGTAACTTATGCACCTCTAATCCCAGATGTGCAGTATATCAGAGGTTTTTTTTAACCCCAGTAAGCAAAAGCCTTATTTGTGGCCTAAATTTCACAGTAACTTATGCACCTATAATAACAGATGTGCAGTATATAAAACAGAGGGGTGTTTTTTCACCCAGTATGCCAAAGCCGTATTTCTGGTCTAAATGTGACACTCACTTATGCACCTATAATCACAGATGTGCACTATATGAAACAGAGGTTTTTTTTCCACCCCGTTATGCGAAAGCCGTATTTCTGGCCTAAAATGAACAGTCCCTTATGCACCTATAATCCTAGATGTGCACTATATGAAACAGAGTTATTTTTTTTCACCCAGTATGCCAAAGCCGTATTTCTGGCCTAAATGTGACACTCACTTATGCACCTATAATCACAGATGTGCACTATATGAAACAGAGGGTTTTTTTTCACCCCAGTATGCCCCAGTATGAGAATGCTGTATTTCTGGCCTAAATTGAACAGTCACTTATGCAGTGATAATCCTGGATGTGCACTATATGAAAGAGAGTTTTTTTTTTCACCCCAGTATGCCCCAGTATGAGAATGCCGTATTTCTGGCCTAAATTGAACAGTCACTTATGCAGCGATAATCCTAGATGTGCACTATATGAAACAGAGTTTTTTTTTCACCCCAGTATGCCCCAGTATGCCAAAGCCGTATTTCTGCCCTAAATGTAACACTCACTTATGCACCTATAATCACAGATGTGCACTATATGAAACAGAGTTTTTTTTTTCACCCCAGTATGCCCCAGTATGAGAATGCCGTATTTCTGGCCTAAATTGAACAGTCACTTATGCAGCGATAATCCTAGATGTGCACTATATGAAACAGAGTTTTTTTTTCACCCCAGTATGCCCCAGTATGCCAAAGCCGTATTTCTGCCCTAAATGTAACACTCACTTATGCACCTATAATCACAGATGTGCAGTATATGAAACAGAGTTTTTTTTTTCACCCCAGTATGCCCCAGTATGAGAATGCCGTATTTCTGGCCTAAATTGAACAGTCACTTATGCAGCGATAATCCTAAATGTGCACTATATGAAACAGAGGTTTTTTTTTAACCCCAGTGTCTCAAAGCAGTATTTCTGGACTTGCAGACATGCAGATAGCCTGTGCTGGTGCACTATCGATGCATAAAATGGCTGCCGATTATGTATTGATATTGACTAACTGAAGGAAAAAAAGTTTGTTTTCAGTAGTAGTTGGCTCAGGGCAGGCTTAAAACAATTGTGCACTGCACCCACAAAACACATTTGCTGTAGATCGCTGAGTAAAGAAGCAGTTCTTCATAAAATTTCTCCCTGATCTCTCCCTCACAGCAGCGGCATCCTCTTCCTACACTAATCCGAGCAGAGTGACGGGCGGCGCTACATGACTCCAGCTTAAATAGAGGCTGGGTCACATGCTGCAGTTGGCCAATCACAGCCATGCCAATAGTAGACATGGCTGTGATGGCCTCTTGGGGCAAGTAGTATGATGCTTGTTGATTGGCTGCCTTGCAGCCTTTCAAAAAGCGCCATAGAAATCGCCGAACACCGAACCCAAACTTTTACGTAAATGTTCACAGTTCGGGTTCGCTCAACTCTATAGATGACATAACCTTAGGATTAAATCCAAGGGGGGTCCAACTTTCTTCACCCATGGCAGTTGTATGGGTGCTCAGCATCTTCAGTTTAGTCTCTACAGAACTCCATGGGGCAATTTAACAAGCCCTGAAGTCCAGAATTCTGGGTTCAAAAAGTATCAAAATAGGGCTTTGTGACTTTTTGGGCTTACTGGTGTATTTTTACACTACTCACTCCAGCTGATCTAAGCTAAATTTTATCAACTGCAACTTTTAAAAAAATTGTAGCAATCTCCCTTCAGCAAAGAGTTGGCGTAGAAAGTGGAGTAACAGTAGTATTTTATTTACAGATGCACCAAATTTATCAAACATGGTGCAATATTTGATAAATCTGACTTTAAAAATCCCCCCACATTTGGCACTTTAAAAATCCCCCCACATGGAAAATTTCCCTTGTAGCAGCTGTTCTGTGTATTGCGGTTGTCTCATTCACTTTAATGTAGGTGGGCCACCCAACCTATGTCCCCTCAGGACTGCAAAGCCTCCTAGCAGACATTTTAACCAGGACTATTCCTGGTGTATACCTCCAATAGAAGACAGTTCCATATTGTAAGATGCCTCACCTTAGAAAAGCATAGTTGACTATGCTTTTTTATACAGTTTAAAAGGTATGCTTGTATATAGAAGGCATAACTACTGTATGGGGGCACTTAAAGGGCATTCTTAATATGGGGAGCACTTAGAAGGCATAACTGCAGTGTGGGGGCACTAAGGTGGCATTGTTTCTGTAAAGCGGGCACTTAAGGAGCATTATGTTGTGAAGGGGGCATAACTACTGTGTGGGGGCACTTAAAGGGCATTCTTACTATGGGGAGAACTTAAAAGGCATAACTACGGTGTGGGGGCATTAACGTGGCATCATTTCTGTGAAGGAAGCACTTAGGGAGCATTCTATTGTGAAAGGGGCATAACTACTGTTTTGGGGCAATTAAAGGGTATTCTTACTATAGGGAGCACTTAGAGGGCATAACTTCAGTGTGGGGCCACTAAGGTGGCATCATTAAGGTGAACTGGGCACTTACGGAGCATTCTGTTGTGAAGGGGGCACTAAGGGAGCATAACTACTGTGTGGGGGCACTTAAAGGGCATTCTTACTACGGGGAGAACTTAGAGGGCATAACTTCGGTGTGGGGGCATTAAGGTGGCATCATTTCTGTGAATGGGGCGCTTAAGGAGCATTCTGTTGTGAAGGGGGCACTAAGGAAGCATAAATACTGTGTGGGCTTAAAGGGCAATCTTACTATGGGGCACTTAGAGGGCATAACTTCAGTTTGGGGGCATTAACGTGGCATCATATCTGTGAACGGGGCACTTAAGAAGCATTCTGTTGTAAATAGGGCACTAAGGGGGCATAACTACTGTGTGTGGGCACTTAAAGGGCATTCTTACTATGGGGAGCACTTAGAGGGCATAACTTGAGTGTGCGGACACTAATGTGGCATCGTTAAGGTGAACTGGGCACTTACGGAGCATTATGGACACTAAGGGAGCATAACTACTGTGTGGGGGCACTTAAAGGGCATTCTTAATACGGGGAGCACTTAGAGGGAATAACTTCGGTGTGGGGGCATTAAGGTGGCATCATTTCTGTGAATGGGGCGCTTAAGGAGCATTCTGTTGTGAAGGGGGCACTAAGGTAGCATAACTACTGTGTGTGGGCACTTAAAGGGCAATCTTACTATGGGGGGCACTTAGAGGGCATAACTTCAGTGTAGGGGCATTAACAGATATATCATATCTGTAAATGGGGCACTTAAGGAGCATTCTCTTGTAAAGCGGGCACTAAGGGGGCATAACTACTGTACTACTGTATGTGGGCACTTAAAGGGCATTCTTACTATGGGGAGCACTTAGATGGCATAACTTCGGTGTGGGGCCACTAAGGTGGCATCATTTCTGTGAACAGGGTGCTTAAGGAGCATTCTGTTGTGAAGCAGGCACTAAGGGGGAATAACTACAGTACTGTGTGGGGGCACTTCGGTGTGGGGGCACTAAGTTGGCATCGTTTCTGTAAAGGAGCACTTAGGGAGCATTCTGTTGTGAAAAGGGCACTAAGGGGGCATAACTACTGTGCGGGGGCACTTAAAGGACATTCTTACTTTAAGGGGCACTTAGAGGGCTTAACTACCGTATGAGACACTAAGGGGGCATAACTACTGTGTGAGACACTATAGGAGCATTCTACTGTGAAGGGGGCACAAAAGGGAGTGGATGGGATTGAGCATGTATAGATAGTATAAAAAATTTGCCCTGGGACGCCACTGATCTTGTCCCTTCTTACCCCTAGTTGGGCTTGAAGTGTTTTGCATGTCTCAACAATTTATTATGGTTCTACATTTCTTTTGGGCACTTCAGTAATGCCCATTGCATTTTTTATGACCAGAAATTCTGAGAATAATGAAGGCAATTCACTAGAAAGAAATTCACTGATCAAACAATAGCGGCTGAGCGGGGGCACGGTGGGGCTCGCGGCTTGGCACCGCGTAACCAACTCTTCATTCACCTGCAGTCACTTGAGGAAGTTGATAATCCTGGTAAAAACCAATGATGCAATGAAACTCAGCTATGTTTCATCAACACATCTCGGGAAACGAAACTGAAAACTGTAAAAGCCTATGACATAGCAAGTCCTCCCTCCCTCCCACCACCCCCTCATTAACTCTTCCTTCACTATGGACAGGGGTGACGAAAGGACCGCAGGCATCCCCGGCGACTGGTGGAATTTCTCCATCTGCACTGCTTATTACACATATTAATACTGTCATGACCACAGGCAGCTGCAAAACCGGGTTTAGAGTAAACACCCATTTAAAGTGACGCTCCTGCTGCTTTCCCTATTTAACCTTTTCTCTGCTGGACTGCACAAGCTTCATTTAAATCACAATGTCAGATTGAGATTTATCAAACCAGTGCAAAGGGAACCAACTAATCAAATCCCACCTTTCATTTTCCAAAGGAGCCCTGAAAAATGAAACGTGGAATCTGATTGGTTGCTATGGGCAACTAAGTCAGTTTTCCTTTACACCAGTTTTGATAAATCTTCCCCAGTAACTTTTGATATTCTGGTTTACAGACTTATTGCAGAGTGTGGAGGGAATGAATCCGGATTTCAGTGTCTGAAGTTTGAGGTAAAAAATAAATAAAATGTAGTTATTACGAACTAAAAGAATCGCATGAAATATACTGCACACCTTTGTCCATACATCATAGGCGTAGCACATTCATCTCTCTGTTAGGACTCGTCCACATTTCCGTTTTTTCATGAACGCATGCCGTCTGCTTCTTTTACAGACAGCATACTGATCCATTGATTGTAGTATGTTTGTCCACATTTCCGTGATTTTCTGCAGTCCATGTGTCCGCAAAAAAATCCATAGATGCATGCACTGCTTTCATCCATGCACACGTCCATTGTAGTCTATGGGTCCGTGAAAATAATGGAGACAACACAGATAGCATCCATGGTGCGTCCGTTTTTCATCCATGCCCCAGACTGCACACGTCCATTGAAGTCTATGGGTCCGTGAAAATAATGGAGACAACACAGATGGCATCCGTGGTGCGTCCGTTTTTCACGGATGATGCTCATGAAAATGCTCATGAAACTAATTTTCATCTGTGCAATGTCAGTGGATTACGGATGACACACGGAGAGTGTAAAAGCTGACAGATGGACCAACCATGGATATAAGGACGTTTTTAATTCACGTATGTCATACTGATACGGAGTTGTGGACAAGGGCTTAGTGTGGTCAAATAATCTCTAATTAAACTAATTAGGCATGTATTGTTAATGGCTGTGCAGTATTGCAGGTGCTGCATCGTGGGGTCACACCTGCAATACCGCAACAGGACTGCACCGAGTTGTCGCTCCTTCACAGTGAAAGGGGACGGCTAAACTTAGGGTACATTCACACGAAAGTTAAAAACAGCCATGTGTACGCTTTTTTTAAACGGCTGTCACAGCATTTTCAGAACCATTGCAGTCTATGGGAGTATTCACATGGCCATTTTTTGTTCTTTTTTTGACCGTTTTCGCAGCCAGACAGGCCCCATTGAAATCAATGGACATGTTTTTGCAGTGCACCGCAGAGGAGCCAGTGCAGAGGATGGGAGTGATAGTGACGCTAAAGCCTCTTTCATACGAACGTGTGTCCCCCGTGGCCGTATTGCCAACTTGAATGGGTCCGCAAATCCGGAGATGCAGTGCGGAACAGAAGCACGGAACGGAAGCACTGCGGAGTGCTTCTGTGGGGTTCCGTTCCGCAAAAAGATAGAACTTGTTCTATCTTTTTGCAGAAGGGACGGATCGCGGACCCCACTCTAATGAATTGGTCTGCGATCCGCATGCGGCTTCCCCACGGTCGGTGCCCGTGCATTGCGGACTGCAATTTGCGGTCCGCAGCACGGCCACGGGGGACACACGTTCATGTGAAAAAGGCCCGATGAAGTGTTTTTCACTGTGTTTTGTCTCAAACCGTTGCTCCCTGGGGATCAGTGCAATGGAAATGCAGTATTGAAGAATGAGGCCAGAAATAAATGCATAAAAGTCTCTTCAAAGGGGTTATCTCAACTCATCAAGTTATATTTATTATGTGCATGCCATTGATATAAGTAACTTACTAATGTAGATGAATTAGCAGAAATGGCTCTGGTGCCCACTATCTTTCTTCTTCGTCCTCTTTATAGACTGCTCATCTCCAGAGGTTACGGCCATCGCTGCAGTGCAGCAGCAGTGGCCGCGATTGCGCACAACTAGAAAAAAAGCCGGCCTTTCTGGTAGCCGGGAATTGATGGAGTGAGCGTGCACAGGGCCGCGCGCATGCGCAGCAGCTCCCGTTCCCCTCACTGTTATTCTCTCCTGTATAATACAAATCACGGCAACTACCTTCTATAGGTTGTCACGATCTGTACAGGGTCTGCTCCACTGAGACTGTTAGTGTTTCAGATAGTCTAGCAGCCTCACGAGCGTGCACGTGTAGTCAAGGGGCGGGATTATATTATCTCAGCGCCTCATGCTTGCTCCATCAGTCACAGCAGAGGTACCGCCCCCACTATAGCTCAGGAAGTGCCCCAGGTGCACTGAGGACTGAAATAAGGAGGTGAGACAACCCCTTTAACTAAGTGTAACACAGAACTTCAAATACATTCAATTGCAGCAGATTTCAAATGCAATTTTCTCTGGCAATGGTAAGGATTATGGAGGCAGGTTGGATAGCTGCAATTTAGCACTTGGGTTGTACTGGCCTAGTAATGTTCTGAGTGATGGGTGTCTTAGCTGTAGTCCCTCACCTTACAGCAGTGTCTTTAAATTCTGGATGTAGCAAAATAATTATACTGGGAAAACTATGGGGGCAAAAAATGTACAGTATACTGGGGCAAAACAATTATACTGGGGCCAGTATTGGGGCAAATATTTATACTGGGGGCAAGATAATTGTGGCGAAACCAACCTCGCCACTGGGTGCTGGAGAAGCCTGGTTGCCAGCCTCTTGCCACAGGATTATGGGCCCTCTCATCAGCCCATGCTAAACTTAAACCCCATGGCGATTTGACTGTGTTTGTGGCATCTGAGCGCTGTTCGGATATATTGAGCGCTCAGATCCAAGCCATCTGGGGATAAAGTGAATGTGGGGGTTCTGTTCAGTTTGATAGGAGTTATGTATTTTTGTGTAGCCTAACTCTGTAAAAACTGGTTTTGGGCAGAAAAGCCAAAGGACTTTTACTAACTGTTGAACCCCTGGTCTAATTCGTGCCATTTTTGGATATGTTAAATGTCTATGTTTTATGCAATAGCTGCACAGTTAAATATTCTTCTGTCTCAGCTACCATGTGGCTAATGAAGTTTTGCCTCTGCCCTTGAAGATAAATTGGGTTACTTCCCAATTGTCTCCAGGACAGAAGACATTGTGTAACACTGTGTATTCTCCTGCCTGTGATAATTACATTAACCCATTGTGTAAGGTAATTGTATCACAGGCAGAGGGGAGGATTTTGTGTGGGAGTGTCTGAGTGTATTGTACGTGTTTGCTGGTTGTTTTACAAAACCCTGTGGGTGGTACTAATGTGTAAGAATGTGTATATAAGAACAATAAACACACAGCTCTGGCTGTCCACTGCTTTACCCTCAACACAGTGCTTGGTCTCGTTCTTGGCAGGATTCACTGTATGCTGTTAGAGACTGATTGCTAGGAGTGTAAGCCGCTTGGGTGCGTTTCCTATTCGTCTGCTAGCAGCTATTCGTGAGGTTCTGTTCGGGAGTTGGAGTATTCCCTTGTATGCTGTTACAATAATTATACTTCGGGTACTATGGGGGCCAATATATATATATATATATATATATATATATACACAGTACAGACCAAAAGTTTGGACACACCTTCTCATTTAAAGAGTTTTCTTTATTTTCATGACTATGAAGGCATCAAAACTATGAATTAACACATGTGGAATTATATACATAACAAACAAGTGTGAAACAACTGAAAATATGTCATATTCTAGGTTCTTCAAAGTAGCCACCTTTTGCTTTGATTACTGCTTTGCACACTCTTGGCATTCTCTTGATGAGCTTCAAGAGGTAGTCCCCTGAAATGGTCTTCCAACAGTCTTGAAGGAGTTCCCAGAGATGCTTAGCACTTGTTGGCCCTTTTGCCTTCACTCTGCGGTCCAGCTCACCCCAAACCATCTCGATTGGGTTCAGGTCCGGTGACTGTGGAGGCCAGGTCATCTGGCGCAGCACCCCATCACTCTCCTTCATGGTCAAATAGCCCTTACTTTCAAAGTTTTCCCAATTTTTCGGCTGACTGACTGACCTTAATTTTTTAAAGTAATGATGGCCACTCGTTTTTCTTTACTTAGCTGCTTTTTTCTTGCCATAATACAAATTCTATTCAGTAGGACTATCGCTGTGTATCCACCTGACTTCTCCTCAACGCAACTGATGGTCCCAACCCCATTTATAAGGCAAGAAATCCCACTTATTAAACCTGACAGGGCACACCTGTGAAGTGAAAACTATTTCAGGGGACTACCTCTTGAAGCTCATCAAGAGAATGCCAAGAGTGCGCAAAGCAGTAATCAAAGCAAAAGGTGGCTACTTTGAAGAACCTAGAATATGACATATTTTCAGTTGTTTCACACTTGTTTGTTATGTATATAATTCCACATGTGTTAATTCATAGTTTTGATGCCTTTAGTGTGAATCTACAATTTTCATAGTCATGAAAATAAAGAAAACTCTTTGAATGAGAAGGTGTGTCCAAACTTTTGGTCTGTACTGTATATATATATATAACAACACAGATAGAGCAGCAGCACAGTCAGACGGTGTGAATAGGGTGCAACTCCTCAGGGAAGGCAGGCTTCTCCTCCACTGTATATACGTCCAAAGAACGAGGCAGCACTCCAAATTCTCGTGAGGGGGCGATGACCCAAATTTATTTCCCAGGCAACGTTGCGGCCTACTCAATAAGGCCTTTGTCAAGCAATGCAATAGTGTTAAAACTGGGTATATATACCCAAATGCCAAAAGTGCAAACAAATCACATGGTGCAAATTAAGTGGATAATTGAACACATGATAGGTATAATGCATGATCACATGACATCAGAAGCAAAATATTCTCAGTGCAAAAGTGCATAAATACATTAAAAACCAAATAGCTCATATTGTGGAGGATTCATAAATACAATGAATGCATAATGTTCGCATCACATCTTTATAAAAATAGATTTGCAGACCTGTGTCTTAGTGCTAAAGTGCTCGTGCTGGTGACTTAAGGGTTAAAAAATCGTCTGCAGTTATTAAAACTACAGCTGTATCAAATTAGATTTTTTTAAAATTAAAATAGCTTACCATTGGTGGTTCAGTGTGACCGCATGTATCTGGCGTCCCTGCATGCGTACTGCGCAGGGCCAGACAACCCGCCCCATCCTCCCCGGCGCGAGCGGCGCAGCTCCGAACTCCCGTCCACGTGATCTGGGACGTGATGACGGAGAACACGTCACTCGCATCAGAAGGGGAAGGAGCGGACCATGTGACTCCGCATCTGCCAATACACATCAGGGGTATGTCCGGTCACCATGGCGACCAGGAACCAGGGCCGTCTTTTCCAATGGGCACGCTGGGCAGTTGCCCGGGGGCCCCACTTGCCTGGGGGCCCGCCTGCCCAGTGAACCCACCACCCGCGGGAACGGCCGCCTAACACACACAGGTTGCCCCCCCAGTTGAATACTAATGAGCGCTTCCATTATGGAAGCGCTCATTAGAACCGAGAGACCAGGAAGTGGTGAACGCTCTGTACTCACCACTTCCTGGTCCTCGGCTGTCGGCTGTGCAGGGCTGCGCACAGCGTGAGGGCGCTCTGTGACCTCACGCTGTGCGCGCCAGTTCAGAGCACAGAGTCGACTGAGGAGAGGCAGGCGGCGTCCAGGAGCAGGAGAGGTAAGTGATTTTTTATTTTATAAGAAAATGTGGCTGCTGGGGGCATAAGGGGGCTAATGGAGAGGCATATGGGGGCTAATGGAGAGGCATATGGGGGGCTAATGGAGAGAGGCATATGGGGGGCTAATGGAGAGAGGCATATGGGGGGCTAATGGAGAGGCATATGGGGGCTAATGGAGAGGCATATGGGGGCTAATGAGGCATATGGGGGCTAATGGAGAGGCATATGGGGGCTAATGGAGAGGCATATGGGGGCTAATGAGGCATATGGGGGCTAATGGAGAGGCATATGGGGGCTAATGGAGAGGCATATGGGGGCTAATGGAGAGGCATATGGGGGCTAATGGAGAGGCATATGGGGGCTAATGGAGAGGCATATGGGGGCTAATGAGGCATATGGGGGCTAATGGAGAGGCATATGGGGGCTAATGGAGAGGCATATGGGGGCTAATGGAGAGGCATATGGGGGCTAATGGAGAGGCATATGGGGGCTAATGGAGAGGCATATGGGGGCTAATGGAGAGGCATATGGGGGCTAATGAGGCATATGGGGGCTAATGGAGAGGCATATGGGGGCTAATGGAGAGGCATATGGGGGCTAATGAGGCATATGGGGGCTAATGGAGAGGCATATGGGGGCTAATGAGGCATATGGGGGCTAATGGAGAGGCATATGGGGGCTAATGGAGAGGCATATGGGGGCTAATGAGGCATATGGGGGCTAATGGAGAGGCATATGGGGGCTAATGAGGCATATGGGGGCTAATGGAGAGGCATATGGGGGCTAATGGAGAGGCATATGGGGGCTAATGAGGCATATGGGGGCTAATGGAGAGGCATATGGGGGCTAATGGAGAGGCATATGGGGGCTAATGGAGAGGCATATGGGGGCTAATGAGGCATATGGGGGCTAATGGAGAGGCATATGGGGGCTAATGATGAGAGGCATATGGGGGCTAATGATGAGAGGCATATGGGGGCTAATGATGAGGCATATGGGGGCTAATGATGAGAGGCATATGGGGCTAATGATGAGAGGCATATGGGGCTAATGATGTGAGGCATATGGGGGCTAATGATGAGGCATATGGGGGCTAATGATGAGGCATATGGGGGCTAATGATGAGAGGCAGCATATGGGGGCTAATGATGAGAGGCAGCATATGGGGGCTAATGAGAGGCATAATAACACTGTCATCCACAGATGCCCCCATAACAGTGTGTCTTCCACAGATCCACCATAACAATGCGACTGCGCACTGACGAGAGACAGAAAGAAGGGGAAAGAATCCACGGAAGCAAGCAGAGGACGGCACAGCAGACGACTGAACAGCTTCTTTTGTAAGTAAATAGTTTTATTATAAATGTATCCCTGCATACCGCAATTCTCTCATATTTTGTAATCTTATTTATATATACTTATTTTGTTTTTGCCCCCCCATTTTTGACTGTGGTATCTTTGTGCCCCCCCTATATATTATTCCTATATTAAACACTGATTTTGTTGAAAGTACCAATAAATATCGCCTTATTGATAATTTGCATTTTTATTCTAGTGCGTGATTGTGTAGACAGGGCCCCAGTGCACTGTATTGCCCGGGGGCCTATAATGCTCTTAAGATGGCACTGCCAGGAACTGTTTACTATACTTAGATATAGTAAAAACAACATCAGTGGGACCATCTTGATTAACACCGCAATGAAATCAGCGGGTTGTAGGATCAATCATACTAGGCACAATGTAATAAAGGGAACTAGGGTGGCACGTATTATGACGTGGCGGCAACCATCACAGTGACTACGCGACACCGATGAGCTCAACTGTCAACCAACAGGCCACTATCGGGTGATCAGAAGCTCAATATCGTGCCATCCATTGTCCCAATACACAAAATCACATCTTCAGATGACCGAGGAGGGGCTCACCCTTCCCTCTTGAATGCACTGTAAAAATGGTGCAACGTAAGAGAGGAGCCACAAAGTGGATCCATCAACTACTGTTATTGTGATGACATCCGAAAGTGGTACACATGTGGCCCACTCCGGCTGTCCAAATAACACCACCACTGCAGAAGTGAGATTGTCCAAAGATTCTTCATATGAATAAAACAAGGCCATGTTGCGCGGAGACAAGGAACCACTTCTGGTATCGCTAACTGGATAAGGACAAAGGACTTCCAACGTATCTATAAAAAATAGATGTGTTGTTGTATCTAGGACTTTGCAGCTTAGCACTGACATCGCCTGTTAAGATGAGTTCACCTGAAATGGACCCTCCCGATGTGTTTTCCTATACCAGACTGGATGAAGAAAGAATCCTCCAAGGTTTGGTGAGCGATAGAACCTTTTTATCTACTCCACCTGTGACAGAACTAAAAAAATGTTATGAGGCAGATGGTAAGCGTTTGGCCTACATGGTGCTACATCTTACAACTTAGGCCGAGTACTATAAGTCAAATAGGATTCCAAGAGGTATGCGCTCTCAATTGAAACCTAATTTGTTTCCTGTGGACTCTCCGTTTGCGCATAAGTTTACACAGATTTCTAACAAATATGCACTGGATGTTATTTTGTTGAATCTGGAGTATCTTCAACATGAATTAGGGGTCACACAGAAGCATTTTGCCACTGCAGACAATAAATTAAAGGATGTACTAAGAACACAGGATTATGATGCGTATCTCTCAATTTGTTCAGCTTATCTTAATAAGTTTAAAAAGGAACAAGAAGTGATCAAAAGACGGAAATGGCTGAGGGATGAGGAGGATTACAAGCGAGGCAATGTCTATACTTGGCATGAACAGAGAGGTCAAAGACGCCCGCCAGCTCAAGGTTATAACAATATGAAGAAATTTACAAGCCGCTCTAGAACCAAAGCAACATCACCTATGGTAACAGGATGCAACTTTTTTAGGAGTAACTCTGGAACCAAAAGGACCAGACGAGGTGGACAGAGACAACACAGATGGAGAAAAGGAGCAACGATCCGCAAGAGGCCGGACTGTGGGAAAGAGACATCAATAGTGGTAAATACTGTATATCCTCTCATTTACTTACCCATGCACAGACTGAACTTTTATCCAAAGGTTTATCTTATTGCCCCTCTGTTGGTATTGATTGGTTCCAGTTGGAAGTAGATTTACAACGCTTCTTTCGCAATATTAAACTGAAAGTTTGGTTTGCTGACACAACTAAAAATGTGGTTAGTGGTGATAATGATGATCGTACTAATGCAGGTGGGTGTGAACTCTCTCTTCGTGGGGTTGGCCTACGCACTAAGAGCGACTTCACCCCACAATTGAGTTGTCCAGCTATTGATACTTACATTAATGCGGTCAATACAGAAATTAATGATTTGAAACATGTTTTGCAAAACGGCGGTTTGAAACATCCTAATATGACGGCTGATGAATTACGGGCTATTGATGAGTTGTGCAACAACGCTTCCCTCACATACAGAATGGTATGTTTTTTTCTTTTAAATCAGATCATTTTTATTGTAAAAATGTACATCAATAGAACATTGTTACAAATACAAACATATTGTATCCCATAGTTTGATATACAAAGTTAATTCCACTGGTCAATATGATACAACAACAAGTGTCTATATAAATTATAATACTACCGCAACATACCCTTCCCACCCCTCCATCCCCCCAACTCCCACTTCAGCACTTTATGGACTTATCCGATTTTTATTCGGTGCTAAACCTCCAGCGGCCCCACAATTTTTCATATTTTTGCGGACATCCCCTCTTCTTAAACACCATTTTCTCATATACTAACATTGTGTTTACTTTCCTTTTAAATTCCTCAATGACTGGAGGGCACGACTGAATCCAATGTAGGGCGATCAACTTCCTTGCCACATATAGTAGTCTGCCAGCTACAATCCTATCTGTCTCCTCTTTCCCAATATCTGACACATAACCCAGAACACATACTTTTGGTTCCTGAGGTATCTGCAGTGAAAAGGTATTTTGAATCATTGCCAACACATCCGACCAGAAGCCATCTAATTGTGAACATTGCCACAGCATATGCAATAAATCAGCTGGTTCTGCTTGGCATCGTGGACACTTTGCCTCCGTTCTGATGCCAATACGGTGTAAAAAGACCAGAGTTTTGTAGACTCTGTGTACAATGAAAAGTTGAGACAACTTCCCACCTTCGCTTAATGATACTGTCGGTATGGCTTCCAATATAGCTGCTCCTGGGATATTTCCCCTATGTCTTTCTCCCAGCCCTTCATTCTGGATAAGGGGAACGCTTCCAGATATTTGTCTAGTAACATTTGATATATCATTTAAATAATCCCTTTTTTATCTCCTCTCTCGACTATTAAACGTAAGGACGCGTCTTTATGTATCTTGGTATTGTCATTTTTACACATCTCATTAAATGCGTGCCTTATTTGTAAAAACTGGTAAAAGCTGTTCTTTGGTATACCATACTCCTCCTGTAGTTTAATAAATATTTTGAGTATCCCTTTCTCCATTATATCTCCAATTTTGGTCACCCCCCTATACTGCCATTGTTTGATAAATCCTCTGAGATGTAGGAATTCAGGTACATTGCGATTGTTTCCTAAAGGTGTAAGTTCCGTGATTCCGACTGCACCCCTCAGCTGCTTGACCTTCTCCCAAACCTTCCTCATCAGACATACCAAATGTGAGCGATTATCTACAAAGGGTGTTCCTGATCCCTCCAATATCCACAATAACTCCTTACCCCCCAATGCATGTTTCAGTATTTGACCTGTCATGTCCGTCATGTCACTTTCTATCCAGCCCCTAAAGTGCTGACATTGTGCCGCCAGGTAGTATAACCATGGATTTGGTAATGCCAGACCCCCTGCTGCCTTTAGATATTGTAGGGTCTCTAATTTGATTCTGGATTGGCCTTTCTTCCATATCAAGTCTCTAAATATAGAATTAATTTGCCGAAATCTGTCAAGTGGTATCCACGTCGGAGCATTGTGTAGTACCTGCCCATCTAAGAACATAAGAGCCGATTTGTGCCAGTTTATAGTCAGGCCTGATAGCCCTCCAAAGCGGCTAAGCAACGACATAGACTCAGCCAGGGATGTCGACGTGTCTCCCAGAAATAACAAGGTGTCATCAGCATACAGTCATGTGAAAAATTAGGACACCCTTTGAAAGCATGTGGTTTTTTGTAACATTTTTAATAAATGGTTATTTCATCTCCGTTTCAACAATACAGAGAGATTAAAGTAATCCAACTAAACAAAGAAAACTGAAGAAAAGTCTTTTCAAGATCTTCTGTAAATGTCATTCTACAAAAATGCCTATTCTAACTGAGGAAAAAGATAGGACACCCTTGCCCCTAATAGCGAGTGTTACCTCCTTTGGCTGAAATAACTGCAGTGAGACGGTTCTTGTAGCCATCTACCAGTCTTCGACATCGGTCTGAGGAAATTTTACCCCACTCCTCAATGCAGAACTTTTTCAGCTGTGAGATGTTTGAGGGGTTTCTTGCACGTACAGCCCTTTTCAAGTCACCCCACAGCATCTCAATGGGATTCAAATCTGGACTTTGACTTGGCCATTCCAGGACTCTCCATTTCTTCTTTTTCAGCCAATCTTTGGTTGATTTACTAGTATGTTTTGGGTCATTGTCATGTTGCATGGTCCAGTTCCGCTTCAGCTTTAATTTTCTAACTGATGGTCTCACATGTTCTTCAAGCACCTTCTGATACACAGTAGAATTCATCGTGGATTCTATGATGGTGAGCTGACCAGGTCCTGCTGCAGCAAAGCAGCCCCAAACCATGACACTTCCACCTCCATGCTTCACAGTTGGTATGAGGTTCTTTTCTTGGAATGCTGTGTTTGGTTTACGCCAAACATGTCCTCTGCTGTTGTGTCCAAATAATTCAATTTTGGACTCATCTGTCCAAAGAACATTATTCCAGAAGTCCTGGTCTTTGTCAACTTTATCTCTGGCAAATGTCAGTCTGGCCTCGATGTTTCTCTTGGAAAGCAAAGGTTTCCTCCTTGCACACCTCCCATGCAAGTTAAACTTGTACAGTCTCTTTCTGATTGTAGAGGCATGTACTTCTACATCAACAGTAGCCAGAGCCTGCTGTAGTTCTCGAGATGACACTTTAGGGTTTTTGGAGACCTCTTTTAGCATCTTGCGGTCTGCTCTTGGGGTGAACTTGCTGGGGCGACCAGTCCTGGGCATGTTGGCAGTTGTTTTGAAAGCCCTCCACTTGTAGACTATCTTCCGGACAGTGGAATGGCTGATTTCAAAATCTTTTGAGATCTTTTTAAATCCCTTCCCAGACTCATAGGCTGCTACAATCTTTTTTCTGAAGTCCTCTGACAGCTCTTTTGCTCTCACCATGGTGCTCACTCTCACTTCAACAGTCAGGAGCACACCAAACTAAATGTCTGAGGTTTAAATAGGGCAAGCCTCATTCAACATGCAGAGTAACGATCTACTAATTATGTGCACCTGGTGTGAGATCTGAGCCAATTTAAGAGGGAATACATGTGAGGGTGTCCTATCTTTTTCCTCAGTTAGAATAGGCATTTTTGTAGAATGACATTTACAGAAGATCTTGAAAAGACTTTTCTTCAGTTTTCTTTGTTTAGTTGGATTACTTTAATCTCTCTGTATTGTTGAAACGGAGATGAAATAACCATTTATTAAAAATGTTACAAAAAACCACATGCTTTCAAAGGGTGTCCTAATTTTTTCACATGACTGTACATGGCCACCTTATTGTGAACAGAGCCATATTTAAATCCCATGATCGTCTGTGAATACCTGATCGCAGCCACTAGGGGCTCAATCGCAAGTGCAAACAGCAAAGGAGACAGTGGACATCCCTGCCGCGTCCCCCTAAACAGCTTGAAACTTGATGACAACTCCCCATTAACTCTAATACGTGCCCTTGGTGCAGAATATAGCGTTTGTGCCCACTTAATGAAGTATTCCCCAAAGCCCATTGTCCTCAGTGTACACCATAGATAACCCCACTCTATACTATCAAACGCCTTGGCCACGTCTAGTGGTAAAATCGCTCTATCACCCTCATTATCTGCTGTACACTGTATACTAGCAAAGACTCTTCTTATGTTAATAGAGGTGGATTTCCGAGGCATGAACCCAGTCTGGTCAGGGTGCACTATTGTCAGTATTACCTTTGATAATCTCACCGCCAAAACTTTAGCTAATATTTTAACATCCGCCGCTAACAGTCAAATGGGCCTATAGGAATCAGGTAACTTGGGGTCTTTTTCCGGCTTAGGCAGTACCACTATAAGAGCGTCTTGCATTGTAGCTGGAAGAGAACCTGCTTCTAAGGACTGTTGGAGAACCTTTAGCAACTCCGAGAGCAGAACTCCCCTAAATTTCTTGTATATCTCTGCAGGGAGCCCATCTGAGCCCGGGGCCTTGTCATTTGCCATGGAGTCTAGCGCTACATTCAGTTCCTCTAGGCTAATAGGGGCATCTAGCATTGTTCTGTTCTCAGGGGACAGCTTAGGGAGGTCAATGCCATGCAGGAAATCCACAATCTCTGACTCCACACAACTCGTCTTGTATGTGTAAAGGTCAGAATAGAAGTCCTCCATAACCTTCAGAATTTCCCCAGTAGCCCGTTTACTCTGACCCTGCTCATTTACTAACTCTGTTATACACGTTGCTCCCTGTTGAGCTTTTGAAATAACCGAGAGTAGGTTCCCCACACTTTCCCCTTCTGCAAAGAACTGCTGTTTGTAGAACGGTCTCTTCCTATCTGCCACCTGAATCAAATGGCATCTTAAATCTTCCTGAGCTAACTTTAAGTTCCGGCTCGCCGCCTCTGACGGATTTAAAACAAATGTCGCTTCTACATCTTTGACAGCTGCGTGCATACGAACATTAGTCTCCCTAGATCGAGATTTATGTCTGTTAATCTGTTGGATTAGTACACCTCGCAGGAACCTCTTCATAGCGTCCCAGACAATGTGCAAAGGGGCTGTACCTGTGTTAAAACAAAAATACTCCTTCAGCGCCCATTTCCCATCCTCCAGTCCACCTAGCGTCTGCAGCCAAAAAGCATTACATTTCCACAGTTTGGAACCCAGTCTAGCGTTTCTTACTAAAGCCAATTCTATTTTAAGAGAGAATGGTCTGAGAGGGATCTAGGGAGATACTCTGTGGAGTTCACCAGGGGAAACGCAGCTGCGTTAATCAAGGCTAAATCTATTCTTGATAGCGATGCACAAGTGGAGGAGTTGCAGGAATAGCTGCGAGACCCTGGGTGCTGTATCCTCCAGATGTCCAGCAGTCCCACTTCCGCCATTATATTATTAAGAGGAGACGTTCTCTGATACCTGCCAATGTCATGAACTCTGCATCTATCTATTCGCTCATCTGGGACATTATTGAAATCCCCAATTATCAACCAAGGGACACTAGCATATTGCGCTAAAATATCAAATATTTTCCTTAAAGGGACCACCGAAAATGGAGGAGGAATGTAAACTGATACCATGCGCACTCCATCTATTTCGCAGAATAAACATATAAACCTGCCCTCCTCATCTACATGTTCCTGCAAACATAAGAACTGGATACTTCTATGTACCATTATGCTTACCCCCCTTGAATGTGAGGAGAACACTGCATGCTACGAAAACCCCGCCCAAGCCTTACTCACAGTGTGCAATGATTGTTTAGTCAAATGAGTTTCTTGTAAGCAGCATATAGCTGGATGGAACCGCGTCAGGTAATTAAACACACTTTGGCGTTTCGTCGCATCAGCTAGTCCCCGCACATTCCAACTAATTATTTTAGTCACTTGAGTCATTGACAATTATGTTTCGAGAATTATGCAACACATTTGTTGGAGCTTGTAGGTTCACTGGTGTCTCTCCTCGCCGCCATTGCCATTTAGTGCTGAAGCATGATAACCCCCACCCCCCCTGTTAACTCCCCATTCCAAAAACAGGTAAATTGATTTCTTATACTGAACAACATTTCCCGCCCTAGGTGGGCAGCTACAGCCAACACTACCTAGCTTGCGATGCAGCATAGCCTAGCTCTGTGTTAACACTCACACAGGCTAGAGTCCTTGGTAAGGTTATGCACGCTGCTCGTGCTCCTGCTATCAAAATGTCACCGTCACCATAGAAATAATAATAAAAATTAACATTAAAACTGAACAGGATCCGCACTCCTTGACAACAATCTTCTTACTCCCAGCGTATCAAAAAGAGTAGAGAGGGAAAAACTACAATCAGGCCGCATGGGAGAAATAAAAAGAAACAGGTCAGAAGACTGTTCTCTCCATAACAAGTGCGGGTTCTCCCCAACCGTAGGGGAACAAGGAGTGCAAACAAAAAAAGTTGGAAAACATTACCACCATCATTGTCCACTTCAAGTGTCCAGGTCTTTATGCTTCAGGCGCTTTTCATGTAGATCCGGCCACTATAACGCGTCTTCTGGATTCTCAAAGAAATTAGTGGTTCCCAAGGCCGCCACCCTCAATTTCGCCGGGAACAACATAGAGTATGGTACTTGAAGAGTCCTCAGCCTTCGTTTTATATCCAGAAAACGCGCCCTGCGCTTTTGAACCTCTGAGGAGTAGTCCGGGTATATTAAGATCGTCGCTCCATTAATGGATAGCTCCGGAAGGTCGCACGCTTTCTTCAAAATAGTGTCCCTATCTTTGTAGTGTAGTATCTTGGCTAGGATCGGGCGTGGGGGCCTCCCCGGAGGAAGCGGTCTAGTGGGCACTCTGTGTGCTCTTTCCACAGCATACAATGGAGACAGACCTTTATCTTGAAAGTTTTCCAACAGCCACTTTTCAATAAAATCAGTGGAGTGAGATCCCTCAGCTTTTTCAGGGATGCCCACAATTCTAATATTGTTGTGCCGCGACCTATTTTCAAGGTCGCCCGTTTTGGCAAACAACTGTGCAATGTCCCGTCCAGACGTCTTGGTAGCCACTTTAAGGGGTGTCATTTCATCTTCTAAGCCAGACACTCTTTTTTCCACCTCAGTGGTTCTTTCAGATATCTTATGCAGGTCATTTCTAATGATCACCAAATCTTCTCTAAGTCCCCCTACTTGCAATGTCAGGGACTTGAGGGTGCTGCTGCAATGTGTCACTGCTCTCATGACATCGTGGAGTGTTGGCTCTTTATCATGAGGTGCTTTTCCCCCCTCAGCTGCATGGCTCTGCTTACCAGGTCTCACAGAAGCCCGGCTCCCTCCAGACCGCTCTCTTCTTCCACCGAGGGGTCTCTCTCCCCATCTGAGGACGCCTCCGTCTCCTCACGTTCTTTCAAGCCCGCTCGCGCTTCTCCCGAATCGCTGGCATATCGACTGAGCCGCGCCGCCACATTCCGGCTCATTTCTTCCACACAGGTCCTCCCCTTCGTCTTCCTCCGCGCCATGTTGCTGCCGCTCCTCCCGCTCCTCTCTGAAGCTCACCCGGGATCCTTTGGACATTTTCGCCGGCTTCTGCGAACTCCTGACCATTGTCCCAACGATCTTACGGCTGTTACACCGCTGCAGAGTGTCGGTAACTGCCTTACTGGTGACTTTTACAGGATAAACGGCAGGAGCTCTTCACATGTGCGCCTTACTCCATGCCGTGCTAGGCCACGCCCCCCAGAATGGTATGTTTCTGAGATGTATAGACAATTAGGTGATGACAAAGTCTATAGATGTCTCAATCACGGTCCCAAATTTGATGTGTTAAGAGTAATCACTAATATTTTGGACACTGCCAGGTCAGGTGGCCTGATAGATGGACCTCTATACAACAATTTACTTGTGACACATCTGAAAACGCCACTGATATACATGCTACCCAAAATTCACAAATCTCTCGTTAACCCTCCGGGGAGACCCATAGTATCGGGTAGAGATTCAGTTTTTTCTATATTGCCAATTCACCATCTTTTTAGACAAAATTTAACACCATTTTGCTGCTGCTTCTACATCATTCATACGTGACACAGGAGATTTTCTGGAGAAAATCTCCAAAGTATCAGTGACTTCAAATACTATATTGGTGTCCTTCGATGTGACTAGCCTCTACACCTCTATCAATCATGATAGAGGTTTTGAGGCCGTTCGGAGATGCTTTATTAAAACACATTACACAGATGAGTGCAAAGAGTTTATCATTGATCTTCTCATTGTTGTTTTGAAGTATAATTATTTCGCCTTCAAAGATGACTACTATCTGAAATTGCGGGGAACCGCAATGGGTTCGAATATGGCGCCAACTTACGCCAATGTCTTCATGTCAGGTCTGGAGGCAAGACACGTCTATGTCTCTCACCACTTCAGCCATGTGCTGGGGTGGTGGAGATGTATGGACGATGTGTTTGTTATCTGGAGTGGCACTGAGGATGAATTGGTGGAGTTTTACCATTTTCTTAATGGGGTTGATCCTGAGATTCAATTTACACTTACTCACTCCACCGAACAGGTTCAGTTCTTGGACACCATGGTTAGAATTCAGGACAACATGTTAATAACTGATCTTTACACCAAACCAACTGATTGTAATAAACTTTTACGGTTTGAGAGTTGTCATCCGCGCTCTATGATCAAGTCATTGCCACGCAGTCAATTTCTCAGAGTTCAGAGTATTGTTAGGGATCCTGAGGTATGTGATCGTAGATTGTCAGAGATGTCTAATAGCTTTGTTTAAAGATACTTGGCATGAACAGAGAGGTCAAAGACGCCCGCCAGCGCAAGGTTATAACAATATGAAGAAATTTACAAGCAGCTCTAGAACCAAAGCGACATCACCTATGGTAACAGGATCCATACAAGAACAACAGGAGGCAAGTTTTTTAGGAGTAACTGTGGAACCAAAAGGACCAGACGAGGTGGACAGAGACAACACAGATGGAGAAAAGGAGCAACGATCCGCAAGAGGCCGGACTGTGAGAAAGAAACATCAATAGTGGTAAATATATCCTCTCATTTACTTACCCATGCACAGAATTAACTTTTATCCAAAGGTTTATCTTATTGCCCCTCTGTTGGTATTGATTGGTTCCAGTTGGAAGTAGATTTACAACGCTTCTTTCGCAATATTAAACTGAAAGTTTGGTTTGCTGACACAACTAAAAATGTGGTTAGTGGTGATAGGGGTATGTCCGGTCACCATGGCGACCAGGAACTGTTTACTATACTTAGATATAGGAAAAACAACATCAGTGGGACCATCTAGATCAACACCGCAATGAAATCAGTGGGTTGTAGGATCAATCATACTAGGCACAATGTAATCGTAAATTGTCAGAGATGTCTGATAGGTTTGTTCAAAGAGGGTACCCTGAAAGGCTGGTCCAGAGGCACCTGAACATACTGGGGTATGATGCCTCTGGGACAACTAGACAAGTAACCACTGACAGGGTTCCCATTTATTTCTACTTTTACAGAGGGTAGTTATCAGATAGCTTTGGTAATTAAAAAACATTGGCCTATTTTGAAGAGCAATTTTAGTCAAGTTAAATAATTCTCTGCCCCTCCTTTAATGTCATATAGAAGGCCCCCCAATCTACGTGACAAACTTGTTAGAGCAGATGTGGTGGGGGATAAAACATTGAGTCAGACCTACATAGGTATTAAAAGAAATATATGCTTCCCATGTTTGAGTTGCGTCAATTGTTGTTATATGTTAAAGGGGACAAATTCGTACATCCCATCTTAAATACTCAGTTTGAGATCAGTCATTATCTAACATGTAATAGTACATTCGTACATTCTATTTGCTTCAATGTCCGTGTGGCCTCCTATATGTAGGAGAAACCACTTTGGATTTAAAAACACGACTCAACCAACATAGGTACACGATACGACAGAAAAGAAAGGATCTTCCTGTGTCCAGACACTTTGCGGATGTTGGACATAGAGAAAAAGATCTTAAATTCAGAATCCTCTAAAAAGAGGAGGCAATAGACAGTTGACATTAAAACGACGTGAATTAGTATGGATACACCGGTTACATACACTTAAACCCGATGGTCTCAATACAGATTTCAAATGGGATCTCCTTGATAAATAGGTACAGATTGCTGTGGTGGATATGATTTGTCTAGCCTAGTTTTAGGACTATGCAATAGTGCTATCCTTTTTATATATTGATTATTTCTCATAATTTTTTGTCTATTTTTTATAGATATGTTGGAAGTCCTTTCTCCTTATCCAGTTAGCGATACCAGAAGTGGTTCCTTGTCTCCGCGCAACATGGCCTTGTTTTATTTATATGAAGAATCTTCGGACATCAGTGGTTCCATCTATGAGTGGTGTTACTATCGGACATGAGGTTGTTTTTGTGTCTTTACTCGATGCCAGTCTTTTTTTTTTTCAATCAAATCGTTTTTATTGGTCAGATAAAATTGACTTATTACATGACAATATATGTCTTCATTTTTTCCAAATCACAAATGTACAATTAGAATAAAACAATAGCATATAACAATATACTGAGTATATCTCCACCAATCCTTGTACAATATATGCAGATAAGAAAAAGCAATTGCAGATTTATTTGTCTACTACAGACCTTGCTCTCAGCCCCTCCCCCCCCTAAACAGAGCGTGAATATCTCTAAAGCAACCTATATTACAACATGCGTATGAGACAACCATTCATTCCACAACTTCTCAAACTTCTGAGGACATCCTCTCCTAACAAACACCCCCCTTTCTAAAGTCAACATATCATGCACCTTTCTCACAAATTCCTCCAATGTCGGCGGACTCCCCTGGATCCACCTCAGCGCCACCAACTTCCTAGCCACATACAGCAGCCTCCCTACTGCCACCTTAACCGACTCTCCCCCTCCAATATCAGTCACATATCCCAGCACACATACCTTTGGATCCTTTTGCAACCTCAGCTCCAGATTGCGATTAATCAAAGTCAACACTTCATCCCAGAAACTGCTTATCACCGGACAAGACCAAAGCATATGAAGCAGATCTGCACCTTCCTCCATACATTTCGGACAATTGTCGTCAGTTCTAACACCAACTTTCCGTAAAAATACCGGAGTTTTATATACTCTGTGAATGATGAATAATTGTGATAGCTTGCCCTGTTCACTTACAGATACTCTAGGAACTACCTCCAGTATATCTTCCCACTGATCTTTAGAGATGTCCCCCAGGTCATCCTCCCATTTCCTCATCCTTGTAAGTGGGAACCCTACCAAAAATGTATCTAGTAAAAGAGTATATACCTGCGATATCAAACCTCTCTTCCCCCCAACCGGGAGAACCAGTTTGTGAACCACATCCATTCTAGCTATTATGCAACCTTTCTTCATCGTGACATCATAGGCGTGCCTAAATTGCAAATACTGATAAAACCAGACCTTGGGGATATTAAATTTCTGCTGCAAACCCTGAAACGATTTAAATACATTACCCTCAGTCAGTTGACCTATCCTCGATACTCCGCGAGATTCCCAATTCCGGAGTCCTGACAGAGATATGAATTCTGGCAGCAAGTTATTGTTCCAGACTGGGGAGAGTTCACCAACACCACCTACACCCCTAATCAATTTCACCTTCGCCCAAACTTTTTTCATAAGTTCTATAAGCAATGCCTTTTCTCTCCCCACATGCATTCCTGATCCCTCCAGAATACCCATAAGATCCCGGCTGCCCGACCAGTGCTGCAGTATCTTTCCCATCACATCCGGCAGCTGGAAATCAATCCAGCCCTTAAAGTGCTGACACTGGGAGGCTAAGAAATAGATCCAGGCATTGGGAACTGCCAAACCTCCTTCAGACTTGGGATATTGCAACGTCTCTAGCTTAATCCTAGCTTGGCTGTACTTCCAAATAAGATCTCTGAACATCGAATGTATTTTCCTAAACCTATCCAAAGGAATCCACACAGGGGCATTATTCAATACATACAGCAGCTGGGGCATCATTACCATTTTTAAAAGGTTTACTCTACCCACTACCGATAAAAAGAGTCTACACCATGTCCTTACCTTCAGCCTAAAAGTATTTAGCAAAGGGGTTAAATTAAGTTCTTCAAAATCCAGCAGTCTAGGTGTTATATACAGCCCTAAATATTTAAATTTCCCTACCCATGGAACCAAACTATTGACTTGCGCACCTGAAAGGGCCTGTCCATCCACCGGCATCAAAGCAGACTTCTGCCAATTTATCCGGAGCCCAGAGAAGCCTCCAAATCTGTCTATTAGAGCCATGGCTGCATCCAGAGAGCTCCCAGTGTCGCCCAAGAATAACATAGTGTCATCAGCATACATAGCTACTTTATTTTGCATCTCACCATATCTAAACCCCACAATGTGGGGTGACAGGCGAATAAGGGCCGCAAGTGGCTCAATTGCTAGAGCAAACAACAAGGGCGATAATGGGCACCCATGTCTGGTGCCTCTGGCCAAAGCGAAGCTATCTGACAGCCCCCCATTAGCTCTAATTCTTGCCCTGGGGCTCGAGTACAGTACCTTCACCCACCGAATGAACCGTGCACCGAAACCCATGACTCTCAGGGTTCCCCACAGGTAGTTCCATTCAACACTGTTGAACGCCTTGGCGGCGTCTAACGCGAGTAAAGCCCTATCCCCTCCATTATCAGCCGGAATATTCAGGCTAGCATACAGTCTGCAGATATTTATAGCAGTCGATTTCCCAGGAATAAATCCCATTTGATCCGGGTGCACAATAGACAGAATCACTCTGGACAACCTGTTCGCCAGCACCTTTGCCAGGAGCTTCACATCCGCTGTTAAGAGCGAAATTGGTCTATAAGAAGCGGGAAGATTGGGATCCTTCCCAGGCTTAGGAATAACTACAATTATTGCTTCCTGCATAGAATGTGGTAGCGAACCCGTCTCCAGAGAATATTCAAGGACCTTGAGTAACTCAGGGAGAAGTACCCCCTGTAACTTTTTATATACCTCCACTGGTAAACCGTCTGCCCCCGGAGCCTTACCATTCGCCATCTCCCCGAGAGCGGCCTCCAGCTACTCAAGTGAGATCGGCTCTTCTAATCTCTCCCTATATTCATCTGACAGCACTGATAACTGTGCCTCTGCCAAGAAGGCGGTCAGGGCCTCCTCAGAGCTAGAGACAGTGGAAGCATATAGAGACACATAAAAACCTTTTAGAATGTCTAATATCCCTTTTGTGTCCTGGCTACTATTCCCAGTTCCATCTCTTAGTTCCTGTATGCAGGAGGAGCCCCTCTGTGCCTGAGAAACAACTGACAGCAGATGACCTACTTTCTCCCCCTCCTCAAAAGATCTTTGGCGGTAAAAACTACGTTTCCTCTCTGCGGCCTGTAATAAGTGACACCTCAAATGTTCCTGAGCTACCGCCAGCACCTCACTATTAGCCAGGGTAGGGGATCTACTAAACAACCTCTCAGCCTCTGCTACTTGTACATGAGCTTTAACATCCGCCTCTCTGGACTTAGATTTATGCTTACTAATTTCTTTAATGAGAACACCCCTCAAGAATGCTTTCATGGCATCCCAGACTCTGTGTATTGAGGCCGTCCCTCCATTGATAGCAAAGTACTCCCTGACCTCCAGAGAAATCCCGGATAGGTCACCAAGTACATTTAGCCAATGTGGGTTACATTTCCACAACCTCGGTCCCTGTCTGAGCACGCCCAGGCACACATCAATCTGCACCAAAGAATGGTCAGACAACGACCGAGGGTGATAGATGACATCCCTTATCAGTGGTAGCATAACATCATTAACCAAAGCCAGATCTATGCGCGTTAATAAATGATGTGTAGCAGATCTACATGAAAATACTCGCCCAACAAGGTTCCGCAGTCTCCATACATCAAATACACCAGTTTCATTCATAATATTCTTTAGAGCTACACTCCCCGGTGATCCACTAGCTCCTTCTACCCGACATCTATCTAAGGAGTCATTCAAAGTGCAATTGAAGTCCCACACTAGTAGCCACGGCAGTCCAGGGAAGTCCGCCACAAAGGTCATAATATCTCGTATCAAGGGGGAAGAAAACGGTGGAGGCACATACACTGACACCAACACCATCTGAATCCCATCGATCTTGCACACAACACATACATACCTGCCCTCAACATCCACACATTGCTGCATATGTTCATATCTAATTCTTTTATGCACAATCACACTTACACCCCTGGAGTGAGAGGAATGAATTGCATGTACTACATGACCCACCCAATTCTTGTTCAGCCACTGCACATTATCATTGGTCAAATGCGTTTCCTGGAGGTAACATATGGCTGGCTGAAACCGTCCCAAATATTGAAATATACACTGTCGTTTCCGTGCATCTGCCATACCTCTCACATTCCAGCTCAATACTTTAATCACCTGTGTCATGGTGAAACATTGCGACATATCTGGATCTCACACCCCACTCAAACATCACCCACTCAGAATTCACGCCCCTTTCCCATCTTCTATCTGTCTCCCTAACCCCCCCACCCCCCCTCCCCATTAATCAGGTTGCTGTAAACAATTTCCCCAACCCCCCCCTCACCAACATCCAACTCTAAAACAGGGCAATCCGTAAGCACCTTGCCCATTAATGAACAATAATCATTACTGATTCCAACACACTCCCTCAGGTAGAGAATCCTCTCCACAACTGGGAAACACATTTCAATCCCCCAACCTCCTACTCCCGCCTCAGGATCTACCATGTGGTAGCAACACACAATGCACTTCTTAACTGGTGTAACATTAAAGTGACATTAGGGTGTAATCCCATGTATAAAAAATAAACCCAAACGACAAACTATTTCCTTCAAGTGTCCAGGGCTCCACTTCTCAGTTGCCGCTCGTGGACGTCCAGCCACTGTGCCGCTTCATCTGGATCCTCAAAAAATCTGGTGGATCCCAATGCCACCACTCGCAATTTAGCCGGGAACAGCATGGCGTATGGAACCTGTAGCCCTCTAAGCCTTTTCTTGATGTCGATAAATCTGCTCCTCCTCCGCTGCACCTCATTTGAATAATCTGGAAAAATGGACACCTTGACCCCGTTCAGGACCATCTCATCATTGTCCCTGGACTGACGCAGGATAGTGTCCCGATCTTTAAAATGCGAAATCTTCGCCAGTATGGGGCGAGGAGGCCTGCCTGGCGGGAGCGGCCGCGTAGGCACTCTGTGCGCCCGCTCAACCGCATACAAGGAAGATAGGCCCTTCTCAAGAAATAACTGGTACAACCATTTCTCCACAAATTCAGTAGCATTGGCCCCCTCCGTCTTCTCTGGCATTCCCACAATTCGCAGGTTATTCCTCCGCGACCTGTTCTCTAGGTCATCCGATTTGGCATATAAGGCAGCAATATCTTTCACATTTGTCTTAGACGCCATTTGCAAAGGCTGAATTACGTCTTCCAATGAGGACACCCTCTTTTCCAGTTCAGAGGTGCGCTCAGAAATCTTGTGCAAGTCATGTCTAATTATAGACACATCAGAACGCAGGCTGCCAACTTGTACTGTGAGCACTTTCAGGGTACTGTTGCAACTTGCCACGGCAGCCATTATATCCTTCAGAGTGGGTTCTGATCAGAGGAGGTAGGTATATCAGTCCCTTTATCACTAGCCCAGTCGCCCACTCCGCCATCAAGTCTGGCATACTTGCTGAGTTTAGCTGCCGCGCTCTGGCTCACCATCTCCTGCAGCGCCGTCACCTCTCCACCTTCGGCGCCATCTTGGCCAATCTCCAGGCGGTCTTGTTTAACAGCTTTGCTCGATTTTCTCTGCATTTCCAGGTTCCCAATCGTGACACAGCAGCCACCGGACACTTTCCTCTCACCAGGTAAGGTTTTCAAAGCAGCCTAAGTGTGCTACCAGTGTAACAGAGCAGGATACGCGCTCACAGGCCACGCAATCGATGACAGTCTTACTTCTGCAGTGGTGGTGTTATTTGGACAGCCAGAGTGGGCCACATGTGTACCACTTTCGGATGTCATCACAATGACAGTAGTTGGTGGATCTACTTTGTGGCTCCTCTCTTACGTTGCACCATTTTTACAGTGCATTCAAGAGGGAAGGGTGAGCCCCTCCTCGGTCATCTGAAGATGTGATTTTGTGTATTGGGACAATGGATGGCATGATATTGAGCTTCTGATCACCCGATAGTGGCCTGTTGGTTGACAGTTGAGCTCATAGGTGTTGCATAGTCACCGTGATGGTTGCCGCCGCGTCATAATACGTGCCACCCTAGTTCCCTTTATTACATTGTGCCTAGTATGATTGATCCTACAACCCGCTGATTTCATTGCAGTGTTGATCTAGATGGTCCCACTGATGTTGTTTTTCCTATATCTAAGTATAGCAAAAAGTTCCTGGTCGCCATGGTGACCGGACATACCCCTGATGTGTATTGGCAGATGCGGAGTCACATGGTCCGCTCCTTCCCCTTCTGATGCGAGTGACGTGTTCTCCGTCATCACGTCCCAGATCACGTGGACGAGAGCTCGGAGCTGCGCCGCTCGCGCCGGGGAGGATGGGGCGGGTTGTCTGGCCCTGCGCAGTGCACATGCAGGGACGCCAGATACATGCGGTCACACTGAACCACCAATGGTAAGCTATTTTAATCAAAGAATGTGCTAATTTGATACAGCTGTAGTTTTAACCTGTAGACACAGGTCTACAAATCTATTTTTATAAAGATGTGATACGAACATTATGCATTCATTCTATTTATGAATTTTCCACAATATGAGCTATTTGGTTTTTAATGTATTTATGCACTTTTGTACTGAGCATATTTTGCTTCTGATGTCATGTGATCATGCGTTATACCTATCATGTGTTCAATTATCCACTTAATTTGCACCATGTGATTTGTTTGCACTTTTGGCATTTGGGTATATATACCCAGTTTTAACACTATTGCATTGCTTGACAAAGGCCTCATTGATTAGGCCGAAACGTTGCCTGGGAAATACATTTGGGTCATCACCCCATCATGAGAATTTAGAGTGCTGCCTCGTTCTTTGGACGTGTATATATATATATATATATATATATGTATAGATCCAGAAAAAAAAAAATCTTTCTATATATATATATATATATATATATATATATAGAGAGAGAGAGAGAGAGAGAGTGGGCACTACTGAGGGGTATTTATACTGGGGGCACAACTGGGGGTCATTATATGTCCTGGGGGAACAACAGAGGGGCATTAAATATACACACTGTTGGGGGGGGGCATGATGTATACTGAGGGCGCTGCTGCAGGGCTTGGGGTTAAAAAAAAAAGCCAATGAAATTCACCTGTTCTTAACAGTCACTAAATGTAGACTATGGACATTTGTGGACATTTGCCCCTATTCCAACTATGCAAACCCATCAACTCAGTACTTTATTGCATTTTGAAGCGTTAGCTTGCACTTTGATTTATGCTGTTTTCTGCACTTATACTATTTCATATTGTTGAACTGCAGTTTATATGTTTATTCTAATATATCCTGTTCATTTGCACTTTTATTGCACTGTATTTGCGCTGCACTTTACAGAGGTTTAATGCACTGCCAGCTAATAGTGAGAGACTTTGGGACTTTCTATCTAGGCACTAAGGATCTAGTAATTTTCCAGAGTTACTATAAGGAACTATGCAAAGTTTTGAAAAAACAGACAAACTGACCTTTTAACTGTCTGGTTTAGCTGTATTGTTTACATCTGAATACTGATTAGTCATTACCATAGACTTGTATTGAAGCAGTGGCATACATAGAGAAGTAAGGGCCCCATAGCAGGGATCAAACCAGGCCCCCCACAAATGACAGAAGGGCTTCTGCCTAAACCCTTTTCAATGACCCTTGGGCCATTTTTCCACTGCCTCAGTTGCTAAAAGTTGTTCCTTTAGAAGGTAGAGTCCTGACCAAGTTATCACCTCCAGTAGAAGAGGAGTTAATCCCATCTAAGACTGGGCCCCCTTTTCCCTTGGGCCCCATAGCAGTCGTATGGTCTGCCGCTATGGTAGTTACACCCCTGTATTGAAACACTATACAAGTCTATGACAGACTGAATTTGCAAATAGTTTCTGTTTAGGCTATACATCTCCACTCCACCCCAGCCACTAGAAGGTTCTAGTTAAGTTAGAAACTGTATATCCAAAGAGCAGTTAGAGTCTGTAGTTGTGTGCAGACAGGAATCAGTGTTTAGTAGAAGAGACTCTGCCAGACTGCACAAGTGAACAGAAGAAAGTGCTGAGATGGGGATACAATGCCACAGACCTTGGGTGGGCCAGCCAGACGACTGAGCCACATACCCTGGACCACAGAATGTTAGACAGCTAGCTCAGGCCTTTTCTCAGCATAGAACCTTCTTCTCCCGGGAGAAGACTGGAGAAGCCATCTCAGTGCCTCGCCTGTATTGTTTCGCACTTGAGTTCCTGCAGTAAAGAAGCACGCTGGTTTACTGCAGACCCTGACTCTCTGGACTTATTTCCCATTGAAGTGCCCCACATCTTACCATCCCTTCCGGAGAGCAGCAACATGTGGTGATACCTCAACAGTGCCTAGGGGACCCAGCAAGGCATTGGGACCACCCCAAACCCAGCCACTGAATAATGATGGATGCAAGGCGGAAGTTAAAGAAGGATAGACGACTAGAAAATGGATGCACACAATAATGCAAAATGGCCGTGAAAAACTGACAGTTTATCAGTTTTTTTCACCGTCATGAACGCACCCTAATTTAGGCATATTTCTGTTTAATTTATTTTGATCTTGGTGTAGTTGTATAACAACTTGCTTTTTTTTCAGGATTACTTATACGCTGATCAGCCATAACATTAAAACCATAAACATATACTTGGTACCTTTTTTACAAAAAATATGGCGTGATGTAAAAAAAATTTTTTTTTTAAAGTGTGTGGTTTGCCATCTGCCATGAATTTTGCCTTGTCATGACTGTGTGAAGTGAAGGCTCCTTTACACGGGCTGATTAAAGTGATTATCAGAAACAAACATTCTGAACATTCACACATTCGTTCCTGATAAGTGACCTTTGTAAAGGTGCTGCCGATCATCCGATGAGAGAGCAAACGCTCATTTTAGTCAGGTCAGTTAGTACATTAGGGCTTGTTTTTTGTGGGACAAGTTGTGCTCTCTAAGGGCTCATGCACATAAACGTATTATTTTTTTGTGTCCGTCAGGACAATCTATAGTCTTTACTGTCATAAAAAATCAGAGATCCAGCACCCATGTAGATCTTTTCGGTCCGGTCTATATTTCACCAAAATATCATGAACACATCCAGTGGCACCTTCTCTCACTCACACACGATTTACTCGTTTCGAACACTTCTGTTCTTAATCATAATCTTAATAATAATGTATGATTTTTTGATCACTTTTTATTCCATTTTGTTTGGGAGGTAAAGCAAGAAAAAAACCTGCTAATCGGACACGTTTTTTTTTTATTACGCATTCAGCATATGGGATAAATACATTTATATTTTTATAGTTCAGACATTTTGGGACATGACGATTCCTGTGATCTTTATTTCTTTTATTGTTTATTTATTTTTAATTTTTGATATCGGGAAACAAGGGTATGTTTTTATAATGAATTGCAATTGCATGTTTGGGAGATGTGTTGTGTTTCTATGGAGCCCTGTAACAAGCAGGACTCCAAAAGAACGTAGCTATGGCAGGCCTTGGATCCGTCAGAGAGCCCAAGGCTGCCACGATCATGAACCTTGCCCGAGGTTTTGAGAGGCACCAAGTTTAAACCTCGGACTATTGCCATACATGTAAGGTGATCTTCCTTAAAGGGGTTGTCTCACTTCAGCAAGTGGCCTTTATCTTGTAATGAAAGTTAATACAAGCCACTTACTAATGTATTGTAATTGTCCATATTGCTTCCTTTGCTGGCTTGAGTCATTTTCCCATCACATTATACACAGCTCGTTTCCATGGTTATGACCACCCTGCAATCCATCAGTCGTGCTTGCATATTATAGCAAGCTAAGCTCTGACCTTTCTTGTGGCATGGACCGTGGGAGCGCACATAGGCTAACACTTTTTCCTATAGTGTGCAAGTGTGCTTGATTGCAGGGTGGTCATAACCATGGAAACGAGCAGTGTATAATGCAATGGAACAATGAATCCAGCCAGCAAAGGAAGCAATATGGAAAATCACAATACATTAGTAAGTGCCTTGTATTAACTTCCTCTACATAATAAATGCTATTTGCTGAAGTGACACAACCCTTTTAAGCTGCTAATCTTGATGATGACAGCATTCATGGCAACTAATATTGCTGCATGTCTGAGACTACTGCTACATCATAATGGGAACACGGAGGAAGTGTTAGTCTGAAATCCTCCTAAGGGCTCATGCAAATTGCTGATCAGCAAAAGACAGATACCGGCCGTGTGCATTCCGCATATTGTGGAATGGAACGTACGGCCCCTAATAGTATCCTATCCTTGTCTGTAATGTGTACAATAATAGGACATGTTCAATTTTTTGGCTGAGCGGTAATGTGGACATACCAACACGGCATGCACGCATTCCCCATTGAAGTGAATGGTTCTGCATACTGGCCACACAAAAAAACGGAATGGACACAGAAAAAGATACATTTCTGTGCATGAGCCCTTACACTGTGCTGTAATTTAACGTCATAGTACAATTAAATGGACTGGGTGTGTAACATCTCAGAGTGGTGTTACCACTCCTGCACCCTGCTACTGTCTTTAATGGTCTCACACAGTGTCATCTTATGTATTTTTGTTCAGGTCCTCCATATTGTGCATTAATAATCTTGTTATGCAACGGTCATGTTCATGTAATATGCCTGGTTCACTAGCAGGTGGCAGCAAACACGGCAGAACTGTACTTAGATAGAATGGAACTTACTATTCCATTCTAAACTCCCTCTGGAGAGAAGTGGGCTAGTCCTACTTCCTGCAGGAAGGGTGGGGACCAGTTAGTTCCAGTCTAGTTTACTCCCTGCAAGGGGAAGGTTGTGCAAGTGCACGTCTCTGCTGGACGTGCCCATGCCAGCCAGAGCACCTTTAGCTCTGCTGACCATGGAGGCCAAAGCTTGAAGCCTCAGGAGCCAGGAGAGAAAGTGCAGCATCATGAAGAAAGCAAAGATACTATTTAAGCTTGTCAGTACAGCAGAGTCAAAGAGAAAGAGAGCAGAATTAAGTTTGCCTGCCAGTTATATGCTAAAGCCTGCTGGAACCAAGACAAAGCCCTCAATCTGTTTTGGAAAACTGTTTATTCAAGTAAAGCTGTTGTTAACTTCATCTCAGGTCAAGTTCTTTCCAATCCCTCAATTATTCCCCCTTTTTATTGCTTCGGAGCCAAAGCCTGGGGTCCAGCAGTATCCAGGAAGGAGCACCGTGACACAAAAAGAGACATTTAGGCCGCACTACACCAATCGGCATTTACTAAACCTAGACGCGTTATATGAGGGCCCTGGGGGGAGGCGCCCCTTGCAGGTGCAAGTCACTCTCCTTCTTCTGTCCACCTACTTAGTTTTGAAGCTTAGGATCAAATGAGTAGATAAGGGGAAACAGAGGATTTTTATAAACCAAACCTAGATAAAATAAACGCTGAATCACTGAGGTACTAAAATCCCATCATAATCTATTAAAGGGGTATTTGCAGCTAATAGAGTGAGCCCATAATGCTAGAATAGGCCATCATTTTATAATCGTGGCTTCCTGACTAGTGCTGAAATGATTCATCGATGTAATCGATTAAAAAAAGTCCTCTTACTGGGAGCAGCCAAAGTGCAGGGTGGGTGACTGCTCCCCACGTTCCAGCCCGGGTCTTGGTTTGGGCTATAAAACACAGGCAGCACTGTCAGGTGGTAGGAATTTACTCCTCTCTGACAGTGAAGCTCTGTCAGCCTCTGTGTTGGGACCTGGGAGTTTGGGCCTAGGTAAAGGCCTGCTACCTTGTTGGCATGAGAGCAGGTGGTTTCTGCTATGTCCAAGGACTTCTGCATTGCTGCATGGTGTGAACAAACACCAGACTCAAGGTGACTGTTTTCCTTGAAACTGACTTTTTGTTTTGCCTATCCTTATGTGTGAATAAACACCGAACTGTTTAAGTTAATGACGTTGTCGTTGCCTCTATACTGAGTCTGCAAGCCTGTCTACCAGAGCAAATCCCCACACAGCGCAGTGCCAGGAAAGGTAAGTATAAGAAAGCACTAGAAGGGACCTGAATCTGGGGGGTGGGAGGTGTTAGGGGCGCAGATTTTAAGGGGGCACCTGTGATTTGAAGTGATGGCGCTGGGGGACATGGATGTCAAATTGGCAGTGGCATCGAGAGGCTGATGATATCTGATGGCGCTGGGGGACATGGATCATTGGCAATGGCATAGAGGAGCTGATGATGATATCTGATGGCACTGGGGGAGTGAGGGACATGACATGGAAGGGCTGATGATGATATCTGTCGGCACTGGGAAAGTGAGGGACATGACATGGAGGGGCTAATAATGATGATATCTGATGATGGCACTGGGAGAGTGAGGGACATGACATGGAGGGGCTGATGATGATGATAACTGATGGCACTGGGAGAGTGAGGGACATGACATGGAGGGGCTGATGATATCTGATGATGGCACTGGGAAAGTGAGGGACATGACATGGAGGGGCTGATGATGATATCTGATGATAGCACTGGGGGAGTGAGGGACATGACATGGATGGCATGGGGGTCTTGTGGTGGTGGTGGCAGCCTGGGGGTCTGATCATGGTGGCACTGGCATGGGGGTCTGATTGCGGGCTTGCGGCATGGGGGAACTGATTTGAGAGCAAGGCTGACTGACTTGGGGGGGTTATTGTGGCTGAGATGTGATAGTCTGATTTGGGGGGTTTGATCTGATGATCTGTGTGTTCTGATGAAAAATATTTTGTTTATGAAATTCTTATTGTACCCCCCCCCCTTAAGGTGTGACTCTTTTACTGTTGCACAAAGCAAGAGGCAAGACCTAAAGAAGTATTAATTTACTTCAACTGCAAAATGGAGAAAGAGAGAGAAAATAGAAAGGCCTAGGGGCGAGCCGAAGAGACAGGACAGAGAAAACGGCACAGTGTCCAAAGTTTGGGATCATTTCAAGCTGAAAAAGAACTAAAGCTCTGTATAGTGTGTCTATTGTAAAACCGAACTAGCCTTCCATAACAGCACAACATCAATGCTTCAACATCTCACCAGAAAATACCCAGTTTTCGCATTTAGTTCACCGAGCGGACCGGACCCAAGGTAAGTAAAGCAAACATTTTATATGATCTTAGTGACACACACAACACACAGGCTTTGTAGTGTAAGAATAATTGTTTATTTAAACTCTTTTTCAGTACATCACAATCACCATCACAGCAACGAATGGACAGCTACAGTGCCTTGCAAAAGTATTCACCCCCCCTTGACGTTTTTGTATTTTGGTGCCTTACAACCTGGAATTAACATGGATTATTTGAGGATTTGCATCATTTAATTTACAGAACATTCCCACAACTTTTTTTATTGTGAAGCAAAAAACAAATACATTAGGACAAAATAACAGAAAAAGTCAATGTGCATAACTATTCACCCCCTAAAGTCAATACTTTGTAGAACCACCTGTTGCGGCAATCACAGCTCCAAGTCGCTTTGGATAAGTCTCTATGAGCTTGTCACATCTTACCACTAAGATTGTTGCCCATTCCTCCTTGCAAAACTGGTCCAGCTCCTTCAAGTTGGATGGTTTGCGTTTGTGAAAAGAAATCTTTAAGTCTGACCACAGATTTTATATTGGGTTGAGATCTGGGCTTTGACTAGGCCATTCCAACACATTTACATGTTTCCCCTTAAACCACTCAAGTGTTGCTTTAGCAGAGTGTTTGGGGTCATTGTCCTGCTGGAAGGTGAACCTCCGTCCTAGCCTCAAATCACGCACAGAGTGGTAAAGGTTTTGCTCAAGAATATCCCTGTATTTAGCACCATCCATCTTTCCCTCAACTCTGACCAGTTTCCCAGTCCCGGCAGTGGGGAATCCAGAGCCTGGTCTCGGGGGGGCACTTTCAGATTATTTTCTGTCCGCCGCCACAAAACACATAGCTCGGTGGCCTCCTCGTACTGCCGCCACCTCCAGACTCGGTCACTGTGCCACTCGGTGGCCTCCTCATACTGCTGTCACCTCCAGACTCTGTCATTGTGCCACTCGGTGGCCTCCTCGTACTGCCGCCACCTCCAGACTCGGTCACTGTGCCACTCGGTGGCCTCCTCATACTGCTGCCCACTCCAGACTCTGTCATTGTGCCACTCGGTGGCCTCCTCTTGATGCTGCTGCTGCCGCCACCTCTACACTCTTTAATTGGGCCACTCTGTGGTCTTCTCATGCTGCCGCCACCTCCAGACTCCGTCATTGGGTCCCTCGGTGGCCTCCTCATACTGCTGCCAACTCCAGACTTGGTCATTATGCCACTCGTGGCCTCCTCATACTGCTGCCAACTCCAGACTCGGTCATTGTGCCACTCGGTGGCCTCCTCATACTGCTGCCCACTCCAGACTTGGTCATTGTGTCACTCGGTGGCCTCCTCATACTGCTGCCACCTCCACACTCTGTCATTGTGCCACTCGGTGGCCTCCTCATACTGCTGCCACCTCCAGACTCTGTCATTGTTCCACTCTGCGGCCTTCTACTGATGCTGCTGCTGCCACCACCTCCACACTCTGTCATTGGGCCACTCTGTGGTCTTCTCATGCTGCCGCTACCTCCAGACTCTGTCATTGGGCCACTCGGTGGCCTCCTCATACTGCTGCCAACCCCAGACTTGGTCATTGTGCCACTCGGTGGCCTCCTCATACTGCTGCCAACTCCAGACTTAGTCATTGTGCCACTCGGTGGCCTCCACATACTGCTGCCAACTCCAGAATCTGTCATTGTGCCACTCGGTGGCCTCCTCCTGATGCTGCTGTTGCCGCCACCTCCACACTCTGTCATTGGGCCACTCGGTGGCCTCCTCATACTGCTGCTAACTCCAGACTTGGTCATTGTGCCACTCAGTGGCCTCCTCATACTGCGGCCAACTCCAGACTCTGTCATTGTGCCACTCTGTGGCCTCCTCCTGATGCTGCTGCTGCCACCTCCACCCTCTTTCATTGGGCCACTCTGTGGTCTTCTCATGCTGTTGCCACCTCCAGACTCGGTCACTGTGCCACTCTGTGGCCTTCTCATACTGTGGCTACCTCCAGACTCTGTCATTGTGCCACTCTGGGGCTTCCTCCTGATTCTGCTGCCACCATCTCCAGACTCTGTCATTGGGCCACTCTGTGGTCTCCTCATACTGCTGGCAACTCCAGACTCTGTCATTGTGCCACTTGGTGGCCTTCTCCTGATGCTTCCAACTTGACTCTGTCATTGTGCCACTCGGTGGCCTCCTTATACTGCTGCCACCTCCAGACTCTGTGATTGTGCCACTCGGTGACCTCCTCATACTGCTGCCAACTCCAGCCTTGGTCATTGTGCCACTCGGTGGCTTCCTCATACTGCTGCCACCTCCAGACTCTGTCATTGTGCCAGTCGGTGGCCTCCTCATACTGCTGCCACCTCCAAACTCTGTCATTGCTCCAGTCGGTGGCCTTCTCCTGATGCTGCCACCTCCAGACTCCGTTATTATGCCACTTGGTGGCCTCCTCATACTGCTGCCAACTCCAGACTCTGTCATTGTGCCACTAGGTGTCCTCCTCATACTGCTGTCAACTCCAGACTCTGTCATTGTGCCACTCAGTGGCCTCCTCATACTGCTACCAACTCCAGACTCGGTCATTGTGCCACTCGGTTTCCTCCTCATACTGCTGCCACCTCCAAACTCTGTCATTGCGCCATTTGGTGGCCTTCTCCTGATACTGCCACCTCCAGACTCCGTTATTATGCCACTCGGTGGCCTCCTCATACAGCTGCCAACTCCAAACTCTGTCATTGTGCCACTCAGTGGTCTCCTCATACTGCCGCCACCTCCAAACTCTGTCATTGGGCCACTCTGTGGTCTCCTCATGCTGCCGCCACCTCCACACTCTGTCATTGGGCCACCTGGTGGCCTCTTCATTCTGCTGCCAACTCCAGACTTGGTCATTGTGCCACTCGGTTTCCTCCTCATACTACTGCCAACTCCAGACTCTGTCATTGTGCCACTCGGTGGCCTACTTATACTGCTGCCAACTCCAGACTCAGTCATTGTGCCACTAGGTGTCCTCCTCATACTGCTGTCAACTCCAACCTCTGTCATTGTGCCACTCAGTGGCCTTCTCCTGATGCTGCCACCTCCAGACTCTGTCATTGGGCCACTCTGTGGTCTCCTCATGCGGCTTCCACCTCACTACTATGTCATAGGTCCACTCCGTGGACTTCTCATGCTGTTCTCATCCTCTCCACTTCATGACTGGGCCACTATTTTGCCTTTCGGCCTGGCTGACATCATGATTTATTTGACCTTTCTTCTGATCTGTCAGAAGGACGGAAAAATAAGACTCACAACGGATCCTGTCTGTGTAGCAGCTGTAAGGCCTGTATGGTCCCATCATAATTGGCTTATGATTTGGTAGCCAAAAGCAGGAGTGGGTACAAAACACAGAAGCACAGAAGACATGCAAATATTCCATTCATGTGTCATCTCTGTTTTAGATCCACTTTTTTTTTTGGCATTAGCAATACTGATGGATTATTGAGCAAATGCTGACCGAGTGAAGGCGTATGCTCCACAGATAGGATCCATTATTTGTGGGTTATTGTTCTGACGGATCAGAGGAAGGGTAAATTAATCAGTGACGTCAATACAAACTTACTGCTGACACCCTCTCCACTCTGTCTGGGGGGCTCTACTTGTATACGCGTTTAATAGAACAGGTTTTGTAGACATCTATGCGGAATCAGCTGCCCATGGTGTAAAAGGAGTGCGCTTCTTCTTGGCGCTAACATCGACCTGTAAGGCTGAGTTGCTACTTGAGTTATTTGCAGTGTGCAGTTATTCTAAATGCAGTGATTCCTGTCATCTGCATGTCATATGGACTCACAGTATTATTTCACTACCACAGCAGACTCCCTATGCGTGTTATACTGCAAGGGGCACAGTATTCTACACCACTATAAAGGCTTTCAGCAGCCAGGAAATAGCAGTTTTTTTATGGAATTCACCGCGAATATATTCGGATCGAACCGAAATTTTCCCCAAAAAAATCGGCAAACCAGCTAATCGAATTTTTTTAAAATGCGCTCATCTCTAATGTCACCCATTAAACTAACAGACAAACTAACTATATTCATTTCCCTGTCACGGATGCATTGCAGGTGTACCTCACACAAAAAATGGGTATATGTCACCCACCGAACTAACAGATGTATTAACTATTCTATTTTTGTGTCAGGGGTACAAAGATGGTGCATTGCACCCACAAAAAGATTGCTATAGGTCACCCACAGAATAAATAGTCAGATGAGATTCCTAACACTCTCCCTCACTTCAGCTGCCTGCTTCCTGTCCCTGCACTACTCAGAGCTGGTGGGCGGTGCTACACGTGATCCAGGCTGGGTCACATGATGCATCGGCCAATCACAGCCATACCATTACAAGGCATAGCTGTGATTGCTTCTAAGTACCCACAGCTTAAAAGCTTGTGGATTGGCTGCCCTACAGCCTTTCAACAAGCTTTATGAAATGCCTGAACACTGAACTCGAACTTTTGCTGTAAAGTTCGGGTTAGAGTCCGGGTACCCGAACTAGCAAAGTTCGGTACGGACATGAACTTTGCAGTTCGAGTTCGCTCAACACTAGTCATAATGCTATTTGATCCTGTCGGAGAAGCGATGTCAGAACCGGACTTCACACCGACATACACTGCAAGTTTATCAAATTGAACTCGCTCATGTGTCTCCGGCTTTAAGGCATGGCACCTGGGTCAGCGTAGGACTAATTGGCATGTGATTTCCAAATCTGGCATTTGTCCTTGTGTAAAAAGCAAGCCAGATGATTTCCGCTAAATTACATCATCCCTGTTTCAAATTTCCCTTCATTGTGACCTCCGTCAGGATCAAAGTAAGAT